>NC_037329.1:134607024-134974524 GCF_002263795.3 Bos taurus
GGTCGGCTCAGAGGATGGGGCTGCTGGAGCCCAGTGCAATCTGGCTGCCTTGGCAGCTCTCTGAGCTGGGCTGGGCTGGGCTGGGTACAGGAATGGAGAGGGACAAGTCTGGGGGAACAGGGACCCGGAACTGCACAACCCATGAGTTGCCATGGTAACTCTGCTCTACCAAGTGTGAGCCAATGGTGGCTGAGGTCTGGGGGGATTTGCCAAGGACAGGGGTGCCTGTGCAGGGGGCTGGGGTGGGGAAGGCCAGGTCTCTTGAGCAGGGAGCACGTGCCAGACCTCAGACTCTCCTTCACTTATTTTGTTTGGAACCCAGACACAGCCCTGTGAGTAGGATATTTTTATCACTCCTTCACAGATGAGGACACTGAGACCAAGAGGAGGGAGAGTTCTGAATCAGCTCCCACAGCAGGTGAGAGAAAGAGCCAGAAAACGGAATCTGCATTTTGTCTCTAGAGCCCCAGCCTTTTCTTTCTGCTTGGCCAGGCTGCCTCCACGGCTCAGGGAGGGTTGACTCTGAGGGCCAGGGAAAGGACCCCGGGGCTTCCAGCCTGGCTCAGGGGTGATGGGAGCCAAGAGTCAGCAAGCCCTTCCACGGGTGTGTGCTCCGTCACTTCACTCGTGTCTGACTCTTTGCGACCCTCTGGACCATAGCCCACCAGGCTCCTCAGTCTGTGGGATTCTCCAGGCAAGAGTACTGAAGTGGGTTAATGCTTGGGTTTGGGAGTAAACCCAAGAATTAACTTGATGGTAAAACTTCCCTGGATCCCAAGGCTGCCAGCTAGCACCCTGGACAGCTCCCATGAGCCGAATTAGGCAGATGGATGAAGATGAAGATGTGGTTGAAACAAAGCACTCAGCACCTCACACAGGCCACGCTGGGGCTTCTCTCTATGTGCAGGGGGTTTCTGGGCTATGGACAGAGCTGAAGGCAGACCCATCCTGTCTGATGGTGGTGACCAAAGGCAGTGAATGAGGAGGCTAGAGACCAGGATCTAGCCCCAGCTCTGGGGTTAGGTCTCTGACAGACACTGTACATGACAGACCTTGCCACACTGATGAGGAAAGCGAGACGCCGTCAAGCTGCTCAGAGGTGCAGTGACCGCAGCCCCATGTAACACAAGGCGGGGCTGGAGGAGTGAATTCCGCGAGTCCCTTCCAGCTCTGGTATTCTGCCTGTGGTGGCCATGCGGCTGAAGTGGACAGGTATTCTGCCTGTGGTGGCCATGCGGCTGAGGTGGACAGGTATTCTGCCTGTGGTGGCCATGCGGCTGAGGTGGACAGGTATTCTGCCTGTGGTGGCCATGTGGCTGAGGTGGACAAGTATTCTGCCTGTGGTGGCCATGCGGCTGAGGTGGACAGGAAGGAGTAGCCTCACTCGTGCTGCTCCCTAAAGCTGAACCAGGACGTATGGATAGCAGTTGCAGAATTGTCAATTTGGTCTCCACAGAAAGAAAACGGTGTGAGAGCCAGGCTTCGCAGGAATGGGCTTGCTGTTTAGGTAGTGAGCTCCCGGTCTCTGCAGGCATTCAAGTGAGGCAGAAAGAGGCAAGCCCTTCTAGTAATTTCAACTCCACGCACAACCAGTGGGATGCCTGATGATGGATTTTCCCTCCCAAATATGACCAGAATGGAGCAGAGGCAGGAAGAAGTCAACAGAGTAGCCAAATCCCTACCAGTATTCATTCACAGCCCCTGTCATAGCCCCTAAGCCTCCTCTACCCTGCCAGGTGGGAGAGGGTAGCCTATGGGTCACCCCAGGGAAGTCCCTGAACATGTCAGGCTGCCCTTCAGTTGTAAGCTCCAGAAAGGCAGGTCCAATAGACCTGCAGATGGATGTGTTTGCAAAAAGCATCTTGCTTTCGTTATGAAAACAATCCGATAATTAACACACCAGGTGCTTTTGTATGGGTGGTACTTGTGTTTACACCAGGAGTGACCCTGAAAGAGAAGAAGAGGACGTTTACTGTCCTGAAAAGGCAGGTAAACGTTCACAATGACGATCTGAAGATCTGACAAGGGTGGCAAGTGTCCAGAGGACAGAGGAAGGCAGGTCCCCGGGGAGGGGCGAGGGCTCAGGAAGTCAGGAAGGGCACTGACTCCAGAATGGAGTCCTGACCGGCGTGTAGGAGGCACCCAGCGTCAGGAGCAAGGAGACGCCGATATGACGACAAAGGAGAGGGGTCAGACCCGATCTTTCTCCCAGCCTTCCTTCTCGCATCTCAGATGTGATTATTCTTTTCTCCTGGCAGCCCCTTCCCTCTGTCACCTGGCTGAGGAGACCCCTCCCTCCTCCTTTTACCCACTATCACGAGCTCATAGGTCTCCATGGCTGTGCTGAAAGTGGACAAACTCCTGTTAAAAGCCTTCTACTCTGTAAGACTGCAAGCTCCTGAAGGGCAGACCCCAGTGGCTCAGGTGGTAAAGAATCTACCTGCAATGCTGGAGACCCAGTTCAGTCAATCCCTGGGTGAGGAAGATCCCCTGGAGGAGGGCATGTGAACCCACTCCAGTGGTCTTGCCTGGAGAATCTCATGGACAGAGGAGCCTGGTGGATCCATGAGGTCACAAAGCGACTAACTGAGCGACTAATACTTTGACCCCACACTACCTCTTCGTTTGTCCAGCCCCAGCTCCGGCAAAACTAATAGTAATAGCCAAACAGATGTGTGGAAGCATTATAAGAATGGGGTCTTGGAGGATGGGTGAGAAAACAGACCTTGGAGCTGACTCCAGAAGTCCGCCTCTTGTTGAGACTCTGCTGGTTAACTCTCCTGTTGACTCTGCTTTCTAGGGCAAGTTACGATAGTTCTAGGCACATTTCCCTCACCTGTTGAATGGGATAATAATGGGATAACCTCATATGGTTACTGATAATAATATTCATTGAGTACTTTTATTAATAATAAAGACCAGGCACAAGTATGCTGTCTTTGTTTCTCGTGATAAGCTAAAAGCAACAGTTAGTAGCATCCCCAATTCACTGATAAGGTCATGAGAGTCAGTCACGTGGCCGGGGTCACAGGGCTGGAAGGGAGGGGCTGAGAGTCAGAGTCAGGTGTGCAAGGTCTGTGTTCCTAAGACCTCTGATCCCACCATCTGTGAGAATGACGTGAAATCACACCCTGGAATCAACCCCAGGGAACCTGTGGTTAGCTCTTTTTCCTCTTTGCGTTCATCCTTGACTTCTCTGAAGCCTTATCTTCCTTCTGAGCATTCTTATAATTGATAAAGATGCCCTCTAACTGGATGAGGAAGAGGATAGCATCCACCCCGTTCTCCTGTGGCTGAATTATCCCAGGATCCAAGCATCTGACACGGGCAGTACAGACAGTCAGGGCTAGTACATTTGCATTGAAAGATGAATGGATGGACTCATGAATGAAGGAAGGAGAGAATGATTTAAAGCCCTCACAGTGAATCCTATGAAAGATGAATGGGTGACAGGGAGCTCAGGATACCCTTAGAGCCTCCTCCCCACTTCTGGGGGCCTGGAGACCCCCGACCCTTCTGATCTCTTGGATAAGTTACATGTGGTCCCTGAGCCACTTTCCTCAATAAAATGAGGCCGTCTTTGTCACCCACTTCGTATGGTTTCCATCACAGTACAGACTGAACAATATTCAGTCACTGTTGTGCAGGAGTGTGGTCTCTTTATTCCTAGACAAAACAGAATCACCAAGACTGCTCCGCCTTGTTCTTCTCAAAAGAACAGCCACCAAGTTCCAGGGACCCCGGGCGGGGCCTCTGCTGCCATCTGGCATGGAGACAGAAACACCATTTCCACATCCACAAGCTCGCGTCCTCAAAGAGCGGAACAAATCCCACAGGGGTGTTGATTGAAACCATCATGGATCCGTGGAGACAGCACGCCGGCTGGAGATGGGAGTCAGCTGCCGCTGTCTGTTTCCATAAGGTAATAATAACGCGTGTCTCTGCCTTATGAAGTAGAATTTGTTACAGCCGATGAGCCGTAAAAATTGCCGAGTGGGGGAGAAAAAAGAAAGGAAAAAAACTATAAATAAATTTGTAATTTTAACAGGGATTACCATGTAATTGAGAGGGGAAGACTGCTAATGGCAGAGGCAAAGGCCAACTCAGGCCCCACAGCCTTAGCCCCACGGCAAAGCACGGTGCTGAAGCAGTTTAGGGGCGATGCTGGGAGGGAAAGTCAAGAGACACAAAGCCAGGGAGCAGACACAAGGAAAAGGGCCGAGAATCCGTTTGGTAGCTGCTTACTGAGTGCCTGCCACACGTGCCTGGCACGAGGCAGGAGGACACAGAGGGGGACGCCCAGTGCCCGTTAGTGGGCACCATGGCGGGTCTCAGACAAAAGAGCCATGTGGTTGGTTTTTTGCTCGAGGACTCTCACCCTGGCTCTCATATGCAAAATGGACTGGAATTGGCAAGAGTGGGGACTGAGAGATGAGTTAGGCAACCGCTGCCGTGACTTAGGTCAGAATGAGTGGCGGCCTGAATTAAAGCGGAACAAGAGGAGACAGAGAGAAAGGAGATGGTCCCGAGGCATTCAGACGAGGAAGACACGGGGGCTGGGAAGGAATGGGTGTGCTAACGCGGAAGGAGTCAGGTGTGATGGCCACGGTTTCTGGCATGAGCAACCTGTGCGGGAGATGGTACCCTCACAGATGGGATGTGTAGCTCAGGCTTGGCTAGATTACATTTGAGGGGATTGCAAGAGATCCCAGCGGAGATGTCCAATGGAGAGATAGTCAGGAGAGTGATCTGAACTGGAAGGGGGACTGGAAGGTCCCCAAGAGAAAAGCGGTCACTGAAGCTGGCAGTGGGGGGGTAAGTGAGAGTCCAGGAAGAGTTAAAGGAAGAAGAGAAGAGGTCCCAGTTCAAAGTGGAGGGAATACTGACGTTGAAAGAGCAGAGAGAGGAAAGAGGCCAGTGTAGACTGAGGAGGAGGGCCAGAGAGGCCAGAGATGGGTGTCTGCAGGACACTCAGCCAGGCCTGGTGCTGTCAGTGGACAGCTATGGGGCTAATCTTTTGGACTGGAACATTAATCTGCATCTTGAAAAACTGACCCACCAGATCCAGCTCCATCAGCTTTAGAAGTGTCAGAGGGAATGGAGTCTTTGGAGATTTGAATCAAGGCTCTTCTTAGCAGCTCAAGACCTTAAATAGCCAGCTTGACTTTTTGAACCTCAGTTTTCTCTTCTGTAAAATGGGAGAATAAAACCCAACCCATAAAGACAGTTGTCAGGGCTAAATGAGACAGGCTCCCAGAACTTGCCTGATGTACCACAAATGCTCAACAAATTTCTATTTGGTTTCCTCCAGCTCACTGAGCTACCTGGCCCAGAACAATGCGATCTTAAAAGCAGCCCAAAGAGAAATCATTTTTAAAATGGGAAGAGTATGGAGGGTTCCAGAGAGAGTGGGATGCTGGAGTGCTGAGATGCAGCTCTGAACAATCCTGGATGTTCCCTGGAAGAGGTGAGCTGCTAGTTGGTTCCAGGAATGACCAGGGGTGGCTCAGAGGGCTGGGAGCAGGCCAACGTCCTGAGCTCCCTCGGAGGCAGACAAGTGAGCAGAGAGGAGGATGCTCTGGCTGGATCCAGAACTCAGCCCCAGGAGCATGTGATGATGATCTGGAAGGGAATGAAGGTGGCCCCGCGGCGGCCGTGGGTAGAGCTGACCTCACAGGATCTCAGTCTATCCCGGAGTCAGTTGAAGGATTCCTGCCTCCAGGGAACTCACTCCAGGAGGAAGGCTACATTTTTCACTCCTTGTTTATACTTTAGAGTTATAAAAATTCACTTCTTCCTCCCTCCGAAAGCCCATGGTGCCTATAAACAAACATCTCGATATACAAAGATAAATGGAAATCATAACTTCCCAAGCTTCAGAATCCAAACAAAGACGAAGAGAGAGGGTGGGGGGCCGGGAGGAGGCAGACTTTGACGAAATCTAGCCCATGCCAGCCCCGGTCTCTGGTCATGATCAATATGTTCTCCAAAGTGCCTTTTAAATTACTGTCAGAGGCAATGTGCCATATTTATGTATACACAAGCTTAGAGGTGACACGGGGGAGAGATGCAATTTCTATTATGAAATCATAATGTGCATTTATCTTCAGGAATAACACATCGAAATGCTGGAGTGAGGAAAAGTTGAAAAAGCAATCTGTCTATAAATAAAGACCGCAGACATCCTGACATTTTACGATGCAGGGGAATTGCAGCAAGAGCTTCTCCAATGGACGCATCACCCAAGGGATCGTGTTCAAACTCCAGCTTCTTGGAAGACAGTATTTGAAAGCCCAGAAACCTTCTTGCTGATGCCCAAAGCAAAGCAAGTAGAACTTTGCTTCTCCGACAGAGAATGGACTTGGGCCAGGGTCAGGGAGTGTTCAACAATTCACGATAAATCTAGCTCTTCCCCTGACAAGAGTGTTTCTGGGGACGGATGCTTGAAGGAAGGAGCGCGTGTACTTCTGAAGTCAGGACTGTGGTACACGTGTTCTCCTTTCTCAGAGAAGAGCCAAGTGGAATGAAAACGCAGGCAAATTCAGGGAAGGCTTGGTCTCTCAGGGAGGCTCAGCCCTGATACCTCATGTCACACTGACCCCATGACCTCCTGTACCCCTTGGCCAGCGGCTGCAGGGTCCAGAGGTCACTGTGGCCTTGACCTTCTATACTCATGACCAGGCGGCATCTTCTGCAAGGACAACAAGCAGATTTGCAGGCTAAGCAGAGGGGCCTTGGTAGGGGAGAGGGTGGGGTGCCTGGGGACGGGGGGCCTGTTACCCACGTCTCTGACCCCAAATACGGCAGGGCTGCCACCCGTGCAGACTCCCCGTCAGCCGCGTGCTCCTTGTTCACTCTTGCGCCTGCTCGCTCACTTGCTCTACAACCGTATCCAAGCGCTTTTAAAGAGCTGCACCGCGCTGGGGACTTGCCGTGAATCCGACACCATCCCTGCCCGCAGGGACCTCACCATACTCCAGACTGACCTGTAATTGGCAATTAGCAGGAAGAAAGAGCTGTTAAAGGTACTTTGCAGCCCAGAAAGGGAGGAGACACGTCTAACTCAGCCTAGGGGATCAGACAGGTTTCCTGAGGAACCATTTGGAAGGAGGAGTAGAAAAAGGCCAACTGGAAGAAGAGGCAATCCCAAGCAGAAGGGAAGGCCCAAAATGCAAATGGGCTCTGGGTAAATGCAAGGGATTCCCAAGACCACAGAAAACAGTCAACACTCACCCTGTGTCAGGAGTGAGCTGGGGATTGCACCAGCCTCTTAACCAACTAACCACGTACACACGTGCCCAGGAGCATCCTCAGGCGTCGTGTATAGAGCACTCTATATCGTTGACACGGCGTCAGAAAGTGAACCCAGGTCTGCCCAGCCCCAGTGCTAATGGCGACCCCCATCAAAGTGTGCCCAGGTCTGTGCCAAACCTGGAAGTGGACACAGAATCATGAGAAAAATGAATGACGGGTCCTGTATGAGGGCGGGTTAGCTATTTAAAAAAAAAAAAAGCATAGATTTGAGAGTCAGATTCAAGTTCAAAACCAGACCTGCCGCCCACTAGGGGTTGAGCCTGGGAGAACCTGCGTGCCCCTCCCCTGTACCGTGAGGCTGGTGAGATGAGCCCCTCCCGGGGGCTGCTGTGGGGGTGTAAGCTGCCAGCAGGCATCTGGCATAGAGAAGGGGCTGGGGGGCTCCCCGTGAGATGCGAGTGACGTCGTTACCCGCAGGGGCCCCTGAGGGAGGGGGCGAGGCACAGGGGCGACAGGCGGGGCTGGAGGTCAGGGGCTCCGCCCTCCCTCCCTCTCCGGCGTCGGGCGTCACACCTGCGAAGTCCGGGGTTTTAAAAGGGTTGCTTTTGCTGGACTTGGAGCCCCTGACCCTGTTGTCCCTTCGTCCGCACCCTCCCGAGCCCCGCCGAGGTGCCCCAGTGGCGGAGCCCAGGAACCAGGCAGGCACCACCTGAGTCTCCGGTTGCTTGTCCTCGGCCTGGCTGATGTGCTGGTCGCTCCTAAGTGCAGTGACACCGGAGCCAAAGGGTCAGGGCGTGTCTGCCCTCAAGAGTCAGCATGGACCCGGGGCGGGGAGGAACCAGCCCCTGAACAAGTCCAGGCAGCCCCGGGGGCTCTGGCATTTCAATTCTCTGCAGGCGGGGTAGGTTTAGCAGCTCCTGGCCTCCTCGGCAGATCTTAACCAGAGCACCGTCTTCATCAAATCCCAGACGTGTAGGCACTGGCATCCATGTTACTGATGAGAAAACTAAGGCCCAGAAAGGACGAGTGGCTTGCCCAGTGCCGCCTGATGACTCACCGCTGTAGATTCAGATCAGTGCTCTGCCCGCAAGGGGCTCCGTGGGCTTGGGAAAGTTGCTGTGCCAATCTGGGCCTGTCGTCTGGGAGGAGTGAGCATGAGGGCTGCTTTATTGGCTCTGCCAAAGGTTACACGAGCCCATTTGTGGGAGGCACGCAGTCATTGATATCACTATTACCGTTTCAGCTCTTAAAAGAGATCAGCCCTCTGCTCGTGAAGACTGCCGTTTCCTGCACCTGGAACTCATTTCCCTCCCCAGGGCTGGAAAGAAGCAGCTAAGGCTGGAAGTGCGGCTGGAGGCAGAAGGGAGCCTGGGGCATTACGGCCATCGCCAACCACGGCAGCGGCAAACACGACTCCGTGTGTGTTTACCAGATGCCAGGCACGGATGCAAAGGCTCCCCCAACAGCCCTGCAAGTAGCTACTGTTACCCCATTTTATAGGTTATTAGAGTAGGGGGCTAGGATCCTCCCCTCCCCAAGTGTTTTTGAGTCCGGGGTGGAGGGTTACAAGGACACGGCTTGCACTGGCTTTTTGCCCGAGCAGGAGCTGAGGAGTGGGGGTGGTGAGTTTGGGAGCCGGGGACCCGTTCTCTAATGCGGAGGTCCCTGAGTCAGAGTCAGGGAGACCATTCCCTCCTTGCTTTGCTTGTGTGCTTCCTGTTAGTCCCTCAGTCGTGTCCGACTCTTTGTGGGCTGTAACCCGTCAGACTCCTCTGTCTATGAAATTCTCCAGGCAAGAATACTGGAATGGGTTGCCATTCTCTTCTCCAGGGGATCTCCCCAACCCAGGGATCGAACCCGGGTCTCCCACATTGCAGGCAGACTCTTTACCGTTTGAGCCACCAGGGAGTCTGACTCACAACAGCGCTGCCTGTGCTGCGGGCCCTGGACCCTGGACGGGAGAAGCAGACGTGCAGGGAGTCCTTTCCTGCTGTCCTGGGGGCACAGATGCTCTGGACAGGTACGCGGGCCAGGGTGCTGCCTTACTGAACTCACGCCCTGGGCTGGGGTGGCTGGGTTGGGAAAGGGGACGGGGAGGGGAACTTCTGTTCCCTGAAGGATAAGACTCTTCCCTGGGGCTGTGGGCTAGGATCGAAGTCAGGCTTCCCTGAGGGACGAAGGCTGGGACGGGACTTGGGACAGAGGCTGGGTCCTGGAGGGGCCCCCGGAGGGTCCAGGGGGAGGCTGGGCCACGTTGTCTTCACTAGAGGAAGGCAGAGCCCGCTCCCACAGCAGGAGGACAATAGCCCCCAGGCCTGGAGAGAGAGAGCAAAGGAGATTGTCAGCACAGCAGGAAGATGGGGAAGCCGAACCTGGCAGACAAAAGCCAGCCAAGAGAAGGCTGCCGGGGAAGGAGAGAGTCTTGGGCAAGAGATAAGGCCGGGAATGAAAAGGCTGGGGAAGGAGAGAAGAGCAAGAGCTGCCAGGGTGGGGAGGCTCGGAGCTGAGCGGGGCGGCTTTGTCTGGGGCCGGGTCGGTGTGGAAGAGGGCTAAAGGCGGTTTATGCCAGTCTAAGCTGGTGACGTGTGTGTGTGTGTGCACGCATGCATGCTCATTCATGTCCAACTCTGCGGCCCCGTGGACTGTAGCCTGCCATGCTCCTCTGTCCATGTAATCCTCCAGGCAAGAATACTGGAGTGGGCTGCCATTTTGTCCTCAGGAGGATCTTCCAGACCATGTTCTGAACCCACATCTCTTGCATCTTCCGCACTGGCAGGCAGGTTCTTCACCCCTGCGTCACCTGGGAAGCCCGTCTGTCCCCACCCCTAAGCGTCATGTTGGCCCCTGGGCCTGGAAACGTCGCTTTGCCAGGATGCCAAGTTGGCCCACCCGGGTTCCCAGAGCCCCAGTACACCTGAGCAGGCACCAGAGCCTGTGTGTGTGCCTCTCTTGCATCGTTTCATCCCCCAGGGGAGGTAAGAAGGATCATTTTCCGTGAGTAATAGGTGACAGACAGACGCACCCACCTGGGACCCCACAGCTGTGTGCCTCCCAAGCCTTGGCGTGCCTCTTGCTGGGTGGAGTCAGGCCCCATCTATTCCAGGGACTTAGGCTCACCAGTGCAGCAGTGTGGAGTCCTGCAGGGTCCGCAGGCCAGAGCCCGGGCTGAGAGTCCTTACTGTTCCTTGAGCCCAGTTTCTGCATCTGTGCGATGGGTATCCCAGCCCTGGAAACCCTGATACTGTTGGTGGCCCCAGCGAGGGGACGGACGTGAACATCCTTCTCACAGAAGCCGTTTCAGTGCTAAAATCATCATCGGAAACACCACCAGTCTTCAACACCTCCGTCTCCCGTCCCCAGCCACCCCAGCCCCTCTACCAGCTTGGACCACGGTGCACCAGGCTCCCCGAGCTTGGGGCCTTTCAGGTGGGGCCTCTGGGCCAGGGTCCCCGGCTCCCCTCACCATCCGGTCATGGAAGCTTAGCCTCTTCTTCCTTATCTCCCAGAGAATGTTACTGTTTTTACTTTTGGATTTTTTCCTTTCTTTCTTCGTCTTTTTTTTTTATGGGGATTACTTTACGAGCAGAGATTTTGCTTTTTGCAGCAGCAGACTTGGAGCCCGCCCGGCTCTGTGTTTACGAGCGCTTTCAGGAGGGTTTATGAGGCTGTAGCCCGGACCATTCCGGGGGGCGGGAGGTGGGGGCAGAAGGAGCTCGAAAAGCTGTTGGTGGATCTCCGTCTCCTCTTCCTGGAGCGCTGGGCTCTTTCTGAGTCAAGGACCCCTGGTGACTTGTCTGGGAAGAGAACGCCACGCGAGGTGTGGGTCCCCAGCTCACCACGGTCCTGTCCTGGGTGTCTCCTCCTCCCTCCGCTACTCAGTCTCCCCGTCTGTCGAGCGGCTGTGTTTGCAGCACCAGCCTGAGGGTGGCTGGGAGGAGTCACGCTCAGCACAGGACACAGGACAGATCCCCGTCCCCGAGCTCTTCCCGTCTCCCTGGGAAATGCAGGCAGGCAACCAGCCTCACTTGGGACTTCTAACTTTCCATGATTCCGTAACAGGAACGACCAATTGGTGTTCAGTCCAAAGTCAGACTCTATGCTAAGCCCTGAAGGTCCTTCACTGCACGTGGGGGACACTGGGTGGGAGATCCAGGTGTACAGGGCCTGGTCCTTTCCTGCTGTCCTGGGGGAGGGCGTCTGGACGGTGCTCAGGGCAGGGGAGCTTCCTTACTCAGCTCACGTCCTGGGGCGCGGAACTCGCTGTGATCACCTCACACGGTGGGTGTCGTTGTCATCTTCACTTTCAGATGAGCAAACTGAGGCTCGGGGAGGGTGTGCCACTTACCCGAGGTCACCCAGCTACGAGGTGAGACAGGTCAGTCAGCACCTGGAATGTCTGGCTGCACAAACCACATCCTCGGAATCGTGACAAGAAAGGGGAGGAAGGGACGGGGTGCCCTGTCTGTAGGGGGAGGTTCATCCGGGCTTATAGCAGAGCGCATCCGGTCCCCAGTCAGACACCCAGTCCCCACCCCGAGGCCTCCTTTCCAGATAACAGAGGGCGGGTGGTCCCAGGCCCCAGACACTTTAGCTCCAAGGCTGGACCTCATGGGGTGGCTCTGCTTGGGAGGGGACATCCCAACTCGTGCTGATGTCAGTCCCGTTTTGGCCAAAGATAACACTGCAGCAAAGCACCTATGCAAAGACAGGCTCACTTTGGTTTAGACTTTAGGAAGGACTTCTGCATAAACTGAGCAGCGAAAGAAACACAGAGGTGCTTCTAAATCCTCTCCTCTGGGAAATTTCTAAAGGAAGTGTTGGATTTCAGGGGTGCCACGTGGAGGCAGGGGGCTGGAAGAGAGCCCCTCAGAGCCCTTCCTCCTGGGTGGAGAACAGAAAACTCCCCAGTGCCCAAGAGCTGGGAAACAGCAGAGCACCAGCCTCCAGGGCCTCGTCTGCCTGCCCGCCCCGCGGCCCCTGGCTCCCCTCGTAGCCCTCTGGGCCCTGAAACAGCTATTTAATGGGCAGTGATGCCACGCTGATCACACTCGGTCTTGTCTGCCAGCAGGACGACTCTGGGAGCGGGATGTAGCAATGCTGCTTGTGTATCCTGCTAAGAGATATTTAATAAACATGCAAATTGCCGCCTCTACCTCCTCAGGCAGGTGAGGAGCGGGACGAAGCCGGAGTTAAGCATTAAATCTCTGCGCAGCGAGAATGGCTCAGCACAGAGGCAGAGACTGGAGCTGCACTGCCTGGGAAGGCGTCCATCTGGCACCTCGGAGCCCCCGCTCAGAAGGTGGAAGGGAGCAGGAGAGGCAGGGAGACTAACAGGGGCACCTGGGAAAGGAGGGTGGCAGGCTGTTTTACTTAAGGGGGCTGAGTGTGCTGTTGGGGGACGGGAAGACATCTTTTCCATCTCTGCAGCCATCACCCCACCAACCAGCCACCCTCCCATGCCACAGACCCATCCAGCCTCCACCACCCAGTTACTCACCCTCCAAGCCATTATTCCACTCACCCAAATTTTCATCCATCCATCCACTCACTGACCCGCTCACTCTCTCACATCCCAGCATCCCACCCCACCATCTGCTCTTCTTCCATCTATCCAGCTACCATCCATAAATTCACCATCCATGTATCCACTGACTTAACTATTAAACCACCATCCAAACATATGCCCATCATATAATGTCCGTCTACCTTCTTCCCTTTTCATCACCCATCCACCCACGCATCCATCCATCCATCCATCCATCCCTCGTCTCGTCCACCCATCCACTCATCTACCCATTCTTCTGTATTCTATTTCCTGTATACAAGACTATGTTCTAGGCACTGAGGCTGCAGAAGCAGTTGGGCTTGAGGAGTCATCAGCAGGTTCACAGAGATCAGCTATGCACGGTGAAATGTGGTCAGGAATATCGGCTGCCTCTTGCCACAGGTGACTTAGAGCAAAGATCGCATCTGACGGTCTCTCCCTTCTGGGAAAATCAGGAAGCTTCCCGAACGAGGTAGTATTCCACTGCAGCGATGTGGATTGGTTCCTCTCCTGTTCCCAGTCAAAAATTAGCTCAGATTTTACCATGTTTATTTCTTGAGCACTAGAGAGAGAGATGAGCCAATTATGTTCTCTGCTCCTAAGACGTTCCTGGTCTAGAGCAGGGGAGAGAGACAGAGAAAAAATAAATTATATGTGATGGTAGAGGATTTCAGGAGAAGGCAATGGCACCCCACTCCAGTGCTCTTGCCTGGAAAATCCCATGGACAGAGGAGCCTGGTAGGCTGCAGTCCGTGGGGTAGCTAGAGTTGGACACAACTGAGCGACTTCACTTTCACTTTTAACTTTCCTGCATTGGAGAAGGAAATGGCAACCCACTCCAGTGTTCTTGCCTGGAGAATCCCAGGGACGGGGAAGCCTGGTGGGCTGCCGTCTATGGGGTCGCACAGAGTCGGACACGACTGAAGCGACTTAGCAGCAGCAGCAGCAGCAGAGGATTGCAAGGCATGGGGTCAGCCAAGTGGAGAGTGTGAGCAATCTTGGGTGCCTGGAGATGGGTGTGAGGAGAGCAGGGAATTCACCGGTTAAGCCTTGGCCCACGTGGCACATACACTTTGCAAGTCAGCGATAGCTCACCAAGGGGTTGGGAAAAAGACTGGTTTTCAAATCTGGCAGGTTTTGGTTTTAAGTCAAGCTTTGTTCTGTACTAACCGTGAGACCCAGGCGCCTCTGTTTCCTCCTCTGATGTACATAGTTACTACTGATTCACGTGGTTGTCTGGCAGAAAGAAACACAACAATGTAAAGCAATTATCCTCCAATAAAAAATAAAGTAAAAGAGGAAGGTAACTTTGCCTTGAGAGGGGCGGACTACGGGCTGAAACGGCCCCACGTGGAGAAAGCGCAGGAGAAGCACACAGTAGGCTGTCAGGCAGTGCTGGTGGGCGGCTGAGCTCCTGGGGCAGGGCCTGGGTCTCTGTGCTGGTCTGGAGACCATCTATGCCACTCTCTCC
The DNA here is from genome assembly GCF_002263795.3 of Bos taurus. NCBI lineage: Eukaryota > Metazoa > Chordata > Mammalia > Artiodactyla > Bovidae > Bos > Bos taurus. Next base: position 134,621,295 of record NC_037329.1, read on the forward strand.
TCCCCTCTGTCTGCCTCCACTGGGACCAGCAGTCCCCTCCTGAGGGAGCCACAGGGAGCCCCACCCATTTGCTGTGAGACTCACTCATTTGCCCACCAAATACCCAAGCCCAGCGCAGACAGCCCTTCCTGCCCAGTAACCAGTGCAATAGCCGCTTTGCGTCCCCTCTTCAAATGCACAAGGCGTTGCAATTTCCTACGCGTCCCCTCCCTTCCTGAAACACGTCTCCTTTCCCCCTCCTCCCCTGCAAGCTGAAATGAAATTATATATATTTCTTGCCATCGTCTGCTATCAACTGTGTCTCCCAGAGAACCATGGGTAATCTCAGATGCAAATATCCTATGCAAATCCAGCTGCTGGTTAAAATTAGGAGGAAGCCCAAGGCAGACGCGGTTATGGGCTGTAACTGGAATCTCTAGAGCCGTGATTCAGACGTGCGAGCAAAGCTGGCAGCTTTCAAGATGGAGCTCCAGACCCTGAGCTTCTGCGTGCGCGCGTGTCTGTGTGTGTGTGTGTGTGTGTGTGTGCAAAGCAAGTGTGGGCCACTTAACTTGGAAGATTTGGTTTCCAGGCTTTAATTCTCCCCCAGTGGTTCCCACCCAGGAGCGGCTCCCCCAGGGGATATCTGGCGAAGTCTAGAGACACTTTGGTTGTCTCAACTCAGTGGGTGCTGTCAGCAGCTGGTGGGGAGAGTTGGTTGCTGCCAAACATCCCACAAGGGGCAGGACGGTTCCCCCGGCAAAATGTCAGTAGTGCTGAAGTTGAGAAACCCTGTCCAAATCTGTTCTAACCCCACAGGAGTCCACAGGAGGAAGAGGAGGTCAAAGGCTGCTGAGTCAGTGGTTACCTCTTCCTTGAAAGGAGAGAGCATCAAGCCCTCCACACCCCTCACTCACCCGGTATCACCTCGTGCTTTCGCAGCCTCACCCCTTCTTGCTTTGCTTGGTTGGGTGTCCACCCTGGCCCCCTCTCTCCCCTCTCCCCACCGCAGAACCCCAGTCTAACCCCTCCAGTGTGTGTCTTACACATGAGGCTTCCCATAAAACACGTGGTGTCGTCGATCGGTGAATGGGCTTTCATTTACATGAATGGTATTGGACTGCAGATTTCATTCTGTTGCTTAATTTTTGCTCTTAATGCTGTGTTTTTAAGATCTATCTCTGCTCCTGTGTGTAAACCTTGTTTGATGCCTCTGACTGCTGCAGAGCTTTCCAGAGAGACAACTGCTCGGCAAAGAGTGGATACCAGATCCCCCCAGGGACTTGTGAGAGGGTTTCCCTGGAGTGCCCAGGAGTGGGCTGAAGTGGGCACAGGGGTGCGACAGTTCATTTCCCCTCACGCTGCCAGGTTCCTTCCAGAACGCGCTGCTCCACACACTGCTGTCAATACACAGCATTACCAACTCAAAGCTGTTCTCCAATCCGATCGCTGTGAAGTGCTATGATGTCCCTGTTGTTATTGGAGTCGAGTTGATTGACAATGCTGCGTTCATTACTTCTGTGCAGCAAAGTGACTCAGTTGTACATATAAATACTTTCCCTTTTGTATCCTTTTCCATGATGGTTTATCACAGGCCACTGAACATAGCTCTCCACGCTGCACAGCGGGACCTTGCTGCCCGCCCGCTGTCTGTGAGGCCTCGCGGCCGCCAGCCCCGACCTCCCGCGGAGTCCCTCCCCCAGCCCCTCTCCCGCAGCTATGTCTGTTCTGCACGTTCGCGCGTCTGTTTCTGTCTCACAGACACGTTCCTTTGTGTCATATTTTCGGTTCCGCATAAAACGCTCTCGTACGGTATTTGTCCTTCTCTTTCTGACTCGGTGTGCTAATCTCGGATTGCATCCGTGTTGCTGCGAATGGCAGGGCCTCATTCTTTGTGACGTCTGTGTAGTATTCCATCGTGTACATGCGCCGCATCGGTACCCATTCGCCTGCCGGTGGGCACTGAGGCTGTTTGCTTGCCCATTTTGACCAGTGCTGCTGTGAATATACGGGTGCAAGCATCTTTCTGAATCATAGTTTTGTCGAGAAATACGTGTAGGAGTGGGATTGCTAGATCGCATGGTAACTCTACTTTTAGTTTTCTGAGGGACCTCCATACCGTTCTCCACAGTAGCCGCACCAACTCAGATTCCCACCAGCAGCGTAGGAGGGTTCCCTTTTCTTCACACCCTCTCTAGCTTTTGTTATTTGTAGCTTTTTAAATGAATGTTGTCATTTTAATTGGAGGAAGGAAAGTGGATTTTTTAAAAGTATTTTCTAGGGCCTAGGAATAGAAAGCCACCTTTGCAGCAAGCTGATGCTGGGGACCTATTTCCCACCTACCTACACGTGAGGCATTTGAAAGTCCAGAGAGCTCGAGGTGCGCAAAATCAGGAAGCCATTCACTCCTCAGAGAGCAAACATCTCCTGGGGTCTTCTCGGAACTGGCGTCCATGCTGAGCATTCAGGACAAAGAGGTCAGCAATGTAGTTATGCCCCCCTTCCCACAGACGAGCAGGGAGAGGCAACCAGCAAAGAAACGATTCATTCAATGCCCCATGATTAGCGCTACCAGGACTCTGTGTGTGGGGCGGGTGGTGGAGTCAGAAAGGACTGCCCTAAGGAAGGGCCGTTTAGATGGGAACCCAAGATAACAAGAATCACCCAGGCAACGGGGCAGCACGCCCCCAGGCTTCTCAGAGCCCCAGTTTCCCATCTGTGGACGAAATGGCACACACAGGCTCGGAACAGAGCGCACGTTTAGTAACAGAGCTGAGCTCCTGGCACCGTGTGGAGCACTGATGGGGATGTCAGAACTCGAGCCCTGCCCTGGGCGGGCTTCTGTTACCGGAAGCCAGGAGCAAGCTAAAGGCCTTATGGGCTGATGGGGCGGGAGGAACTGCAGATGGATGGGAAGATGGGGGTGGTTAAAGCGGAAATGAGACAGGGTCAGAGGGACTAGGGGCAACCAGAGAATCAAGAGAGAATTTGCATGTGTGTGCGCCTGCTCTGTTGCGAAGATGCGCCCGGTTCTCGGTGATGCCCTGGACGGTGCCTGCTAGTCTCCTCTGTCCACGGGATTTCCCACACAAGAATATTGGAGCGGGTCGCCATTTCCTTGACCAGGGACCCTCCCGACCCAAGGATCGAACCTGCGTCTCCTGCATTGGAAGGTGGATTCTTTACCACTGAGCCCCCTGGGAAGCTCAACGGTGGATTTGAGGGAGACCAAATCTGGAGCTCTAGAGGCCACGTCGGAGCAGCTCCATGGATTTGGCAAGTAGAGCGGGCATCTCTTTCCCAGGAGGACCCTCCACAGAAATTTGGGAGCTAGGTGCTAAATGCCCAGTTTGGAGGATGAGGAGTTGAGGCTGCAGAGGACGTCTGCTAGGTCAGTGATGGTCATGCTTAGGCGGGTCTGCTATAGGCTGGAACTTCCGCCACCAGCCTGGGCCTCTTTTGCTCTACCTACAGGGCTTCGTGGCCCCAGTGCTCTGGCTGAGTGTCTGCATGTGGGCTGCTGTCCCTACCCCAGCGGCTCTCTAGGAGGGGGCTGACGGAGCCAACATCTGCCACACCACCGCCATCCCCCGCCGGCACATATATACCTGCACTTCCCAAGTCCATGTGAACTCAGAACCTCAGCACCTCCCGCTCTGGGTCCTTCTCCTGATACAAACATGCCCCCTGAAGCCTTGTGTGTGCTCAGTCGCGTCCGACTCTTTGTGACCCTGTGACTGTAGCCCGCCAGGTTCATCTATCCATGGGATTCTCCAGGCAAGAATACTGCAGTAGGTTGCCATTTCCTGCTCCAGGGGATCTTCCCAACCCAGGGCTCGAACCCACACCTCTTGCATCTCCTGCATTGGCAGGCGGGTTCTTTACCACTGTGCCACCTCAGAAGCCTTGAGGTGCACAAAACTTTCTTTCCCCCCTTCCTGTCTTGAGAAATTTGGAAAACTCAGCAATGGCCACAGGACTGGAAAAGGTCAGTTTTCATTCCAGTCACAAAGAAAGGCAATGACAAGGAATGTTCAAACTACCTCACAATTGCACTCACCTCACACGCTAGCAAAGTAATGCTCAAAATTCTCCAAGCCAGGCTTCAACAGTACGTGAACCATGAACTTGCAGATGTTCAAGCTGGATTTAGAAAAGGCAGAGGAACCAGAGATCAAATTGCCAACATCCACTGGATCATAGAAAAAGCAAGAGAGTTCCAGAAAAACATCAACTTCTGCTTCATTGACTATGCCAAAGCCTGTGACTGTGTAGATCACAACAAACTGTGGAAAATTCTGAAAGAGATGGGAATACCAGACCACCTGACCTGCCTCCCAAGAAATCTGTATGCAGGTCAAGAAGCAATAGTTAAGGAACAACAGACTGGTTCCAAATAGGAAAAGGAGTACATCAAGGCTGTATATTGTCACCCTGCTTATTTAACTTATGTGCAGAGTACATCATGAGAAACGCTGGGCTAGATGAAGCACAAGCTGGAATCAAGATTGCCGGAAGAAATATCAATAACCTCAGATACGCAGATGACACCACTCTTATGGCAGAAAGTGAAGAAAAACTAAAGACCCTCTTGATGAAAGTGAAAGAGGGGAGTGGAAAAGTTGGCTTAAAGCTCAACATTCAGAAAACTAAGATCATGGTATCTGGTCCCATCACTTCATGGGAAATAGATGGGGAAACAGTGGAAACAGTGAGACTTTATTTTGGGGGGCTCCAAAATCACTGCAGATGGTGATTGCAGCCATGAAATTAAAAGACCCTTGCTCCTTGGAAGAAAAGCTATGACCAACCTATATAGCATATTGAAAAGCAGAGACATTACTTTGCCAACAAAGGTCCGTCTCGTCAAGGCTGTGGTTTTTCCAGTGGTCATGTATGGATGTGAGGGTTGGACTATAAAGAAAGCTGAGTGCTGAAGAATTGATGCTTCAGAACTGTGGTGTTGGAGAAGACTCTTGAGAGTCCCTTGGACCACAAGGAGATCCAACCAGTCTATCCTAAAGGAAATCAGTCCTGAATATTCATTGGAAGGACTGATGTTGAAGCTGAAGCTCCAATACTTTGGCCACCTGATGTGAAGAACTGACTCATTTGAAAAGACCCTGATGCTGGGAAAGATTGAAGGCAGGAGGAGAAGCAGATGAAAGAGTATGAGATGGTTGGATGGCATCGCCGACTCAATGGACATGAGTTTGAGTAAGCTCCGGGAGTTGGTGATGGACAGGGAGGCCTGGTGTGCTGCGGTTTATGGGGTCCCAAAGAGTCGGACACAACTGAGCAATTGAACTGCCTGACTGTCTGGAGAAAGAAGCCCCAGTTACCCCGCCTCTGAGAGATCAAACCCTTTTTCAGAGGGCCCTGTGGGGACCACCTCCCTCCTGACCCTGTGTATGTCTCCCTGCCATCGCCCCTCCCCGTTAGGACTCAGCACCACTCCAAGGGGCCCAGGATCCCCACGGGCCCTCCCCCTGCCCTGGGCTCCAGGGAGCAGCGCTGCAGCCCCTCTTCCCAGCTCATCTGGGTCTGCACTCCAACTGCATACTTCTCAATCTGGAAGCCGGAGGCCATTAGGCTTCAAAGACGATATAAAATGTGTTTAGTGATTGTGTGTTTCTTTTTAATATCAGCTAACTGTATTTTCAGGGAAAGAGGACCAGAGCTACAGAGAGAAATAAAGGAAAAACCCACCCAGGAAAATAAAGACACAAAACTGTAGCTGTGAGGGAGGGAGTGGGGAGACTTCCTTTTGAGAGCGGCTGTGGGCTGCTTTCGAAGCAAATCTGGGTGCCTCGGGGGCCCAGGGGTGTGTGGCTGCTAGGGACTGCAGTCTATTCCCAGGGTGAAAGGGAGACAAAAAATGGCACTTTGAAACCTGTGCTCTCGGAGCCACAATCCACCCCCAGCCTCTTCAGAGATCCAGGGTGAAGATCCCAGCTCTGAAATCAAACGGCTCAGCCTGGTGACCATGGTGACCAGCGGCTCTTGTGACATCAGATTTGTGAGCTTTGATCCCCCTTCTGTAAAATGAGGCCACAGCCATGGTGCCAGCCTTCTTGCTCTTCCGAAAATGCAGCGGCTGGAAAGAATCTGGTGAGTGACAGGCGGTTTTTGGAGGGTGGACGCTGAGCCTAGGCTTTCTGGCATTGCTGAGCCTGGCCAGGGCAGAGTGGACCACCCGGCAGAGGTGTCAGGCCCTCAGGTTGTCTCCAGGATGCGTTGCAGGCGAGGCCGTTGGAGGCAGGGTCTCATATCTTCGCATCAGCTGAGCCTCAGACAGCTGCTGAGCGCATGCTCCTCGTGGCTTCAGCTTCATGCCATCGTGATGAAAGCCAGCCTTGGAAGGAGGCTGCCAAGGTGCCCCTGTAGGCTGTGCATTGAGGAAAGGAACGTGAGCGTCTATTGAGGGCAGACTGCCAGGAGCATTTCTCACAGACCGTCGCGATGTCCCTCCACCACCCTGAGAAGCAGGCTTGGGATCCCATTTTTCCAGATGAGCTGATACTCAGAGGGTGGTCCCCAAGGGGGACCTTGCATCCGTCCCACCAGACTGCCGCCTTGCCTCTGCCCCTTTCCTGAAGGCCTCCCTTTCTCTGCCTCTTCCAGTCCTACCTCTCCTTGATGTACTCTCAGCCCTGTGCTTTCCAAACCCCCCAAGGCAGCCTGGGGATGTCTGGTAGGGAGAGAATGCTCTCCAAAGAGCCTGCACGCCATCCCTGGAGCCAGGGTGACACGCTCCACCCCCGCACCAGGTCAGGAGTTACAGCCGCTGACCCACAGCAGAGGCTTTATCTCCAGTAAGGCTCTTTACAAGCCCCTCCATGACTAGAGAAAAGCTAATTGCAGTTTTAGTGTCTGGAAAGGTAGAGAAAAGGGTTCTGTGTAGGCGTGCAGCTTGAATCTGAGCAGGATACTACTGTATGCATGAAACAGCAGGACTCCGTGACCGGTGATTTGTGACTTTATCTGGGAGAATCGACTAATGTGAATTACAAACCAAAACAAACTCGGTCTCTGCCCCCGGCTGCCTGCAGGCATTTAGGCGGCCAGGCCAGGTCTGAGCAGGGGAGGGCTTACCCAGCAGTGGTCAGGCATCCACCCTGGGCGGGAGGCAGGGGGCAGGGTCAGATGCCAGGAGGTGGTTTTTCCTGATCTCATAGGTGAATAAAACCCTCTGAAAGCCTCTGAGTAGTGAAATGACGTTTAAAAAAAAAAAAAGGTTAGAATTTAGACTTGTTGTCTGGAATGGTCAGGTAGGGTCATCAGATTTAACAAATAAAAATTACAGGATGAATAATTTTTTAGCTCCAAATATCCCATGTAATATTTCACCATGCAACATTTGAGACATACTATTATTTAATTTTCAAGTCTGAAATCCAGTTTTAAATGTATATCCTGTTGTTTACCTGGCAACCCTAATTGGAAAGGAAGAGAAAGAAAGAAAAGGGGGAGATTAAAAATTCATATCTATGTGTTCCAGTATTTTATTCAGTATTTTTTTCTAGCAGTTTTATTTGCTGGGAACTTATATTAAATGTGGTATTGTCCCTTGAGTTACTGTTATAACTACATAGAAACACATTCACATCCTCTTTCTCACATACACATACACGAATCCTGGATTCTTAAATGTATTCATTCATCAACTATGCAGTAAGTTTCTGTTATATAACAAAGGCTTTTCCAGGCATCCCCGATGGCTCAGCAGGTAAAGAATCTGCCCACAATGCCGGAGACACAGGAGATGCAGGTTCGATCCCTGGGTCAGGAAGAGCCCCTGGAGGAGGAAAATGGTAACCCGCTCCAGTATTCTTGCCTGAAAAATCCCATGAACAGAGGGGCCTGGCGGGCTACAGTCCAAAGTGTTGCAAAGGTCATGCCTGAGCTACTAAGTATGCAGCAGAATCTAGAAGTGACTTCAAGAAAGTATCTAGAAATACACTGTCTCTATCTCTACATCTCCAGTCACTTCCATATCTCTCTCTTTGTAAAAGACACATGCATTTATTGTACATGTGTGTTTATACTGAGTGTGTATGCAAACACACACATGTCTGCATCATGTAGCACTTTGGGGTTGGGTGAGACGACACATTCTGACAAATAACAGTAAATAAAAATGAGGTGTCCTGTTCCCAGTGACTGGGCACTGGTATTCTAAAGCAGCCATTGCCACTCTGCAATCCCCAGCAGATCTTCAGATTGCTGGATTTTTCCCCATTACATTCATTGCCCCTGCACCGCTAACCTCAGGCCCCTCTCTCAGTTACAGCTTCTTGTCTTGGACCTCTTTTATTAGTAGTACAATTTTTTGACTTTGAAATGAGTGTGATGCTGTATCAAGTTGATGCTACTCTCCCGCACGCACCCTATGAGAAGTGTGCGTGTTTATTTGGTCTGCATGCGAGCAAGTGCTGAAGTAGCAAGATCAGTATATGCAAAAGGGTTTCAGGAAGCATGGAAAACTGTTGTATTGGCCATGATGGTGACATCATCTTTTAAGAGGTCCTGTCTGGTCAACGTTAAGTGACTTTTAAAAATAATAACCTGCTTTTCTGAGTAGCTTAAATATGGACTTGAAAATGGTTTAGGATGCAATAGGTTATGCTATTTGGACAATTTAATAAGCCGTGGAGAGCAGATGTGTGGACACAGAAGGGGAAGGAGAGGAAGGGACGAGTGGAGAGAAGAGCTTGGAAACATACACATCACCATCTGCAGGACAGCCAGCCAGTGGGGTGTGCAGGACAGACAGCCAGCGGGGTGCGCTGTGTGACACAGGGAGCTCAAACCCAGCGCGCTGGGACAACCTGGAGGGGTGGGAGGGGTGGGGGGGTCTGCGGGACAGCCAGCCAGCGGGGTCTGCTGTGTGACACAGGGAGCTCAAACCCAGCGCGCTGGGACAACCTGGAGGGGTGAAAGGGGGCGGGAGGGGGGGTTCAAGAGGGAGGGGACCTATGTATATCTATGGTTATTCATGTTGCTATATAGCAGAAATCAACACTATATTGTAAAGTGATTGTCCTCCAAATAAAAATAAATAAATTTTTAAAAAGAATAAAAATAAACCAGCCATTGTGCCAACACTTTCCAATCTCTTGTAGTTTGCCACATGCATGCATATATATATATATATATATATATATATATATATATATACATATATATATATACTGCTGCTGCTAAGTCGCTTCAGTCGTGTCCGACTCTGTGCAACCCCATAGACGGCAGCCCGGCAGGCTCCCCGTCCCTGGGATTCTCCAGGCAAGAACACTGGAGTGGGTTGCCATTTCCTTCTCCAACGCATGAAAGTGAAAAGTGAAAGTGAAATCATAGCTTTGCTTAATTTCCAGAGATACCAAGAATCGGACTGTCTCAAGGGGATTGTGTGGCTTGTTCGAGGTCATACAGCTAAGAAACGGGAAAGCCTGCATGTGAACCAGCCCTGGGTCTGTACAGATGCTTGGTGGCTGACCAACAGATCTGGACAATGACCCCCGAGGTCACTGCCTGCCTGCTGTGCTACTTGACCCTAGGTGGCTATCTGTCTTCCTTCCTGAAGTCCTCCTTTGGGCCACCCCATCTCCATGCTCATCAAGGTAAGGGGTGCCTTGTTAAAGAGTCTGACAGACAAGAACTCTGGCTTTGCCCGTTGTGTGAAGCTTAGTGGGTACCAGTGGATTTCTGATTTCTGGTTGGGTTTCTGATTTCTGGTAGGATTTCTGGTAGGACTTGGATGAGCAGCTGTGAACAGAGGCTGGATCTGCAATGTGAAGCCTGATGCTTCTGGGGCCCGGAGCAAGATTAATAAATCCAGGGGAGTGGATCATCCAGGCGAGGGCTTGCAGCCTCCCAGTTCTTGGGAGAGATGGAGGGGGATGATCCATGCAGACAGTAGAGTGGAGGACATCCCTGAGCAGCCAATTAAACCACTTTTAATGGTTTCGAAGAATATATGTTCAAGTTCCAAACCAATCTCAAGACTTAGTGAAGCAGAGGTAACTGGGGCTTTGGCCGTGCAAGATAAACTAGCGAATTCCGAAATGCAGGCAATCCTGTTTTATATTAAGGCAAGCGAAAATCAGCACGCATCCCGGCCCCCTCTCTCCTCGCGGTTTGATGCGTGGTTACCCACAAGAAAATGCTGTGGCATCTAGAAGCCATCCTGGCACGGAAGAGATACAGGCTGAGCTAATGAATGAATGAATGCTTTGCCCTAGGGCACTGATCATTACAGTCAGAAGGGGAGAGGATAAGCTGATTAGAGGATACAATAAGGAAAGTGGATATTTGGGATTAAAGAGGGAAATGTGAACAGTACACGGATGTACTCATCGGCTTGTAAAATGCAATATCAAGCAATTAATTTCATAAATGCTTATTTAACTTGTGTAAACTGGGCTATGTCACAAAAGAAAGTTTGTTTTTGTTTTTGTTTTCTATCAGGCCCCGCGATGGGCTGCTACCCAGTCTGTGAGGCATTTGTCCTTGAGTTGAACACTTGCCCCGAGTCCAAACATTTCTCACCCAAGGGCTGGGCGACGGGCACAGAAAGGTGTCCCTCTTGCTCTAGAAACAGCCCGGGATGGGGTCTCTCCGTGAGCGGAGTCTTTTCTTTTGGAGGAGTTCGTGCTGACGGCAGCTGCCTTGCCTTTGGCCTCTGCAGGTGCTTCCTAACCCCGCCTCCACTTCCTTCTTTTCCCAGGATGCCCTTGTCCCCTCCGTTCATTCCGTGTGCTCTGGGGTTCAGCCCAGGTACTGGAGTCAGGCTGCCTCAGTTCAGATTCGGACTGTACCTCCTCCTTGCTGTGTGGCCTGAGACAGGCTATTTAAACTTTCTGAACACCTGCTTTCTCATCTGCAAAATGGGCACATTAATACCAACCACCTGCTGGAGCCACTGGAAGGGTTAGATGAGACGAGGATGAAAAGCAACGCTCCCTGCCTCGGCTAGACACGAGAGCTTTAAAAAGTGCCTGTGTCCAATTAATCCAGCGAAAGCAGGCTCTGTGGGGAATGGGCCTCAGACGTTCAATCTGAGGTTACATCCATGTGAAAAGCTTAGCAGAGTGTCCAGATCCTAGTAAGGACCCAGTGAGCGCAAGCTACTGTCGTCCCAGAGCACCTGTTTGTTGGTACCCCTGACTATTCTCCAGGCTCTTTGCTAGACCCACGGTCCGGGAGACTCGCTGGTGAAACAGACGCAGGCCCTGCCCTCCTAGAAAGACAGCCCCGTCAGATGGCGTCTCCTACAAGCTGGCTCGGCCGTGTACAACCACAGATGCTCCCTCTCCCTTCCTTTCCAGGGAGTGTCACCCAGATCGCATTTAGTCACACTCCACTAGAACAACTGTGTCCCCAGAGGTGGCGCATCTCCTCCCAGAGCTGATACCCCAGCAGACCTTGGAGTGCCTTGGAATTTCATTAAGAAGTTTGGGATTCCCAGACCCATGGCCGCCTTGGTTGTGAATGAATGTGACCATATCTCACTTCTGATATTCACAGGAAAGAACTGGCCAATTAGTAACTGTGGCGAACACGGGTAGCCTGAGCTCAGCATCACCTGGACCTGGTGATAGACCTGGGGTGGGGGCGGGGCTTTGGGCCTGAACTCTACCCTAGCACCCTGCCTCCTGCTTGGGTGACCACCGGTAAACTACCCGATACTGACGAACCCTGCGTTCTTACGTAAGGGTGGTCCTTTGCACAACTCTTGGTTACAATGAAGGACTTCTCTGAGAGTTCAGTTGGTAAAGAAGCCGCCTGCAACACAGGAGACCCCAGTTTGATTCCTGGGGTGGGAAGATCTGCTGGAGAAGGGATAGGCTACCCACTCCAGTATTCTTGGGCTTCCCTTGTGGCTCAGCTGGTAAAGAATCTGCCTGCAATGCGGGAGACCTGGGTTCGATCCCTGGGTTGGTAAGAGTCCCTGGAGGAGGAAAAGGCTACCCACTCCACTATTCTGGCCTGGAAGAATCCATGGACATATAGTCCATGGGGTCGCAAAGAGTCAGACACGACTGACACTCTCACAGCGACTATGAGGATTAAATGATGCGTGAAGGCACATGAAGGGGCTCCATGAAGACCCCAACCCACCAACCGCATGCCTCACTTCCTTTCCTCTCTGTGTATGAGCCCAGACTACAATTTCAAATCGCCTTGCATGGCTGGTTTAATGCCCAGAGCTGCTGATTGGAGGTGCCTTTGACATGTTCATTAAGGAGGGTTCGCTGGGCCTCTCTCTAGCAGCATTGTGAGAGTGGCTGGTTTGAGCCTCCCAGAGACCCTGGCTGCCTCTCTCATAGTACACTCCCTAATGCAGAGTTAACACAAATCCACACTGGCCTTATTTAAGTTGGGCTGCCTTCCTGGGGACCTGTGCTCCCTCTTGGGAGCAGTCTGGGGCCCTCATTAAGGACATAGGCTCTGGAGTCAGACAGAACTTGGTTTTTCCAATGTCAGCTGTAAATCCTTGGGCAAACCTCTGCACCTCTCTGGGCTTCCTTTTCCACATCCTCAAGATGTTCCAAATCCCCTAGAGAGATTTGGAGAAGGTAGATGACACCACCCTTATGGGAGAAAGTGAAGAGGAACTAAAAAGCCTCTTGATGAAAGAGATAGAGGAGAGTGAAAAAGTTGGCTTAAAGCTCAACATTCAGAAAACTAAGATCATGGCATCTAGTCCCATTACTTTATGGGAAATAGATGGGGAAACAGTGGCTGACTTTATTTTGGGGGGCTCTAAAATCACTGCAGATGGTGGCTGCAGCCATGAAATTAAAAGACTCTTACTCCTTGGAAGGAAAGTTATGACTAACCTAGATAGCATATTGAAAAGCAGAGACATTACTTTGCCAACAAAGGTCTGTCTAGTCAAGGCTATGGTTTTTCCAGTGGTCATGTATGGATGTGAGAGTTGGACTGTGAAGAAAGCTGAGTGCCGAAGAATTGATGCTTTTGAACTGTGTGTTGGAGAAGACTCTTGAGAGTCCCTTGGACTGAAAAGAGATCCAACCAGTCCATCCTAAAGGAGATCAGCCCTGGGTGTTCTTTGGAAGGACTGATGCTGAAGCTGAAACTCCAGTACTTTGGCCACCTCATGCGAAGAGTTGACTCATTGGAAAAGACTCTGATGCTGGGAGGGATTGGGGGCAGGAGGAGAAGGGGATGACAGAGGATGAGATGGCTGGATGGCATCACCGACTCGATGGACATGGGTTTGAGTGAACTCCGGGAGTTGGTGATGGACAGGGAGGCCTGGCGTGCTGTGGTCCATGGGGTCACAAAGAGTCAGACGCGACTGAGCGACTGAACTGAACTGAACTGAAGAACATGCCGAGCACTGTTCCTGGTGCTGTCACACGTATTCAGTTATCTACTTCTCCCCGTCACCCTGCTTCACAGAGGAGGACCCTGAAGCATCAGCAAGGTTTAGCAGGGTCACAGAGTCGGGCACTGGAAATAGAGCCAGAATTTAAGCTTCAGCTGTTCATCTCCAGAGTTGGAGGCTGGATGCGTGAACAGATGAGTGAGTTAGTGCTAAAGCACTTAGCACAACACTCAGCACACAGTAAGCACGCAATCTATGATGGTGATCGGGGCTTCCTAGGTGGCGCTAGTGGTAACCTAATGCCTGCCAGTGCTCGAGACAAGGGTTCGATTCCTGGGTCCAGAAGACGCCCTGAAGGAGGGCATGGCAGCCCACTGCATTATTCTTTCCTAGAGAATCCGGTGGGCAGAGGACCCTGGCGGGCTACCGTCCACGGGGCTGCAAAGAGCTGGACACAACTGAAGCGACTGAGCACATACAGCCATGTGACGGTGATCATTAGTATTTCAACATCACAGCACTCTATCCTCCTACACAAAAAAGATTCTGCCTGTCCCCAAGGGTTCTAGGGCCCCACTGCGCACTCCACTCCCATCTTCCTGTCTCCAGCGTCCAAGTTTCTGTAAACAAACTACAAAAAAACGAAGTGTATTCAAAGATGCTGCTCTCCACATTAAGGAGCCAGAAAGCTGAATATTCACAGGGTGAATGAGGGCATGAGTTTGAGTAAACTCTAGAAGTTGGTGATGGACAGGGAGGCCTGGCGTGCTGCAGGCCATGGGGTTACAAAGAGTCGGACACAACTGAGCGACTGAAATGACCAACTATATGTAAAATCACCATCACCAGAAGTTACCAAAACTTATAGAAAACTTTTTATTCTTCATGTATGTTAAACCCCAGGCCTTCCTCCTGCTTGGCAGTTTAACACCTTGTAAGTTACGTGTTAATTAGGTCTCGCTTGTCTCAAGTGGAAATTGGGTGAAATGCTCGAATTCCTTCACAAGATTGTTGTAAGGGGTCAAATGAGTGGTCCCCCTTTAAATATCGCTGTGTTGGACTCTGATCATCATTGCCCTGCCCTACTTTTTCCCCCCATTTTACCATAGCTCTTATGACTTTCTAAGAGACTATACGTTTTATTTATTTGGTTATATATGGGCTTCCCTAGGGCTCAGACGGTAAAGAATCTGCCTGCAATGCAGGAGACCCAGGTTCGATCCCTGGGTCGGTAAGATCCCCTGGAGGAGGAAATGGCAAAGTTCTCCACTATTTTTGCCCGGAAATTTGCATGGAAAGAGGAGTCTAGCGGGCTGCAGTCCACAGGGCTGCAGAGAGTCGGACACGACTGAGCGACTGAGCACCTAGGCTTTACCAGTGTCATTTTGGCCAGGGCAGGATGGGAATGAGAACGTGATTGGACATCCTCATCCTTGGATGAGAATGACCTCATGCTGACCTAGGACGGGAGCAGGAGACAGAAGGACAGATCAGATACCAGGGAGAGGTTGAGACTGGACTTGGGGGCTGGCTGCCGGCGGGGACAGAGGAGAGTGAGAGACACCCACGCTGCCGCCCGGAGCCAGCTGCCTCGGTCCCCACAGCAGGGTGACGAGAGGGCCGCTCATCTCAGACATCGCAGAGGTCACCTCCAGCCTGGCCTCCCCACTGGCTGCTGCCAGGTGAGGATTCATTGCGAATAAGAAAGAGGGGAAGGAGACAGCAATGATGAGGACCCCGACACAGGAAAGAATTCCAAATAAATGGGTCCTTTGATCATTGGACCGATTTCCGCAAAGGCTTGTTAACTCCAAGAAGATCAAATGGGGAAGATAATGAGCAATTTTCAGGTAGTAGGTGCAGCCTCCGAGGTGACAACCCAATTTAGTCGGATTCTTAATCAAGTCAGAATCCCTGACTTGACGCTATTTGCGGAGTCTATTACTCCATTATGCTGAGTGCTTTGCTGTCTACGGTCCCCAGATTTCCAGTCGTTAGAGGTATTTATCTCCATGCGATTTAATTAAAGTCTAGTGTTTAATGACACAATGTGCACTAATTATTTCTTGTTGGTTGTTGAGAGTGTGTTTTTTTTTCCTTTTTCCTCTCCCCACTTTTTGCAACAAAGCAAAAACCTCCTTATGTCACCTGGTGAAGGAAAGGTGGAAGAAGCGGGCTGGACGGGGCG
Organism: Bos taurus; assembly: GCF_002263795.3. Classification (NCBI taxonomy): domain Eukaryota; kingdom Metazoa; phylum Chordata; class Mammalia; order Artiodactyla; family Bovidae; genus Bos; species Bos taurus. Next base: position 134,636,816 of record NC_037329.1, read on the forward strand.
GGTTGACCAGCTGACAGATTGGCTGTCGAGGCTTCTAAGAAGAACAGAGAGACTGTTTGTCCCTTGGATCCTTGAAGCTGCTGTGACGTCCACGTCACTGAGGGAACACGCTCTCTCTGGAGCCTGTGGAAGACAGCACAGACCAGGTACCCAGGAGACGCTCATGAAACGTCGCCCTGTGCCGTTATCGCCATTTCTGCTACGTTGCTCATGGTCAGCAGCTGGTCTACAGTACGGAAGGAGCCTAGGGTCGCCCAAGAGTGTAGCAATTTACAGATAAAATCCTCGCTCCGTTGCTGGAACCCCTGGTGGCTTTATTCTGAGCTTTTATCAAAGCAGGACGAGTATTGAGAGGAGATTCTAGACTGGAGAGCAGTTTAGTCCCTTCCTGGAGCACTAAAGCCTGAGGTCACCTGGCCTTAGAGAAAGCTGAGATATCTTTTGTTTTTTAATTATTTTAATTAGAAGATAATTACTTTACAATATTGGATGATTTTTGCCGTACATCGGAGTGAATCAGCCACGGGTACAAACGTGTCCCCCCATCCTGAACGCCCCTCCCCTCTCCCTCCCCGCTCCACCCCTCTGGGCTGTCCCAGAGCACGGGCTTCGGGTGCCCTGCTTCATGCACTGAACTTGCACTGGTCATCTATTTTACACATGGCAACGTACACGTTTCAATGCTGTTGTCTCAAATCATCCCACGCTCGCCTTCTTCCAAGTCCAAAAGCCTGTTCTTTAGGTCTGTGTTTCTTTCGCTGCCCTGTATGAAGGGTCGTCATTGCCATCTTTCTTAATGCCATGTACATGTGTTAATATACATTATTTGTATTTCTCTTTCTGACTTACTTCACTCTGTATAATAGACTCCAGTTTCATCCACCTCATTAGAACTGACTCAGATGTGTTCTTTTTTATGGTCAAGTAGTATTCCATTGGCGGACTTTATTTTCTTGGGCTCCAAAATCACTGCAGATGGTGATTTCAGCCATGAAATCAAAAGGCTCTTGATCCTTGGAAGAAAAGCTATGACCAACCTAGACAGCATATTAAAAAGCAGAGAGACATCACTTTGCCAACAAAGGTCTGTCTAGTCAAAGCTATGGTTTTTCCAGTAGTCATGTATGGATGTGAGAGTTGGACCATAAAGAAGTCTGAGAGCAGAAGAATTGATGCTTTTGAACTGTGGTGTTGGAGAAGACTCTTGAGAGTCCTTTGGACTTCAAGGAGATCCAACCAGTCCATCCTAAAGGAAGTCAGTCCTGAATATTCATTGGAAGGACTGATGTTCAAGCTGAAACTCCAATACTTTGGCCACCTGATGTGAAGAACTGACTCAGTGGAAAAGACCCTGATGCTAGGAAAGATTGAAGGTGGGAGGAGAAGGGGACGACAAAGGATGAGATGGTTGGAAGGCATCACCAACTCAATGGACATGAGTTTGATCAAGGAGTTGGTGATGGACAGGGAGGCCTGGTGTGCTGCAGTCCATGGTGTTGCAAAGAGTTAGACACGACTGAGTGACTGAACTGAACTGAATATTCCATTGTGTATATGTACAACTTGCTGCTGCTGCTAAGTTGCTTCAGTCGTGTCCGACTCTTAGCGACCCCATGGACTGCAGCCCACCAGGCTCCTCCATCCATGGGATTTCCCAGGCAAGAGTACTGGAGTAGGGTGCCATTGCCTTCTCTGGTACCACAACTTCCTTATCCATTTATCCACTGATGGACATCTAGGTTGCTTCCATGTCTTCAACTGAGACATCTTTAAGGAAATGGTCCACTCACTGTGTCCAGGGGTTGGAGAGAGAGGCTGGGCTCCAAGAGAGCCTACAATGTCAGCCCTGCCACCTTAGGAGAGTCATCCATTCCCACTGAGCCTCAGTTTCCTCATCTGTACAAGGGCACCATGAAACCTAGTGAGGGTTAGAAAAGATAAACCATAAAGTCCCCTCCCTTTGCTTGGCACATATGCTTGATTCGATGATAAATAACTTGGATTATTAGTATTACCACTGCTCACAGCAGTATGTGGCCAAAGGGCAGAGCCCAGAAGTTCATGCGTTCAGTGTTTGGGGGTCAGGGGGGTTCTCTAGAGTGAGGACAAGCGCTACCATGGAGGGTAGAAGTACTCCCACCAATGTCTGGGGTTGATGGCGGCCAGGTTCAGTCTATACAGGTGATAACTGGTGAAGCCAGTGGTGAGCAGAGTTCAGATCTAGAGAAAGAAAGAAGGTGCCTCCAGGAAGACAGCTGAGATGAAAGAGCATCCACAGGTCGGTGAGCCTGGCATGGGAGGACACTGAGGCTTGAGGGAACGCGCGGGTGACCAGGGCGGCCCCAGGCCTCCCAGGCAGCGAAGCGCTGAGGAGCAGCCATTCCTGCTGCTGGGATTGGGGCTCACCTCTGGACATCAGCAGGCAGATGGGGTCGGATGTTCCCCTTCCTGACACAGGGGCAATGTGCAGCTTTCAGGAGCTGGTGTAGGCTGAGCTGACCTGAGCCTGGCGAGGGGTGAGTCTTGGAGACCAGGGCTGCTGGGACATGCCGGTTGGGCCACAGAGAACACAGGTCTGGAGCATGGGCTACGGAGTCTAACTGGCCTCGAGACCTGATCCCTCCATGCACTCAATCAGCTCATGCCACCAACCTGAGTCCTGTTTTGACATCTGTCAAGTGGGACAGGCCTAGGGCCTGACTGCACCAAACTGGAAGTGGGGTGGGATGGAATAATACTTGCCTGATACCAATGAAGTGCTTAGTATATTCTTAGCTGCTTTTGTTGCTAGGGGACCAAGGCACTCTGGATGCTAAGATCTCATCTTCAGGAACACTGAACTGGGAAAAAAAGACATGTTCTGTTGACTACCTGCAGGTTTTGAGGTGCCATGGGGACTTGAAATTTATTTGTCTCAGTTCCTTTAGTGAGGCCAGGTGTCTTACCATTGCAAAGTGAGACCCCTGTGAGATCCTTCCTGGTGCTCACGGTGAATGGCATGTGGCCCTGGAGAGGGGCCCAGGGGTCACTGTGCCTGCTGTCCCCCTTAGACAGTCTTTCTGAAGAGTGGCTGCAGCCCTGAGCGTGGAGGCCCTGCTGACCCGTCACCTCAGGTGCAGCCAAGACCAGTGCCCAAGCCTGCAGCAGAAGCCTAGGTCCTCTGCAGAGGCTCGGGAAGGAGGGAAGGACAGCCAGGAATGATGCTTTATCCAAGTGGAAATAAACAGGACCATCTGATTCTCTCTTCTAGGGCTCTAGACACAGGGGCCCCAGAGAAGGTGGATCATTCCAGGCATTTGGGGGCTACTGCGGAATATTTGTTTCTGTTGTTTATGAGCCCAAAACTCTGGAAGCCAGCATGATGGTGTGCCCCTGCCAGCTCACCACCCTTCCCATTTGCGCAGTACCTGCTGTGCCCACAGCGCCAAAGGCAGCCTGGATGGGAAGTGTGAAGTGAAAGTGTTAGTTCTCAGTCATGTCTGACCCCGTGGACTGTAGCCCCCCAGGCTCCTCTGTCCATGGGATTCTCCAGGCAAGAACACTGGAGTGGGTTACCATGCCCTCCTCTAGGGGAATCTTTCCAAAGCAAGGATCCAACCCAGTCTCCTGCACTGCAGGCAGATATTTCACTGTCTGAGCCATCAAGGAAGCCCCAACCTGGATGAGGCTCATACGTAAAGCCTTAGAAAGTCAAACTGATACAGTGTCTGTGAAGTGCCAGGCAGTGTGTGTGAGACCAGCTCCTGGCCACCGAGGAGCTCTTGCCTGGTGCGAGGTGAACATCCAGTGGTGGTTTATTTGGGAAGTCGTGTCCGACTCTTTGCGACCCCGTGGACTGTAGCCCGCCAGGCTCCCCTGGCCGTGGGATTCTCCAGGCAAGAATCCTAGAGTGGGTTCCCATTCCCTTCTCCAGGGGATCTTTCTGACCCAGGGATTGAACCGGGTCTCCTGCACTGCAGGCAGATTCTTTACCGACCGAGCAACAAGGCAACATCCAGGCAGATCACTACAAGAGCACGTGAGAAGTCCTAAAATAAAAGCAGGCACAGAGCGAGCTCTGGGCTTCCCAGGTGTGCTGTGGTAAAGGACTCTGCCTGCCAGCGCGGGATACTAAGAGACATGGGCTCAGTTTCTGGGTCAAGAAGATCCCCTGGAGGAGGGCCTGGCAACCCACCCCAGGATTTTTGCCTGGAGAATCCCATGGACAGAGGAGCCTGGTGGGCTACAGTCCACAGGGGCTCCAAAAGTAGGACACGACTGAATCGATTTAGCAGGCGTGAGGGAGAGCAGGCAGCTGGCCTCCGGAGTGGTCAGAAAAGGGTGCCTGAGAAGGTGATGCTGCAACTGGGTTCACGGGAGGAAGAGGAGCATCCTGGGGCAGGAAGCCTGTGTGCAAAGGCAGAGGGCGTGCGATGGACGAAGCCTGAGACCGGGGAGGAGCAGTGGGCAAGGAAACCAGAGCAGAAGATGAGGCTGTCTCGCAATGTCTTTGCTGAGGATCGAGGCCTGCGGCCCACAGTCAGACACACCTGCTGTGCGTCACCCTCTGTTGAGCTCAGGTAACTCCCAGACGCTAGAAACTTAGTGAACACCCAGGAGGGCCTGGAGAAATCTTCTGAAGCGGGTAACAATAGGCAAATGTCCCCTAATGACCCCTCCTGAGACATCCCTTCCCTTCTCCGGCCCGGCACAGAAGCCTTGGCCTGGGGTCAACCAGAAGCAAAGCACACTGATGGAGGTGAGCTCGCCGGGTGCCCCAGCAGTTCTAGGAGTTGGGCTCAGCCTTCCTGCTGCAAAGGAGAGTCTTGGAAAATCACCCAACGAGGGCTGAAGAAGGTAACGGAATAAAGAGAGGCCTCTGGATCCAGGGGGCTCTGGGACTCCAAAGCTGCAGTTTGAAAGGTTTTACGGGAGTTTCTTCAAGGAAACAGATATCTCCACTGACACTTGCCAAGGCATTTTCCCTGGTAACAAGCTTCTTTATTCAAGCAAACAAAGAAACCATCGCACACAGAGGAGTGAGGAGAGCTGTCAGATGCTGTTCTGGGGAGAAATGAAAGAGGCTTTTGCAGAAACTAAAGCACATAAAAGTTGAAGGTCAACACAGAGGCCCCCCTTCCAGCTGTCTGGCAGCATGCAGGACACTGAAGACGGCCAGCCCACCGAACGACACCACTCCGGGGGCTGCAGGATGCGCGGGCGCCCCGGGAGGACTCTGACCGGCCAAGGGTGGTCCTCCCTTGAGCCTCAGCAGTTCACCGGCTATCCCTCTGCTCTTCAAGATTCTTTTTCTGGGTGATGAAATGAGGATGTTTCCCTCTCAAACTCAAGTCTTTTCAGCTTGGGTGAGAAGACAGAGGAACAACCATCAGTCAACCCAAAGGCTGTCCTGAGACCTGAGTGATCTCTGCCCTTCTCGCTGTTTTTAACATTCCCGGTTCTCCTCCTTATGTATAAGAACCCTGTCGATGCTCAGCAGCATCAGCATCTTTGCTCGGTCACAATGGAGACCCATGCTGCAAGCATAACAGTAAAAAATGACAACCGCAACAGAGGGCTGTGCCGTTTACAAATTCTGCCCATCCCTGGTAGCACTGTCCCTGACAGTAAATTGGGTCAAAGTTTCCAGGGGAAAAAAAATTTTTTTATCTCCTTATTTATAGATGAGGGAATGGAGCTTTGAGTGACTGAGTCACATGCTCGGGGAGACACCACTGGTAGGAAGTCAGACCAGGACTCCCACCCAGCCCAGACATGTTTCTACCCTGTTTCCATGTCAACACTGTAAGGACAGTGCAGTGGCCTTGTGGCCAGACTCCAGCATCAGGGAGACAGTCCAAGGGCCAGCCTGAGCTGGCCAATGAGGACAGCGCTCCTGAAAAGGGCCTACTCTCTGGCTGCTTCTCTATTTCAGTCTGGCCATTTGAGTGTGTGTGAGTCCCAGGTCTTCTGATGCCTTGGTAGGACCTTCGCCTGCCTCTTTCCTAGCTGGTGACAAACTCTTGAATCACAGAGAACTCAATATAAATTTTGGTGCCTCCTCTTCCTAATTCTGTGACTTTGGGCCAGTCCCCTAAACTCTGTGAGCCTCGGATTCCCACTGCAAAATGGAGAGAATACGGTATTTTCTACAGAGGGGTTGTGTGGGAGTTCCACAAGGTAATGCATATAAAGTTCTTAGCACAGTGCCTGGCACATGATAAGTGCTCACTGGTAGCTATTGTTAAGGGAATGATTGTTAACCATCGCTCCATATCAAACCACCACAAAATCTCAGGGGCATAAAACAACAGCATTCAGCTAGTTCATTGATTAGTTGCTTGGGACTTGGCTGATGGACGCTGGGTTCAGCTGGGACTGCTGGACCTCATGTGGCTCTCACACCTCTCCTGTGGTGGTGGTTTATTCACTCAGCCGCATCCAATTCTTGTGACCCCATGGACTGTAGCCCGCCAGGCTCCTCTGTCCATGGGATTACCCAGGCAAGAATACTGGAGTGGGTTGCCATTTTCTTCTCCAAGGGATCTTTGCAACCCAGGGATTGAACCCACGTCTCCTGCATTGCAGGCAGATTCTTTCCTGCTGAGCCACCAGGGAAAGCTATACTTTTCCTGGGTCCATGGAAATAGCAGAGTCAAAAGAAAGGGCACTAGCTGAAGTGCACAAGGGCATCGCATTGTATCTGCTCGCTTTCCGTTGGCCTATGGCTCAGCCCCGCTCAAGAGACAGAGAAATAAACCCATGCCCAGGCACATGCCTGAGAGTGTGGATAAACCTGTTCCCAGCCAAAGACTGAAGAGGCAGACCTGTGACCCAATCTCCCACCATGAACAGTGAATGCGTTCTTGTCTCTACACACAGCTCATGTACTATTGGGTGAGCATGTGTGTATAGTTATAAGTGCATCCCCGTTCTGAAGAGGAACGCACTGAGAACCTGGAGACCAAATCACCAGGATCAAGGCTACTTGAAGCTAAGCCATGCAAAGAGCAGACAGAAGAACAACAGACATCCACAAAAACTATTAATAGGTACACGAATTACGTTCCAACACTTTGAAAATCAGCTGGGAATTATTTAAGTTGAAGACACCTGTATCCCCTGATTCGAAAGAAACTCAGGTATATGACCAAAGCACATGTATCAGAACCTGTATCGCAGTGTCATGTACCATAACCAAAGCCTCTGCACATTCTAAATGACCACCTACAACAGAACTGATAAGCAAATTGCAGTGTGTTCACAGAGTGGAAGGAAAAGAAATGAAGTCTAGCTGCAAGTAACAACAAATGGATCTTATAAACAAAATGTGAATCAACAGAAACAGAGCACAAAAGAGCACTTCCACATTCATTTACATGAAGTCCACAGACAGGCAAAACTAAGCTATGTTGTTTAGGAACGCACGCACAGCTAATAAAACAATAAAGGAAAGCCAGGAAATTATCACCATAAATGTCAGGATGGTGGTTCCAGCCAGGTGAGGAGCAAAAATAAACAGAGGGACACACAGGCTCTTCAGGAGACGGCAGAACTCCAGCTCCTGGTCTGGACAGAGTTTTATGAGGCCCACTTTAGCGTTATTTATCAAACTGCACATTCATGTCTCATGCACTTTTCTGTATGCAATATTTCACCGAAAAATATGTTTCTTAAGGACAGCTAAAGAGGTGGGGAGGTTTAGTTCAGAGAACAGAAAGCATGCAATGAATGCAAAGCCTGTCTAATGACATTTAGAAGATCAGGGTGTAGACCGCGGAGCTCCAGCTTTCTTTTTACATCGTCCCAAAGGAGGAAGCAATCAGGACCAGGGACAGACAGGTTTTGGCTCAAGATAAGGAAGAATTTCCAGTAACCCTAAACGTTCAAAGATGGAATGCATCTTGGGGGGGGAGATAAATTTATTTTAATTAAAGGGCTTGAAGTCACATTGAGAGAAACCTTGGCAAAGATCTTGGAGGATGAGTCAATGTCACAGAGCCCTGGACCACGGAAGGTTGAGGCTGACCAACTTGAGGAGGTGAGGGCAGCATGGATGAGTGAGTCTTTTGTAGTCAGCAAGATCTGAGGGAGACACCCCAGTCCTACCACTAATTAGCTAAGTGGCCTTGGTTAAGTTACCTGACCTCTCTGAGCTTCTGTTTTCTCAATTGAAAATGATGCTGCATATAAATTATCTAGTACAGGTGCTTGGCATTTAATAAGTCCTTGATAAGTGACGGTCATGTTGTTAATTAAGAAAAAGTGTCTTCTGAATTACAGATTCCGAGATTGTCCATCTCTGTAAGTATTTGTATTGTAATACATTTTTGTAACAATAAACCTGCATTATGGTGCCCAGTCGTGTCCGACTCTTTGAGGCCCCATGTATTGTAGCCCACCAGGTCCCTCTGTCCATGGAACTCTCCAGGCAAGAATACAGGAATGGGGTACCATTCCGTTCTCTAGGAGATCTTCCCAACCCAGGGATCAAAACCACCTCTCCTGCATTGCAGGTGGATTCTTTACCATCTGAGCCACCAGGGAAGCCCATAACAACCCCAAACCGAAATGCCTTACAGAAACAAGCATTGACTTTGTGCTCATGGGTCTGTGGGCCAGTTACAACTCAGCAGGGCTGGGCTCCAGGCTTCGTGGAGGCTACAGCTGTGGGTTGGATTCAGGTCTGTTTCACATCTTTCTCATTCCAAGACCACACAGCGTGGGGCATGCCCCGCTCACGATGGAGGGCAAAACGTTTGCCGAGGACACTTCGAAACACATGACCGTGCTCTGTCACTTCCTCTCACGTTTCATTGGTCCAAGCAAGTCACATGGCCACACCCAGGGTCAGTGCCTCAGGGATGTCTGCAATGCCATTGTGCTTTAAAGTCACGCAGCAAAGGGGAATGCGGGTCACTGAAGAACCAGGAGCAAGAGGTCTACCTACCAGACACATGCACGTGCAATATTTGAGAGTAACTCCGTTCAAATTGGAAGAATGTATTTTTAAAAAATCTTCTTCGAGAACTATGAAGCTATAAAATATAAGGTTCAAGAACCTCAGCCTAACAGTGAACAGTGAAAATTTAATTTTTCCATTTTATTGGCTTATGTAATAAAATCATTGCATAGCTGATTAGTTTTAATGCTCCACGATATGTCATTGAGGAGGTAAATTCAGAGCTCAGGGAGCTTTCTTCTTAATTCTGGTTCTCACCTGTTGACCCAAAGACCCCTTAGACTTTCCTGTTCCTGACTGAAAATTGATTTTACCTTTTCTCCTCCAGGACTCCTTGGCAAGTTGAGATTTCTGTTTAAGGATCTGTTTTGTCTCTTGTCAAGCAGAGGGGCTTGGAGAGGAGTTCACCAGAGTCTGGACTTGGCTTGGACAAGAAGCCGGGTGCAGCCAAGCTGTGTGTGGTCCTTTTTTCCTTCAAAGAATCTTAGCCAGCTCCACCAGGCCCTGAGGGCCCAGAGGGAATCCCCTCCCTCTGCTGGCATTTCTTAACAATGGTGCCTAGGATGCCTCTCTCCTGCGGCTGTGTCTCATCTGAGATTCACCTCCAGGTGTGCCAGGAGCAGGGCAGATTGTGTGGGCTCCTCTCTTCCCCAGGGCCTGGGTCTCTGGAAAGAACAAGGAAGCCTGGCTTGTGGGTGGAGCAGGAAAGAAAAGAGAGCCAGGCAGCCTTGTAGAAATCAAAGGCTTCCCCACCGGAGGGAGGTAGGAAGCCTGGAACAGAACTGGTGGGAGTGGGCCCGTTAGTGGGTCTGCCACTAACTTCCCATGGGAGTCAGGGAAGGTTGCTTTGCTCCTCTGTGCCTTGTCCTTCATAAGGGCTGGATTTGAAGACCCCCAGAGTTCCTTTGGAGAAGTACAGAATGCAGTGTTTAAGAGGGAAGACTCCAGGGTTTAGTACACAGAGCTCGGATACTGTCTCCAATGCATGACCTTGGGCAAGTTACTGAAATGCCCTGTGCCTCAGTTTCCTCGGTAGAAAAATACCCATGCCACCTCTCTGGGTTGCGGTGAGGAAGAAATAAGCTAACTCATCTGGAGTGTTTGGAGCGGCCCCTGGCATGGTCCCTGGCACAATTCCTGGCACCCTCCATCAGTGTTACCTCCTGTTATTATTATTCCAGCTGAAGATGCTAAACCACTTTGCTCCATTTTTAAACATGATTTATGCTTCCAGGCTGTGAGGGCTATTAGGCCAACTACGTCAGTGTGGAATATATGAGAAGGGGAAGCAGTAAAAGTGCAATCTGTGCAGAGATGCCGGGCGGTGAGGCAACTGGAAAGGATTCAGAAATGCGCTGCGGACATGATTAAAGGTCTGAAGAACAGCACCTCCCGGCAAGAGAGGCGAGGAGTGGATTATTTACAAGACCAGAGGTGGAGAGGTTACAGGGAAGAATTCCCAGGCACCAGCTCTTCCCATACAGCGAGAAACTCTGGGGGTAAGACCCCAGCTGAGCTTCCAGATAATTACAAGGGAAGCAGAGAGCTGGTTAAATTTTCACCCACCTGGCAGAAGAGTGTCCATCATTATCTTTCCTGTAAGATTTAAACCCAGGTGTGAGGTTTTCTTTCTCAAAGTTCCCTTCACTCCTTATACCTCCCCAAGTATGACATGTAGGTAGTAATCAGGCTCTCTGAGACCACTTGTCTGGGAGAAATGTAAAGAGGAACTCTAGGGAGAGTTTAAAACAACACAGTGTAGTGGGCATGACCTTGAACACAGGGAGCCAAAATCTCCCACCTTGTAATAAGGGGATGGGATAAAAACACGGTTTGTGATAACCACCACTTATGCATTATGCAGGCTCTCACCCCAAAACCACAATGCTCCAACACCTCATGACCTTAAAAGTAATTGAAAAAGCAAAATTCAGCCAACAGGTCACCTTTTCTCTCCATGATGCTGGACATCCCATCAGATATCCTGAACAGGACAGGGTCTTGTAACTTCTGGATCAGTGGTACGACCAGCAGAACAAAGTGGTGGGGAGACCAGGCCATCAGATGAGTCAAGGTTGAGAGACCCATCTCCTTGTCTTGGAGGTTTGGCAGCAGTTTCCATCTGGCCAGGGGAACCATGTTTGAGGGGCTAGGATTCTGGTCAGCTGCACAGCCCCATGGACTGGGGCTGATGGTCCTAGACTTTGGTCCCAAAGCAGGCTCCTGTGTTGGTGGGGGTGGGATGGGTAACGATGCAGTGACGGGCACCCCAGCCTCCATGGCTCACACTGGCAGAGGGTGGATCCTCTCCCCTGCTGTGTGCCCAGCACAGTGGGAAGGTGGCGCTGCCTCCTGTTCACTCCGGGACCCCGGCCGATGCAGTTTCCTGTTGACACACACTGCCACAAGCACTGCCACCGACAGAAGGCAATTCTGAAGGGTCTCGCCCCAGCAGTTCAGCGCTGCCGCCCAGAGGGGACCTGCATCACTTCCCCAGCAACTACACGGGAGCCAGGAAATGCAAACCTGCCTGTGCCTGTGAGACGAGAACGAACGTATCTGACGAGTGACAACCACCACCGCACCCCTCTCCTGAGCTCCCAGCTGCTTCACACTCTACCACGGTACCCTTCTCCCCACCTGGAGAGACATCCTGGGTGTGTGCGTGTGTGTGTTAGAGAGAGAGAGAATACAAACCTCAGCTCTTCCCTCAAGAAACAAATGACTCGCTGACATCTGCGACCCATTACCAAGGTGATTCGGTCCCTGCAGACTTTCTCACTACACGCAAACCAACGTTATCATTATTGTGTATCACTTATATGACACGGCAAGTGTGCGCTCTTCTCCTTCCTGCTTACGATCAGTCCTGCTGGGCTCTGGGTTTCCGTGCTTGCTCCTACTCTCAGCCCTTGCCCTGGGCTGCCTGCCGCCCCAACACCTGTGTCCCTCTCTCCAGCCCGGTCTACCTGTCTGCTCTCCACACCCTCATCTGTAGAGCAGCTTCCTGGCAACCTCTCTTCCTTGGGGCTGAGAGGATAGCAGCCCAGGCAGGAAAGGGGGTGAGTCAAGCCATAGGTGAGCGCCTGCTATTTGCACGGCACTCAGTCAGGTTTTACAACTGTGAGGTTATCCTTGTACAAAGCAGGAAAGTGTAGACATTCATGCACGCAGCACAGGTGGGAAAACTGAGGCTCAGAGAGGAAAAGGATTTGCACCCCCTTGTGCAACACACAAATCACACTTGGCAGAAGAGAAAGCTTGGAAATGAAGCTACTGCTCTGAGAGCATAACCAATCCATGCCTATGACCTTGGAGGTGAATGGGGCTTCTGGAAGGAGCTCTGGGCTTGGCGACAGAGCCCTGGGCTTGGGGACTGATGCTGCCTGTCCCCAACTGTGTGAACTTGAGAGGCACTTCGCCCTCCCAAACCTCTGTTTCCTGGGCTGGAAAACGGGGTCACTAGTCTTGCCCCGCCGGCTAGGACAGATGAGATAATAGCGCTGATATAATAGCAGGGAGCATCCTAGCGCCAAGTACCTCCAAGGAAGCAGGCGGGGACGGCTCCTCCTTTGGAACATCACTCGCTCAACATGCAGTGGGATCAGTGGGATCAGTGTCCCCAGAAGTCAGCAACTCAATTCTCGGAAGGCCACGAGCTAGTAGATCAATGGCCTCGCTGAAAGGCTGCCCTCGCTGGATTCACACAGCAGCATCGTTTACAGCTTCATTCACGTGTCCACCCGGCAGTGACCGAATGCCCATTCTGGCCCAGACCACTGTAAGCACTGGAACCCAGGAGCGGCCCTCCCGGCGCTGAAGACCTAGTTAGAGGAAATGGACAATAAACAAGATGGCGTGTAAACACGACAGTTTCAAATAGAGATGCGGATCATAGGATACCAGCAGGCTGGCACAGTGGAGCGCGGCTGCCCTCTCTATGGTGACCTTTTTGAGCCCTGTGTTCATTACCAGCTGTTCTGGCCAGCGCCCTCCTTCCCAGCATCCCACCTGGATTATCGGCCATTGCCAAGCTTTCACTGGAAACTCAGCTCCTCAGGATAGACTCTCATGGTCACCGTAGCTGTAAAACATCCCTCCCACCTTGAAATCTGCCCCTCCATGTTCCTTTTCTGGATCTTGAGCTTCCTTTTAATAATCCTCATAGCAGCCCTGATGAGCAGGCATCACTCCCGTTGCACAGATGAGGAAGCTGAGACACAGGAGGGTGAGGGAACGCCCGGATCCAGACTACTATGATCACGACTGTAATCACCATCAGCAACACCTCCCTCCTTTCCTGGGGTATCAGAGCCTCAGCCACGGTAATAGCTCCTCCGCAGCACCGCACATCCTGACCGCGACTCACAGCCATCGTTCCATCGCCACCCTGTAACACCGCAGTTTAACAGCCTGTGCCAACCACAGGCGGAACCTTCCAGGTCTCTCCCTTTCCCTCCTCACCTCTGGCGACAGGGAGCCCTGGACAGCCTCTGTGCTCACCCTCCATCACATACGGCAGGGGCCCGCAACCTCCGGGATCCAACGTCTGATGGTCTGAGGTGGAGCTGATGAAATAAGAACAGGAATAAAGTGCACAGTGAATGCAGCGCTCTTGGATCATCCTGAAACCATCCCCTCCCAGTCTGCGGAAAAACCGATCTACACGGAACCAGTTACTGGTGCCAAAAAGGTACCTTGATCCAGCCTCGGGCCTCGGAGGAGCTGGGTAAGTTGGGTGTCATCACAGGGCCATGGTGCCCCCAGGGCCGTGGTGCTCCTAGGATGGTGGTGCTCCCAGAACGGTGGTGCCCTCAGGGCAGTGGTGCTCTCAGGGCGGTGGTGCTCCCAGGGCCATGGTGCTCCCAGGGCGGTGGTGCCCTCAGGGCAGTGATGCTCCGAGGGTGGTGTTGCTCCCAGGACGATGGTGCTCCGAGGGTGGTGGTGCCCTCTGGACGGTGGTGCTCCCAGGGGTGATGCTCCCAGGGCCATGGTGCTCCCAGGGCCATGGTGCTCCCAGGACGGTGGTGCCCTCAGGGCAGTGATGCTCCGAGGTAACTGGTGCCCTTGCCTTCATCTAGCATGCCATCCCCATGACACTTGACCTTTAGCCCCCAGAGAAGGGGTGGGGTCTCAGGGCCTGTCTCGATGGCCCTTGTTTGTGCTCCTCATCACCTCCGCAGTGATCCCGCTGTCTGATTTCCGTGTTCCTCTCCCCTTCCTCACTACCAGCCTCTCAAGGGCCAGGCTCCGTCTATTGCATCTGCTTTCTCAGCATGAGGCTCAGGGCCTGGAACCCAGCAGTCTTCAGGGAGCATCTATCGACCCGAGAAGTTGAAAGAGGAGAGAGCATTTGTTCATCAGACCCCTGCCGGTCCGGCTGGGCATCGGTGCTTTTTTCCAGGAGAAACATCTTGCCTGGCGGAAGCTCCCGCCTGGGGAGGCCCAGGCGCAGCCAGCTCAGCCTCGCCCGGCAGCGGGAGGGCCTTGTGTCAGGGGAGGAGATGAGGTCACTCACCGCACTACCTGGAGCCTCGCACATGATCCTTGTTCCTTGAAATATTGTTTTCAAATGTGTTTCCCAGGGAATCGGTGTGGGGTTTTTTCCCTTCCTCTTTTTTTGACTCCCCTCTCTGTGTCTGGCTAAGGGGCCCAGTTGCAGCTGCTCTAACAGCAGGTGAAAAACTGGAATCGGGGTTTGTGGGCAGGCCAACCTTGGAGCTGCCAGCTTCCCTGGGCTTGCCCAGCTCTGCCCACGACACGGCTGTCACAGCCACGATCCTCGGCAGCCCTGGCGCTGATGCCTCATGAGTGGGGCCAGGCCCTCTGCCCCGAGGCCCAGAGACCGCGGCTACTGTGCACATCGATTTTCATAAGCTCCCGCACCCCGACATCTGTGCTCCAGGATCCCTACCAGGGAGGCGTCGTTCCCCAGCCCACGGGGAGGAGCGCTTCGGTCCTACCAGCTGCTGATGCCGCCTGTGATTCCCCTCGAAGGCCCCCAGCAGCAGGTTAAACTGTCTGTGTGTGGCTTCTACAGTCAGTGCTTTTTAGAATCTACTGGGGTTCGGGCTCTGGAGATGCGACGGTAAACAAGACAGACGCCGTTCCTTTCCTCAAGGAGTTTCTGAGACGTGGAGGAAGCACACGGATAAGGAAATAACTGTGAATGATGCTCACAGGTATACAGCAGACAGAAAGGAGGGAAACACAGAGACTGCAAAGGGAAGGGAGGGCCCTGCGGTGGGGAGATGTCTGGGAGGGCGTCTCGAAAGCAGCACGCTGGATCTGAAACCCGAAGGACGATGAACAAGAAGCTCGTTGTGGAAACGCTGGAGGAGGGGCTGGGGGCGGTGACTCCGGGCAGTGGCCTGCAGCCTGGGGGACGACGAGGAGGGGGCGTCCTGGGAGAGGAGACGTGGTGGCAGGCAGGTGAGGAAGGAGCCGCCCTGGGAGCCGCGCAAGGACTCTGGGCAGAGGCCTCCAACAGCGCCCCGCCATCCCCCTAGGGCTCAGGGCAGGCGCTCAGGAATATCTGGTGAATAAATGAGGACCAGGCTTTGCTGGCTATTTGTACCTTTCCCCTCAGTCCATGTCAGCTTTCCTGTTCTGTTAGAATGGGAATTTCGACGCTAGGTAAGGGCCGGGCTGTCTATTACTCAGAGCCTCCGCCATCTGGTCCAAGTGGGAGGTGCATGGGTTGGCTGACGTGCTGCGGGGCCTCCAACCAGCCTCCTCGCCCCTTCCCCCTCATCCCCCTCCCCCTTTACCCACCACCCTCTTCTGCCCCCCTTCTGCCCCCCTGCTCCTGGAGCCTGGCAGCTCCCAGTTTCCACAGCCTCGGGCAGGCGCGGGGCCTCCTCTGCACGCACTGTGGTTACGCACCTGCAGTCTGAAACAAGGACGTGCACCTCATACAAGGCTTCAAGTTCCATTCCGCTTCCTGGCTGTGTGGCCGCTGCCAAGTCACTCAGCCTCTATGAGCCTCAGTGGCCCTGTCTGAGAAACGGGTGTTTGGGGAACCTTGGCAAGAGCACCTCCCTCTTGGCCAGTGCCCCATTGGTGTCAGAGATGCTAGCGACCGCTGTGGGCAGCAGAGGCAGTCCTGCAAGGAGGAGCCTGCTGTCGCCACGATACAGGTGTGGACCCTGGAGGCGAAAGATGAAACCGGCTGCCCTGGGTAACTCAGGGGCGGAGATGGGGGCTCCACGTTAGGATTTTCTGACTCCGGGACCCACACCCTTCCCACAAGGCCCCAGCTCTCATGGTAGCAGGGAGGCCATTCTCTCTGGGGGGGATGTGAGCTGCATCTTCCCAAATGCCACTTCTTTGGGAGCATTCCTTAAGGGAACACCTTCTGCTCGGGCTCCCAGAGGGCCATCTCTTCTTTGATTGTTTCCCAGCCGAGTCCCTAGTACAAGAGATGGAGCAGGCGGGGCCCGGGCGAGGAGCTGTAGAAGCCGTCTGTTGACAATAACAGCACGTTTTTACCAAATTACCAACTCCCAGCATCTCCCATTAGCGAGCGATTCTTGCAAGGCAGACAGGCTAACAAGACGCTTCTGAACTCCCGTCCGCATCTTCTGCTGCCAACGCGGGAGGCACAGAAGCCACTGTTGGGGGAAGCTGCTTTCTTAATTACTGAGCGAGGGAGGAGGGTAGCTGGAGAAGGGCTTCTTCATCCTTTGCAGATCTTTAATGAACCTTTTAACACACTTAAAAAATAAATGAAGAGAAACTTGGTAAAAAGCTCTTTTTAAACGATTTTGGCAGGTTTGATTAGTGGTTTTGAAAGCCCTAGACAGCCACTTAATTGGTGAGCCCCCTTGACAGCTGGTGAATAGAAGGTAGGCATGCAGTGGACTGCACTGGCCTTTTCTCGTCTGCATACCTTTTCCAAGATGGCTCGTTAGCCCTGGACTCGCTGACCCCCATCTGCTGCCCGCAGTGCCCTGCAGATACAGCTGTGCCAAGCAGGCAGATGGACACAGAGAACTTTCTGGGTGTGAGGGTTCTTGCAGGATGCTGGAAGCAGTATCTAGAAGGGTAGGCACAGGGAGTGCAATGGGACGGTTTGGGCAAGGCTTACCCAGAGCTTCCACAGTGCACAGCCAGACCCTCCCTGGCGTGCTTTGGCTCGCACACCTTCAATTCAGACCCCTGTCTTTAGGAGGAACTCATGGTGTTGCCAGAAGAGTTTGGGTTTGGGGGCCAGGCTACTCCGGGTTTGAATCCTGAGTCTGCCCCCTTATCAGATGTGTGACTTTTGCAAATGAGGAACTTGTCTGAGCCTCCAGGTTCAAAATCTGTAAACTGGGGACAGTTAGACCTACTTCCTGGGCTTCATGGCTCTGGATGAAGAATCTGCCTGCAATGCAACAGATGTGCGTTAGATCCCTGGGTTGGGAAGATCCCCTGGAGAAGAGCATGGCAACCCACTCTATCTAGTATTCTTGCCTGGAGAATTCCATGGACAGAGGTGACTGGTGGGCTACAGTCCATAGCGTAGCAAAGAATAAGACACGACTGAAGCAACTTAGCACACACACGTGCCAACTCCATAATACTGTTAGCAGTCAGTAGCTGAATGCATTTTCAAGTGAAGTACTTGGGACAGAAGAAGTTCTCCAGAAGATTAATTTTCCCCATCCTTAGCTTCTACATCCAGCAAGAGAGTTCCAGAAAAACTATTTCTACTTTATTTCTATTTCTGCTTTATTGACTATGCCAAAGCTTTTGACTGTGTGGATCACAACAAACTGTGGAAATTTCTGAAAGAGATGAGAATACCAGACCACCTGATCTGCCTCTTGAGAAATCTGTATGCAGGTCAGGAAGCAGAAGTTAGAACTGGACATGGAACAACAGGCTGGTTCCAAATAGGAAAAGGAGTACATCAAGGCTGTATATTGTCACCCTGCTTATTTAACTTAAATGCAGAGTACATCATGAGAAATGCTGGGCTGGAGGAAGTACAAGCTGGAATCAAGATTGCCAGGAGAAATATCAATAACCTCAGATATACAGATGACACCACCCTTATGGCAGAAAGTGAAGAGGAACTAAAAAGCCTCTTGATGAAAGTGAAAAGAGGAGAGTGGAAAAGTTGGCTTAAAGCTCAACATTCAGAAAACTAAGATCATGGTATCTGGTCCCATCACTTCATGGCAAATAGATGGGGAAACAGTGGAAACAGTGAGAGACTTTATTTTGGGGTGCTCCAAAATCACTGCAGATGGTGACTGCAGCCATGAAATTAAAAGACCCTCTTCCTTGGAAGGAAAGTTATGACCAACCTAGACAGCATATTAAATAGCAGAGACATTACTTTGTCAACAAAAGTCCATCTAGTCAAAGCTATGGTTTTTCCAGTAGTCATGTACGGATGTGAGAGTTGGACTATAAAGAACACTGAGCACCGAAGAATTGATGCTTTTGAACTGTGGTGTTGGAAAAGACTCTTGAGAGTCCCTTGGACTGCAAGGACATCCAACCAGTCCATCCTAAAGGAGATCAGTCCTGAATATTCATTGGAAAGACTGATGTCGAAGCTGAAACTCCAAAACTTTGGCCACCGATGTGAAGAACTGACTCCTTTGAAAAGACCTGATGCTAGGAAAGATTGAAGGCCGGAGAAGAAGAGGACAACAGAGGATGAGATGGCTGGGTGGCATCACCAACTCAATAGACATGAGTTTGAGTAAACTCCAGGAGTTGGTGATGAAGAGGGAGGCCTGGCGTGCTGTAGTCCATGGGGTCACAAAGAGTCGGACACGACTGAGCAACTGAACTGAACTGAATGGCCAAAGGGATTAGGTCTAGAGAGAGCATGGGGAGAGGGACTCCAAATCAAACCCTGTCAGTTCAGTTCAGTTCAGTCACTCAGTTGTGTCTGACTCTTTTCGACCCCATGAATCGCAGCACGCCAGGCCTCCCTGTCCATCACCAATTCCCGGAGTTCACTCAGACTCACGTCCATCGAGTCGGTGACGCCATCCAGCCATCTCATCCTCTGTCGTCCCCTTCTCCTCCTGTCCCCAATCCGTCCCAGCATCAGAGTCTTTTCCAATGAGTCAACTCTTTGCATGAGGTGGCCAAAGTACTGGAGTTTCAGCTTTAGCATCATTCCTTCCAAAGAAATCCCAGGGCTGATCTCCTTCAGAATTGACTGGTTGGATCTCCTTGCAGTCCAAGGAACTCTCAAGAGTCTTCTCCAACACCACAGTTCAAAAGCATCAATTCTTCGGCGCTCAGCCTTCTTCACAGTCCAACTCTCACATCCACATATGACCACTGGAAAAACCATAGCCTTGACTAGACAGACCTTCGTTGGCAAAGTAATGTCTCTGCTTTTGAATATGCTATCTAGGTTGGTCATAACTTTCCTTCCAAGGAGTAAGGGTCTTTTAATTTCATGGCTGCAGTCACCATCTGCAGTGATTTTGGAGCCCAGAAAAATAAAGTCTGACACTGTTTCCACTGTTTCCCCGTCTATTTCCCATGAAGTGATGGGACCGGATGCCATGATCTTCATTTTCTGAATGTTGAGCTTTAAGCCAACTTTTTCACTCTCCACTTTCACTTTCATCAAGAGGCTTTTTAGTTCCTCTTCACTTTCTCCCATAAGGTTGGTGTCATCAAACCCTGTGGAAGGAGTTAAAAGAACCAACACTGAGCAGCCTGAGGAGAGACTGAATGGAGATGATGGATTCTTGGTAGCATCAAATGTCTGACATGTAGTCCCCTGAAGATGTTTTTCTGAGTGGTCCTAATCAGAGGGTAAAAATCCTCAAAAGCTAAATTTTCTTTAAATATACAAGTGTTGGACACAACTTAGCAGCTAAACAACAACAAATACATTTATAAGGAGAATTTTCTTTTAAGTCAGAACCAGCCAGTTGTGAAATTTATTGATTTCTGCAACAATACATATATTTTCAGGCACTGTCCTTTAGTCCTGGGATTAAAGAAAGAAACAAAACAAAATCCTCACCCTGAAGGGGGTCACTGTCCAGTGGACCCCAGCAGTGTAAACGTGTAATTCCCTGGACACAGAAACTGGTCAACCTCTCGGGCTGCAAAGGGAAGAAGCCTCAGGTGAAGGTTAAACTGAGTAACCTTGGCATCTATGAGTCCTTGAATTTCAGCTGACCATTGCCAAGATCTCTACCCCTATTTGATAAAGGCAGCCGTCTTAATAAAGAGAGCTTTGCCTCATTTGGGGTGGGGGTTGAAATACAGCCAACTCTGGATTTGGAAGCCGTGCGGGTGACTGCGGGCGCTGCATGTTGAGCGGTTCCATCTGTAGTACCGGTATATATAAATATCCATCCAGGTTTTGCCTTTCTGGGACATGGACCCCTGACTCTGGGGAAACCCAACCCTCCTCTCCCTCTCAGTCCACTGTGACTTGAATGGGGTCATCCTCCTTTCTGCTGCTTGCTTGGACATGTGATCCAAGCCTGTCCAATCAGAGCATCGCCTCCTCCTGGCCACAATGATTGGCTCAGGGGTGGGCATGTGACCTAAGCTGGGCCAATGGGAGGCCAAAGAGTCAATGCCGGACTTCAGTAGGGACTGGTTCAAAAAGAGGAAGAGGCTCCCATTAAGAAGGTGGGATGGAAGCTTGGCACCATCAGGGGAATACCTGAGAATGCAGTCAACAGGAAGGAAAACAGGACCAAGTGATGGCAAAGGAGGATGCCAATATTTTTATATTGGGGCTTATTCAGTTCAGTTCAGTTCAGTCGCTCAGTCGTGTCCGACTCTTCGCGACCCCATGAATCGCAGCCCGCCAGGCCTCCCTGTCCATCACCAACTCCTGGAGTTCACTCAGACTCACGTCCATCGAGTCAGCGATGCCATCCTGCCATCTCATCCTCTGTTGTCCCCTTCTCCTCCTGCCCCCAATCCGTCCCAGCATCAGAGTCTTTTCCAAAGAGTCAGCTCTTCTCAAGAGGTGGCCAAAATACTGGAGTTTCAGCTTTAGCATCATTCCTTCCAAAGAACACCCAGGGACGTATTATCCTTATGTAAATAAACATATTTATATTTTTATATTATTCTGCCAGTATTTTTAAGAGCCACCTGGATCCAACCAGACCTGAAGCTTTCTCCCAAATGTCTGTGTTCTGTGGCCTAAAACCTCGCCGGTAGTGGTTGTTTCTTGGGCCCTTTAGACTTAATCTTTTCTGTCACTTGCTCCCAAAAGAGTTCTCTCTGATGCAGAAGATTCTATTAAGTATAATATAGTTGTTCTTTCTCCTGGTCAATCTCAGATGACCTGATGGGAGTGAACCATTTCAAAAGGAACAGGAGAGGATCTGTGCGCACCTCGGAGAGCTCCCCCAAAGGGACTGGTGTGAAATTCTGGAATCCATCCTCACTCATGAAGAAATGTGAAACTGGGCGTGATTCTAGAAGTAGCTGTTCAGTTGCTCAGTCGTGTCCAGCTCTCTGTGACCCCACGGCCGGTAATCTGCAAGTCTCCTTTGTCCATGGGATTTCCCAGGCAAGTATACTGGAGTGGATTGCCATGTCCTTCTCCAGGTCTAGAAGTAGGGAGCAGATTAGAATGGACTCACAAGGTCTGTTATTACCAGTTTGTGGCTGTTTTAGGGGGTATATTTTGCCACCCTGCCCCCCTCAGGCCATCCCACTGGGCACCAGGACTCAGGATGAGGAGGGAATGCTCTTGTCCCCACCCACCACCATCATTATTATTATAACCTTTTTTTTTCTTTTTAAGCCACCTCCAGAGATGATTAAAGTCTCAAACAAGGACAAGCAGGCCCGTAGACTGGGCTCCTGACGGCTCCCTTGTGTAAGCCCTGGCAGCGCACTTGCGTTGAATAATAATGCTAATGTGCCGCTAACGAGCTCTCCTCCCCTCTTCAGCTAGCAGGTCAGAAGGGGGTTGGTGCCAGCAGGGTTTTCAGAGGCCTGCGGTGCTTGTTCCTGGGGCAGAGAGGATAGCCCAGCCCCTACACCAAGAAGGTTTGGGGCACAGCTCAAGGCCTGTCTTAGCTCAGGGGTGCTGTGAAAAAACAGGGATCCCCAGCTGCGCCCCCACCTCCAGCACCTAACTGCAGCAGAGCCTGCTGGTGGGGGGCAAGCCCACAGTACAGGAGGGGCTCTGCCGCCATCGTGAGCTCCTGGAATCCCTGAGCAGCAGAGGTGTCTGGGGAACCCTCCTCTAAAACAGAGGCCAGGCTCCTCTGACCTAAGCAGAGGAGCCAGGAGGCGGATTCGTGGGAGGAGGGGACGCCAGGGAGCAGAGGGTGTGGGTCCCCGGGAGAGGCGGTGGGGATGTATCTCATCGAGGTATGCACCGCTCGTGAGCTGCGAGGCTCTTCAGGTGGGTTTGAGCCCATTCTGTGAGCTGGAAGGCGTGGAGGGGCGGGGCTCTCGCCTGTGTTGTGTGTCTGGGGGCTCCACCGAAGGTGTTATCCAAAGGGCAGAGTCCACGGCTCAAGACACAAATGATGAGTCCCCCTCCCCACTGCTGCCATCAGAGGCCCAGAGGAAAGAGCAACATTCTTCGCAGTCAGTTGTTTAGTCCCCAGCGGGACACAGGAGCAGGTGTCTAAACTTGAAAACTTGCTGAGGGTGGGCCTTGGCAAAGGTGGAAATGGGATCCCGGGGGATTCCACGGGAAGATGGCAGTGGCTGCAACAGGGAAAGCTGAGCCCCGAGGACCACAGCAGTCTGACTGGAATCGGGACGATCAGAACCCACTTCCATGGTCCCTGCCAATGCAAGTCCCGGCGGAGGATCTTGGTGGCAGGATGCCACATCCTTGGGGCTGCAGGGAGAGGGTGGGCTCCGGCAGTGGTGTGGGAAGCTCAGCTGGGAGACTCACCATGTCAGGGGAGATACAGGATATCCCAGGGGTGATGCGTGAGGTCTTCTGTGTTGCTGATCTCCTTACAGACTGCCAGGCTACTTTCCAAATCTGGCTATCTCTCCCCTGGCAGGTTTAACACATCCTGGCTCTGTGCTCCCTGCATGGCTGCAGTCCACCCTTCAGACAGCTGTTGGCACATCTGGGGACAGCTGCAGCCGCCAACTTAGCACCTCTGCCGTGCCAAGCACGTTGCAGAGTCATCTCATCATGAGCCTGGAGGCAGAGGAACGGTGCCGGGGTTGGGAGAGATGAGACGACTTTCCACGCTGGAGACGGAGCTGGTGCAGGCTGAGGTTGATAAGCAGACTGTCTCGCTCAGATCTGAGCATCCAGATCCTTCCCCACTTCCTCCCCGCCAGCATTCGTGGGAGGATGTCTGAGATGAGATGTCTTCAGAGGTGCTTCCTGAGTCTGTGAGAGCACCCTGGAAGATTCTCCATGTCATCCCGCTGTCCCCGGAAAGATGTCCCACGGGTGGGAAGGATTGCTGGTCTATACATTTGGGAAAGCTTGAAGTAAACCAGCGTAGACAAGTTTTCTCTTCTGTTCTTCAGGCCTCCTCAGACCCTTCACAGGTAATGTGCCCTGTGAATCTCTAAGAAACAGCTCAGGTTTGTAAGTGTGTCCCTTTCTCATTGAATCTTTTTTATCTGTGGGGCTAGACTCGGCTATGTTGCAGTAACAAAAACCTCCAGAATATTCTCGGCTTGTGACAACACAGGCATACGTCTCACCTCTTCCGTGTGTCCACTGCAGGGTGACGGGGGTGTTGGCTCCTGCTTTTCGTTCTCAAGAGGTGCGTCCCAGCTGGGGGCCTGGAAGGATGTGCCCCGGCATTTAAATGCTCCAGTCCAGGAGTGAGGCGTCACCGGCATTTAAATGCTCCAGTCCAGGGGTGAGGCGTCACCGGCATTTAAATGCTCCAGTCCAGGGGTGAGGCGTGGCACCTTCACTCACGGCTCACTGGCCAGGGTGAGTCACGTGACCTCACAGAAGGACAAGGGGTGCAGCAGGTGCACTACTGCGGTGCACCCGGGAAGCTCAGAGCTAGGACATGTGGGAGAGGGTCGACCGGCGTTCTCTAGTCTGCAGACTGTCTGCCAGCATCCCACAGGTTCCCGTGCTGGCATGCAAGCTGAGTCGCTCAGTCGTGTCTGACTCTTTGTGACCCTATGCGCTGTACCCCGCCAGGCTCCTCTGTCCTTGAGATTCTCCAGGTGAGAATACTGGAGTGGGTAGCCACGCCCTCCTCCAGGGGATCTTCCCAACCAGGGATCAGATCGGCATCACTTACATCTCCTGCACTGGCAGGCAGGTTCTTTACCAGCAGCGCCGCCTGGGAAGCCCCGTGCTTGGCACAGTCCAATTTGGGAAGGCGACGCCAGGCGGTCCAGTGCCCCGGCCGGACCAGAGGCAGCCTCTCCTTGGATTTCTGAAGCTCTCATCTCCCTCCTTCCTCCAGTGGCCCAGAGTAGAATGGCCCGTGTCTTCCTTCCTCCGTTCTCCCCTCATTGTCCCCTGCCCCGTCACTTCCCATTAGACACAGGCTAAGCCCTCTTTGTGAGCCACCTTCTGAGAAGGAGATTTCCCCCACAGGAGTGATTGCCGCTGACAAAGAAGCCTGTGATTACCAGGAATGCACAGTGGGAACTGACCCTCTCCATCACCGACATCAAACAGTCCCCAAGCGCTCCCGCCTGAGGTGTAAACGCAGCTAACCTGAGCCAGCAGGGTTGCACAGAGCCCCAGAGTCAGGAAGTGGGGCCCAGGGCACCGGCAGTCCAGTTCAGCAAGCTGGGAGGAGAAGCCAGGCTGGTGAGCGGCCAGTGGTGCCCAGCGGCTGGGATCATGGGTGCTGGACTTGAGCAGAACGCAGACCCTCTCTGATGCCCCATCTACTCACCTGCGAGTGGAGATACTGACAAGGTTAAGTCAGGCAGCACTGGACGCGTCAGCAGATAACCGATCACGGTGAACACAGGCAGTGTGGGGAGGTTGCTGCTGTCGTTTAGATAAGCTGAAAGGAGGACAGGCATAGGTGGGATCCGGGAAGCCTGGGCTCCACCTCCGCTCTGCCCCTGACCTGCCACGGGCCACTGGCAGCTCACCTGTCTTGACCTTGGCCGGACCCTGAGTGAAAGAGAGACATCCCCGTCCTCTAACAGGGCCTGCAGAGCCCCTGCCAGCTGTGCCCCTGCCTCTTGCATTGCGGTCCCCAGTCTTCCCCCCATTCCAGTCAAACTGAACTGCTTTCTTTCAGGAGCTTAGACTGTGTATCAGTCAGCAACAGCCACTGAGTGCTGCGTAACAAACCACCCCAAACCTCAGTGACTGACAGTAACAAGCATTTATTCCCAGGTCCACGGGCCTGCAGGTTGGCTGGGGTTTGGCTGATAGAGGCTGGGCTCAGGCGAATGGTTCGTTTAAACTTCGTTTTCTTTCTGGAATCTAGAGGGTGTCTCTCATAGTGGACCACCCGAATGCAGTAATCCAGACCAAACGAGGCATGTGTCATGTCTGGCCAAACCAAAGCACATGGCAAAGCCAGTGCTGCTGGGCTGGGACGTGCCTGCCAACCACTCAGACGGTGGGGGAGGGGGGGATACTTGTTGGACAATCACCCAAACCATCACAGACATGCTTTGCCTACCCTCCACCCCAGTCTCAGGGCCTTTGCCCAGGCTCTACGGTTAAGACCTCGGCTTGGAAATCACTTCCTGAGAGAAGCTGCCTTTGACCCCACAAGCTGGATGCATCCCATCATTATGCACCCACGGCGCCCTGGGTGTCTTCCTTCCCAACCCTCACCACGACTTCTCTGGATATTGTCCATAGAGACCTGATGCCTATTCTCCCCACACTTCCTGGTCCAGGTGGCCAGCAGCCTGGTCCCACAGACACCTTCGCACCAAGGATGCAGGATAAAGTGAGGTTTCCATCTGCAAGGCAAGCATGGAGCGAGCGCCCTCTCTGCAAGGTGAGCATGGAGCGAGTGCCCTCTCTGCACACTCTGGCCCTCTCCACTGCTTAGAATGTCTGTGACTTTCTTGCAGAGAGCTCCCAGGTGTTCCTTGCAGTGAGCATCCTGGGTGTCATGAAAGAGTGGTGGCCACAAGAGCTTCTAGAGCTGATTCCCTCATCACCGGGTCACAGCATCAGGTGGCCCTTCAGCTCCTCCTGGTGTGTGGGGCTCAGTGCCCTCGGTGGTGGTGGCTCCAAACCCAGAATGGCAGGGCATCCAGTGGCCTCAGGGCCCAGCCCCGCCTCCTGGTGACGTCTGCATTGTTCTGAGACTCATGCCTAGGCCCTGCTTCTTCAGACCTTCTAGTGGTTTTGTAAACACATAATCCCCTGTATTAAATCCCTTTCTTCTGAAAATACAGCACTGCACTCTGACAGATATGATGTTTTAATTACTTGGTCAAATGCCATTTTCCCAACAGAACAGCAAACTTCATGCCAGCAGGAACAAAATGAGTTGTGCTCACAATGGCAACATTCATCACACTGCCTGGCACGCCGTGGGCACACAAAAAATATGACTTCGAGTGACTGAACGCACGAGTCCACGAACTGGCTACATCAGCTTCTTGCCACGGTAACCAAATGCTACACAGATCTTGAAATGGTAACCCGATGAGGGGTCCCAGCCTGCCCCAGAGTCCAGCCTTACTCAAAGTCCTGGAAGAAGACATCACAGACTTTCGCTTCCAGTGCTGCATCCATGAAAGTGCAATGAGGTTGTGCCTCTTTCAGCAGATAGGAAGACAGGCCCCGTGTTCATTGTTGGGAAGCAGGAGGATGTAACGGTCAGGGGGTGGGTTTTGATATCAGGCAGAGTTAGGCTCCGGAGAAGGCAATGGCACCCCACTCCAGTACTCTTGCCTGGAAAATCCATGGACGGAGGAGCCTGGTGGGCTGCAGTCCATGGGGTCGCTAAGAGTCAGACACGACTGAGCGACTTCACTTTCACTTTTCTCCTTCATGCATTGGAGAAGGAAATGGCAACCCACTCCAGTACTCTTGCCTGGAGAATCCCAGGGACGGCGGAGCCTGGTGGGCTGCCGTCTATGGGGTTGCACAGAGTCGGACACGACTGAAGCAACTTAGCAGCAGCAGCAAGGTTAGGCTCAAGGCCTTGCTTGACTGCTTACAAGCTGTGTGACTTTGAACAAGTGAATTAACCTCTCTGAGACTCAGTTTTCTCATCTGTAAAATGGACGCTGCTGCTGCTAAGCTGCTTCCACTGTGTCCAACTGTTTGAGACCCTGTGGACCCTCACCCGCCAGGCTCCTCTGTCCATGGGATTCTCTAGGCAGGAACACTGGAGTGGGTTGCCCACCTCCAGGGGATCTTCCTGACCCAGGGATCGAACCTGCATCTCTTATGTCTCCTGCACTGGCAGGTGGGCTCTTTTACCACTAGCGCCACCTGGGAAGCTCTGTAAAATGGATAGAGGGGATTATCCCTGTCTGTAGAGAAGTTAAGTTCTTTGTACACAGTTCAGTTCGGTTCAGTTCAGTTGCTCAGTCGTGTCCGACTCTTTGCGACCCCACGAACCGCAGCACACCAGGCCTCCCCATCCATCAGCAACTCCCAGAGTCCACCCAAACCCATGACCATTGAGTCAGTGATGCCATCCAACCATCTCATCCTCTGTCGTCCCCTTCTCCTTTCACCTTCAATCTTTCCCAGCATCAGGGTCTTTTCTAATGAGTAAGCTCTTTGCATCAGGTGGCCAAAGTATTGGAGTTTCAGCCTCAGCATCAATCCTTCCAATGAACACCCAGGACGGATCTCCTTTACGATGGACTGGTTGGATCTCCTTGCAGTCCAAGGGACTCTCAACAGTCTTCTCCAGCATCGCAGTTCAAAAGCATCAATTGTATACAGTAGGTGCTTAATAATTGTTTGCTGTTGTCACAAAGCCTGATGTGAGGCAATAACTTGCCTAGGGGTTCCCGTTTCAACTTGTCAGAGGTCTTAGGGTCCTCCTGGGGCTGTCCAGGCTAAAATGTCCCCTTGCCCTGACACGTGAGCCTTTCAGGGAACCAACAGCCCACCATCCTTTGCTGGGGATGTGTTCACGGGTTCTCTGGACTTCCTGCTGTCTCAAGACACGGCTGTAGCCAGTAAAGAGCACTGTTCAAATTCCAGATGGCAGGCTTATTATAACACGTGTGACCTTGGGACAGAGACAGGATGTGTTAACAGTAAGCTTCCTCACCACCCTCAACTTTCACCAGTGAAAATATTGTCTTTGCAAAAAGATCCCGTCCCCAGCCTCCACCTCCAGTGATGGCCAGCCCCATGTTTATAGCCCAGATACTCGATACAGACGTGAGGAATAACTGGGGAAAGAATTAGCCATAATGGCTATCTAGGCTGTTTTACATAATGAAGAGTTCTAGAGGAGCAGGAGGAGGCTCGGGGCTTGGGCTCAGAGAGAGAGAGAGTTAGAACAGTGGCCTCACTCCCCACCCACCCCACCCCGCCCCTCGCCTTCCAGCTACACACGCTTCCTCCGTGAGTCGGCACAGAGGCTGACCTCCCGGCTTACTGACTTGACCTGAGCCAGGAAGCCATGGAAAAGATGCAAAACCTGGGTGTTTTGATGAAGGGAGGGGCTCAGGTAAGATTTGGGAAGCAGATCTCACAGGAGAAAGGAGGGTTGGGGTCCCTTGGAAAGGGAGGAACGGAGTCCCGTGGAAGACTTGAGTGCTGGAGAGAAGCTGCTTAGGTATCTCAAACTTGCCTTTCTACTCAGGGCATCTTTGGCAGAAAATCTGGCAGAAATGGTTTAAGTTCTTGATAAACTTAGAGGGCATCATGGCAGCCCTTCTGGCTTTGGGAATCTGCCGGGATCTGCCCCCAAGACTTGGCAAGGGGCAAAGGGCACTGAGAAACGAAGAGACTAGACAGGGATAGAGCATGGCCTTTGGGGCCAGGAGACCTGGGTGCAAGTCCCTGTTCGTCCCACCCAGCTGCAAGCAGCGGGCAGATTCTCTGAGCTTCCCGAGGCTCGGTGTTTTCAGCTGTACAATGGGCCTAGCGAGACTTACATCAGAGGGGTGCTCTAGGTAGAAAAGGACAGAGTGATTGAAAAGGCTTAACAAGGGCTGGAACGTGAGCAGGATGCAGCCCGCAATGTTCCTATTTTCAGCGCCGGCGCCACTCACCCCGCCTCTGCGCGTTCCCCGGAGCTGCGCCCACACAACGACCCTGCCCTTCCCACAAACAGCCTCACGGCCCCTCTTCACGGCCCCCCAAGACTTCCTCGCCACGTTCACTGTTTCCATGACACTCAGCTTGAGGAGCTAATTTTAATGAAGGAGACTGATTAATACCAAGTTATTACCTTTCTTTGGTGTCCCCTTTGTCATCTAGAAAGGGAAACAAAAGACATTCTTGAGCTCAAGTCAAACATCCACTGAGTTAATTCCCCACAAGAAAGTGTTTTAGATTTCAAGGGTTGGTGGTTTTTTTTTTTTTCTCCCTCTCCCTAACTATACTACATCATAAAGTAATTGCCTGATTAAGGGACAGGCAGCGTGGAGAGTGACACATTTTTTAAAATTAGAACACGCCTGCCAACAGACACAGTTATGCAACTGGTTTTCTTTTTCCCAAACAACTTGCTTCTCAAGGAGAAATGACAGAAGAAACAAGGGCATGTGGGGGAAAAAAACCCACATGATGCAGAAAGCAGGAGATGGGGAGAGCGTGTCTTGGGAGACCCGGTTCTGCCCCACTCCCGGGGTCCGCCCTCCTGACTCCCTTCTGGGTTCTGCAGCTGCCTCTCACCCCACCTTCATTTAGGTAAACCTGCTCTCAGAAAGGCCTGTGATGGGGATCCCTGTTAAGACATCACTTCAAAGAATGCTGACCCAAATCACGGTGGGAACCATGCCTCAGGCTGGGTACCAGGCATAAAGAGATCGCTAGCGTTTGAACCCTGCCATCCAGACCAGGAAAGAAAAGCCCACCATGAGCAAACAAGCGCACTGCAGTGAATAAACGGCAGTGAAGATCCAGGAGAAGGCAGACCTCACCTCCTGCCGCTGTCCCCTGCGTCGATGCTGTAGCCACTCTGGCCTTCTCTGCACCCCGGGCCACTGCAGACTCAGTCCTTAAACTCAGTCCACCTTCCCAGAATGCCCTTCCTCTAGACTTTCACTTCGGGGCCTCCCTTGCTCCAAGTATCCCCCGCACCAGAGCCTCCTCTGACCACCTGGCGAAGCAGCATCCCTCCCTGAGGCCAGTCTCCCGCGTTCCCTTCTCTCGCTGGTTTGCAGTGCTGGTTGCAACCTGACAGCTTCTGTCTTGTTTGTGTTTTTGTGTTTACTGACCGTGGCCTCACGTACCAGACTTATCTGTCTTGTCTGCCTGCATCTCTGTTTTTCCTGGACCAGAGCCTGGCATATTACTGGTATCCAATAAATGTTTTCTGCTGAATGAATGGATAAATGGATGAATGAATGAATGGGGGCAACTGCTTAACTCTGGCCCCACTGAAGGATGAAGGATGACCTGAAACCTGATGGATGATCTGGGAGATCCCTCCTAACTCTATTTGTGCAGGCGTCTATAAATAAATCTGGAGAAGCCAGTCACAAAAGACCACGTAGCGTAGGGTTTCATTTATAAGCCATGTCCAGGACAGGCAAATCTATAAAGACAGAAAGCAGATTCATGGTTGCCAGTGCCTGGGGGAATGGAGGTTAGGCGGGAGGGTAATGGTTAAATGGTATGGAATTTCTTTCTAGAGTGATAAAATGTTCTGCAATTGATTGTGGTGATGGTTTTACAACCTTGTGAATACACAAAAACCCACTGAGTCGTTAAAAACAAAAAGCAGGGGGAAAAAAAGTCTGACTTAAGTATTTCTCAGAAAACTGGAATGAATGATTAAGACGATGGTCCTGGGAACTGTATCCCGAGGCAGCCACCCGTATCGCCCGAGTGAGCCACCAGGACCCTTTGGAGGGCAGAGGAGAGTCAGGGTCAAGGGTGGGCTTCCTGGACTCTGCTCCCAGAGGACCGAGCTGAAGATGAGGGAGAGGGGTTTGCCCGGCTCCTCTCTGGATGAAAGCCGCCACTTCCCTGACATTTTGAGACTCGTTTGCAGTTCCTTGTGGTGGGGCTGGGTGTCAACCCGGCTCTCATCAGGAGGGGAGGCCCTCTGCATCATGGTCTGCAGCCGCACACTAACGATCCCTGGGACAAGCTCTGTCCGGAGTTCTGTGCATAGGCTCGGCCTTCCCTCCACCTCTCCGTGGTAAAACCTCATTTAACAGATAAGGAATTTGCCCCAGTCCATGCGGCGCTGACAGAACCAGGACTGGAGCCCAGCAGCCTGGGTCCAGAGTCTGTCCTCTGACCCTGATGCCCGCTGTCCCTCCAGCGAGAGGGAGGCCAAGAGACTAGGCGGGCTGAGAGCCCCGCCCCTCCCCGCCTGGGGTTCTGGTGCGAGCGGGGGTGAGCTGTGCTGTGCTGTGCTCAGTCATGGCTGACTCTGCAGCCCCACGGACTGTAGTCCGCCAGGCTCCTCTGTCCATGGCATTCTCTAGGCCAGAATACTGGAGTGGGATTGCCATTTCCTCCTCCAGGGGAGCTTCCCAACCCAGGGATCGAACCCAGGTCTCCCGCACTGCAGACAGACTCTTTACTGTCTGAGCCACTAGGGGAGCCCAGTGCAAGAGGGGGTGTGGGCTGTTTGATTCTCGCTTGGTCCTCGCACCCTGACATGACATCAGCAGCTCCACACCAGCGGCCAGAAGCCTGGGTCCCGCCCAGAGCAGCCCGCTGGCCCTGACTTCACAGGGATCATGGCCATGTCCGTGAAGAAGGTGGCTCTGGCCTGGCGCCCGTGACGAGCCAGGAGCTGAGCACACACACTAACCCAGGTATGTGTTCAGCTGTCCTCACAGGGAAACCACCCCAGCTCCGAAAACCGAGGTCTGCAGAGGATGAGGTCTCCTTCTCGGATTCCAATCCAGGTCTGTTCCGCTCCCGGGGCCACCGTCCCCCTGCCAGGCCCCCTCACAGCACGGCCTGCCTGCCCCCCAGCTGCAAGCTCTTAACCCATTACTTATCGCTCTGACCCTGTCTTCTCAGCTACGAAATGAAGATAATATCTCCCTGGCAGGGTCATTATGAGGGTTAAATGGGAAGAGCATGATATGATATGAAACAGAACATAACTTTTACATAATGTAAATTTTGTATAATACATTTTAATAAAATTAAATTTATATAATAAAAATAAGTACATGGTGACAATACTTATGACTCCCCTCAACCGGAGAGCTCAACGCAGCAGACCCCGATTCAATTCCAGGGTTCTTGGGCTTCCCTTGTGGCTCAGCTGGTAAAGAATCTGCCCACAGTGAAGGAGACCTGGGTTCCATCCCTGGGTTGGGAAGATCCCCTGGAGAAGGGAAAGGCTACCCACTCCAGCATTCTGGCCTGAAGAATCCCATGGACTGTAGAGTCCATGAGTTTGCAATGAGTTGGACACAACTGAGTGACTTTCACTTTCACTTCCCTCTAGAACATAATAGAATAAAATAGAATATACTACCCCCTTCCAGAATCTAAACTTCATGACACCAGAGCAATCCCCAGCACTGCTAACATGAACTGAAGTCGCTCAGTCGTGCCTGACTCTCTGAGACCCCCTGGACTGGAGCCCACCAGGCTCCTCCGTCCTGGGGATTTTCCAGGCAAAGATCCTGGAGTGGATTGCCGTTTCCTTCTCCAGAGGATCTTCCCAACCCAGCGATTGAGCCTGGGTCTTCTGCATTGCAGGCAGACGCTTTACCGTCTGAGCCACCATTACTAACACAAAACCTAGCAAATAGGCCTTCGAATGAGATGTGCTGGAAGAATAGGTGGAGAAGCCTGGGGAAAGGGTTGGCACACAGTAGGCGCTCATCCATGGCAGCTCTCACCACTGTTGAAAGTAAACCTACCCCCACTCCCGCCAGTAGCAAGGCCAATGCCACGACCTCCCTGGGAAGGGCTGGGCGCGGGTGAAGCAGCTCCCGCCATGGGCAGCGTCCTGACTCAGACATGCCTGTTGGCACTGGGACAGCCATCCCTCGGCTCCATCAGGGGGCTCGCTGGATTCCCTGAAAGTCTTCCGCCAGCTCCTCAGTCCGTTCAGCTGAGTCATGAAGATGGGGAAACACTCAGCCCAGCTGATCCACGGTCAGGGTCAGGGACAGTCCACCCAAGATCGCCTGGCTGGTGACATCACTAAGGTGGGGAACCGGTCAGTGAGCGTGATTTAATCCGTTTGGCAAGTGTGTGTGACGCCCTGCGTGTGTCAGGCTCTGTGCCGGGCGTGAACTGGCAGATACAGCCCCTGGCTTGGTTGAGTTTACCCTCCGTCCACGAATAAAGCCCGGATCAACTTTCCCGGAGGAGACCAGTACATGCAGGAGGGCCCCATGCAGGCTAGGGACCTCGTCCCCAGCTGCTCCTTTCTCTGCCTTCCACACACCCAACCTCCCCTGCCCTGAGGATGTCAAGCCTCTGGGTCCGCAGAATGAAGGGCGAGGATGGGATCCATCGTTGTCAGGCTGACGTGACGCGAGTTAAGACCTGCCTCTGGACTTCCCGGTGGTCCAGTGGTTCGGAATCTGCCTGCCCTGCCAACGCAGGGAGTACGGGTTGGATCCCTGGTCTGAGAAGATACCTAAGCCGTGGGGTGACTAAGCCCCAGTGCCATGACTGCTGAACTTGCTGCAGTGAGTGAAGCCAGCACCCCCAGAGCCCACAGCAAGAGATGCCCCCACGGTGAGAAGCCCGCACACCGCAGCTAGAGAGCAGCCCCTTCCGGCTGCAACTAGAGAATGCCCGTGCACAGCGACGGAGACCCAGTGCCACCGAAACAAACAAATTTCAAAATACGTATTTAAAAAGACCTTCCTCCACCCCCGGCAGATCTAGCTGACGCACTTTGGCTAGCAGGACGCTCAGTACTGAACATCCTGCTTCTTGCTCTCCCAGCCCCCAGGTCCAAAGTGTCCTGGAGACACACAGGTGAGTGGAGGGCCGCGCAGGCCCCACCTGGGCTGCAGGAAGATGTGAACAGCACTATGCAGAGCTCAGAAGCCCGAGCAGCTGTCTCGGGTCCCCGGAGCGCTGCGGAAGCCTCACTCCCAGAGCTGAGGAAGTCGCCACGTCTGGGGAGTTTGTGCGCCAGCCGCTGGGTGAGAACCAGAGGAGGTAACCTGCAGGGACCAGCGCACCCAGAGTCTCTGCGTGGACAAGGGGGAATGGCACTTGTAGAGGGAGGAGGCAGGGGCAGAGCAGGCTGGAGCAGAAGCCGGGCCTGGCTCGCCGGAAAACTCGATTTTGTGGAAATCTGGGTCTGAAATGAAATGAGCCTTCAGGGATGGAATTTAATATTGTCTTGGAGCCTCTGTCTTCATTTAGGGCAACAGGATCGCATTTATTGTGGCTTCTCCCTTCGTCCCGGTTACATTTATTTTGAATTTATTCACTTATGAGTCTTGCAACAAGGAGTTGAAATGAGTAAATGTACTTTTTTTTTTTTTTTCCTGAGCTACATTAATTTCAGAGTGAGATTTATCCTGCCTGCTGTTCCTTTTATGGTTACTGATGAGCGGCTGAGGCCCCACTAGAAGCTACAACCAGACAGGTAAGGCTGGAGGTCGGCTGGGAGGTCCCAGCCAGCGTGGGACCCAGGAATTTTTCAGCTTCGCTGAGTCAT
Source organism: Bos taurus (assembly GCF_002263795.3). Taxonomy (NCBI): domain Eukaryota; kingdom Metazoa; phylum Chordata; class Mammalia; order Artiodactyla; family Bovidae; genus Bos; species Bos taurus. The sequence goes on from NC_037329.1 coordinate 134,671,406, forward strand.
CAGTTCTAGGAAAGCAGTTCCCCAATATTCTGTCCAATGAGTATTTTCCTCCAATGACCATCACCTGGCCTGACACATAGTCGGTGTCATGGGTAAAATTGTGCCCCCTACAAACGATTAGTTGAAGATGAATGTGAATGTGAACTTCCCTGTCCTTCACTGTCTCCTGGAGTTTGCTCAAACTCATGTCCACTGAGTCAGTGATGCCATCCAACCATCTCATCCTCTGCCGTCCCCTTCTCCTCCTGCCTTCAATCTTTTCCAGCATCAGGGTCTTTTCCAATGAATTGATCTTTTCCAATGAATGTGAAGGTACCTATGAATGTGAATTTAGTTGGAAAGGGCGTCCTTTCTTTGTAGTGAAGTTAAGACGAGAGTGTTAGGTGGGCCCTAGTCCAGCACACTGGCATCCTTATGAGAAGAGGGGGACGTCGACAGACACCCGGGGGAAGGGCCCCGTGACGACAGAGCAGAGTGATGCAGCTGCGAGTCGAGGACCACCAGTCACCGCCAGACGCTGGGGACAGCCAGGGAAAGACCCTTCCCAGAGCGCCAGACAGAACACGATGGACACCCTGATTCAGGGCTTCCGGCCTCCAGAACTGAGACGATGCATTCTTTATTATTTTCAGCAACTTGCTTTATGGCACCTTGCGACGGGAGTCCCGAGAAACTGACGGAGCAGGGACATGTGTTTGATGAACGAATGAAGGAAAACATCTTCCCTCGCAGCCCCTGCAGTAGGGGCGAGGAGTGGAGAAGCCTAAGATGCTGCTCTTCTCTCAAGAAACCTGACTTACAGACTCCAGGACCCCTTTCCCGTGGCTGTGGCCCTTCAGGGTCTGGAGTAACTTAAAAGACGTTCAGAGTGTACCTAGTTTGCAGGAACTCAGGAGATGTTTGTATTCACATGAGACGCCAGGAAAGGAGACACCAAACCTCTGTCTAAGACATGCGGAGTTTTATTTTGGGTCTTTTTTTAAAAGAATATTTATTTATGTATTTATTTGGCTGCGCTGGGTCTTGAGTCACGCGGAGTCTTTTGCTGTGGCGCACAGACTCTCTACTTGTTGCTCAAGGGCTTAGTTGCTCCATGGCATATTTTGTTGCTGTTCAGTTGCTCAGTCGTATCTGACGCTTTGCGACCCCATGGACTGCAGCACGCCAGGCTTCCCTGTCCTTCACTCTCTCCCTGAGTTTGCTCAAACTCATGTCATTGAGTCGGTGATGCCATCCAGCCATCTCATCCTCCGTTGTCCCCTTCTCCTGCCCTCAATCTTTCCCAGCATCAGGGTCTTTTCCAAGGAGTCAGCTCTTCACATCAGGTGGCCAAAGTATTGGAGCTTCACGGCATGGGAGATCTTAATTCCCTGACCAGGGATCAAACCCAAGTCCTCTGTGTTACAAGGTGAAGCCTTAACCACTGGACCACCAGGGAGGTCCCCAAAGCATGTGCTTTTGACCAACAGGTACACAGCTCTGAGAAGCCTGTCTCCTACGACTGCCTTCCGAACTTCTCTTTGCCAGACCTCCTCTTCTCTCCTGCATCCTCTCCTGGTCCTCCATGGCCCTAACCTCCTGCATATCCTGGAGGAAATGATAAAGCCTTGAAATACTCAGAGATGGTGAATATCCAGACCTGGTAAGAGGGAGGGTTAGAATGTGGTTTAATCTGGAGCTGCAATCCCAGGCCACTGATGCTTAGGAGTCGGGAGCCCAGAAGTCTCCCTGACCCTGCTTCAGGTTGCCCATACATAGCCCAGTGGCTGCCCTGGCTTGACCTGCTCTCCCCACCTGCTCTCTGTCTCTTCCTGGCCCAGCTGCCTGCGGGGATAGTCCCAGGGAGGTCTAGGGCCATCCCACGGTCACAGGCAGCCCCATCCGCTTGCAGTGACCTCAGCCATGGCCACCACGGCCACCCACATCCAATCACAATGCCTGGCACCCAAGCAGCAAGAAAGCTTTCATGAAGGTGTAAATGAGGATGCGTGAGTGGGAAAGAAAAGAAAAGAGTGATCTGAAGGCTGGATTCGGGAACCAAGGAGTGAGTGAGGATGGCGGTCAGTGAGGGCAGAGCAGGTCAGTGAGTAGGGGCGGGGAGTGGGGAGGAAGGCAGGGAGATGCTCTTTTTCCCAAGGAGCCAGTGGTATCTTTGTGCAAACCGGCCAAGGTGACCTCAAGTGACCCAGGAAGTCGGGGTGCAAAGGATTCAGACAGACTTCCTGAGTCAACACCCCATCCTCCGGAGAACCGCAGTCTTCAAGGTTAGATGTGGAAGAGGGGTTGCGTGCAGGGTGGGAGGGCGCTGGCCTCCCGAAGACTCCCTCTTCCACTGCTCCAGGAGCTCGCAGGAGTAAACATCATTCTTCTCCCTGTGATCAGAAGCAAAAATAACTGTGACATTGTCTCCTGTGACTTTTCTCTTGTTTCTCCCGGAGGCTGGGCTCCGAGGGCGCCTCTGTGCCCAGCAGACCTGCCTCGGTGTTTGCATAACAGCGTCTCCTGGCACGCACGTTGAATGCCAGGTGCCTGCCTGCCTCCGCCAGACAGTTGGCCCGACGAGGTTTCTTGTGCTGTTGTTTCCTTGCTGAGTTGCCCAGTAACTTGGCTGGATCGAGCAAATCAACTTCTGGGTTAGCTGGCTGCAGAGCCTTCTCCTAAAGAAGAGATGCGGCGCTGCTGCTTACAGCAACAAGCTGGGTGTCTGCAGGCCGACCCGCACCCTGAGCGCTAATGCCTGTCCTCCTGCCCGCTTCCTTGCCGCCGGCGGTGGGCGGGGGGCTCTACTGGGTGGACCCCTCACTCTGTCCCTCCTCTGCACCATCACCCACCCCAGTCCCACTACCCAGGACCCTTCCTTCTTTTCCACAAACCTGAATGCAACAACCTAACCCCTTTATGAATGTCTGCTTCTTAGTGTCCTCTTTTTCCTGTACCTGCACCCACCCTCAGTGAGATAATAACAATATAATAGATATATCTTTTCTAAACATTTGCTCTAGTCACCGTACTAATCACGAAGTCACTATGCCTAGGTTATCGTATTTAATCCTCTCAATAATCCCTGAGGTGGATGCCCATTTTACAGGTGAGGAAACTGAGGCACAGGGACATTAACTAACTTGCCCAGTGGTACAGAGCGAGCAAGGGGCTGCACAGGCGTTAAGCCCAGGACTGTTGCAGGACCTGAGCCGTTAACCTCAGCGTCCCTTCAGGTGCTGTCTTAGACGCTTTCTCTGGGCACGGGCTTCATCGTCCTTGCTTTTGCTTCCCTCCTCTGAGTTCCCAGCGTCTTGGGTAGGTGTCCACAATGTGTGGACATGACTTGCTGTACGTGGTGATTCAGTGTTAACTGGCTGTGAATTCTCCAGGGACAGACTGGGTGGATTTATCTCTGTACCCCAATGTTTTGACATGTTGCTAAGGCTTGCATTTGATGCCGGTGGTAGCAAATCCCCTCATGGCCCCTGGCCCTGGGCTGGCACACGGCGGCCAGAGAGGGCCCAACAGGGCCTGGAGTCCCAGTCGTCCGTGTCAGAGCTCGTTGGTTGTCTAAACACCAGCCCACCCGCTTCAGAAGCCCAGGAAGTACGTAGGCTTGACAGCTGAGCCGTCCAGCACGCAGACTTCGGGCTTAACAAGGCCTCTCCGCTCTGCATCTCCCTCCGGCATTTTCTACAGACAGGCAGCTTCTTCCCATGAAGGCTCAAGGTTCTACTCCTGGGTTCAAGTCTGTGGAAAAGAGCAATTCCCATCGGAATCCCAGGCCTGCATCTCCACGGCCCAGGCTGGGCCGTGCCCCTGAAGCTGATCCAACACGTGAGCAGACAGATGAGGTATGTTGACCGGCTCGGCTTAGGTCACATGTCCACGCAAGCGCCAGGCCAAGGACTCACGACGAGGGAGACATGGCTTCCCCACAGCCCAGGAGGGGAGAAGGTGGCCTCCATCCTGTGGTGCCCCTCTCAGAGGGCACCCGCAGAGCAGCCTCCAGGAGGCAGCTCTGAGTCATGAATCCAAGGCCAGAGCTCGGACCCTCTGGGTGTCTGGACTGCCAGGCTGAGCTGTGTGCAGACTCACCCTTGGGTTTTTATCTGCTTTCACCTGCTTGCCCCTGGGGTGTGCACAGACCTTCAGCAGAGAAACTGACCAACTAGACGGCGAGATTCACCAGCTGGCCACCTCCTCCTATCTTTCCCCTTTGAGGATCCTTGTCCAGGTATGACAGGTACAAGCTTGGAGGTGGGAAGAGAGGCCTGTCTGGCAAATTCTTCCCTCACATCTCAGCTGGATGATAATGAAACACCCTGTCTTAGGAGGTGGCCAAGACTTGGTCAAATGAGGTGTGTCCACAAGGCGAGACGCACGTGGCCAGAATGCTTTAGAACCAACATGCAAGTGGGCGTTGTTTCACCTGCTGATCTGGTCAGCTGGTGGTGGGCTGTCTGAGTATCAGATGTTCTCAAAAGTGGATTTTGAGATGCAGCCTAGCTCAGCAGGAAGAGTTCCATCGATGATGGTGATGTCTGCCACAGACACAGGATTAGATTTTTAATCCTCCTGTAGAAGTGGCATGGATCAGAAGGCTGGAGTCCAGATCTGACAGGTCTTAGAAAACCTATGACTTTGTGATTGCATTTTTTGTACCCATCGCAGAGCAAGTCGAGTCAGAATTAACATTTTTGGTAAGCAGATTAAATATCTAAGGGGCTTCCCTGGTGGCTCAGTGGTAATGATCCACCTGCAATAAAGGAGACACTGGGGATGTGGGTTCGATCCCTGGGTCAAGAAGATCCCCTGGAGGAGAAAAGGTCAACCCACTCCAGTATTCCTGCCTGACAATCCCATGGACAGAGGAGCCTGGCGGGCAACCGTCCGTGAGCTCACAGAGAGTCGGACACGACTGTGCGTGCTAGAGCAGCAACACACACTCACTACACCCACTACATGTAGCGAGCACGCCTGCCACAGTTAGACGTCTAAAGCTCGCAGAGGTTGCTTTTGACCTAGAGTGCCAGCGCCTAGCCTGCAAGACTGGGTGGAGTCTCCGGGCTGGCCAGTCCCAGATGCCAGACGCATGCCGGACTCAGAAATCTCCAGCAGCAAGTGGGACTCGAGCCAGCTGGGCAGCCCTGGGCTTCTGCCCCGATGTTACCATTTATGCGCTGTGGGGCCCGGGACTCTACTTCCTCAACTGAGAGATGGGTGGCACTGTGAGGAAAGCGACGCTTACCTTAAAAATGGGCTGGGGGCTCAGACCAGGGTGGAGCCATGGGGACTGGATCTACCCTCCTGCCCAAAACAGCAGTAGCAATAAGAAAAAGCAGACAAGATATACCGAACGATGGTTTTCAAAACACTGAGCTTAATCCCCAAGAAAGAAGAAATGCGTGAGGCAGGTCCTTCACCAGCCAGGCTCACTACCATGAAAGAACTTCCAGACTGTGGGTGAGGCAAAGATTTCATTAGATACAAATCAGTAACATGACCCATCAAAAAGCCAGTTGAAAAACTGGGCTTCATCAACATGGAAACTCACGCTCTTTGAAAAAGACTGTTACGTAAAGACAAAACCGAGACAGAGAAAAAATATTCACAAATCATTTATTACTAAAAGATATGTCTGGAATCAAGAATTCTCAAAATGCAATAGAAAATCAACAAGCCAGTTAAAAATGGGCAAATGATTTAAACAGAAACTTCACCAAAGAGGATATCTGGATGGCAAATAAACACGCACACACATGCACGCACACACACGCACACGTGTGCACACACGTGCATGCACATGCACACGTGCACACACATACACACACGCACACGCGTGCACACACGGACACACGCACACGCTCAGCATTATTAGGCATTAGGTAAACGCCAGTTAAAGCCAGCGTATGTATTAGGATGGCTAACCGTGGACAAGTGGACACATTGAGTGTTGGTGAGGATGTGGGGCAACAGGAAATCTCATTCGCTGCTGAGGGCGAAGTGGGATGGCACAGACGCTTCAGAGAACAGTCTGCAGCTCTTTCAGTTACTCATGCCCCACCACATGGCCCAGCCTTCCTCAGTGTTTAACCCAAGAGCAAAGCAAGCTTGTGTTCCTTTACCTTCCCTGGGCTTCGCAGGTGGCTCAGTGGCAAAGAATCCACCTGCCAAGCAGGAGACGCAGCTTCAGTCCCTGGGTCGGGAAGATCCCCTGGAGAAGGAAATGGCAACTCACTCCAGTATTCTTGCCTGGAGAATCCCGTGGATAAAGGAGCCTGGTGGGCTACAGTTCATGGGGTCGCAAATAGTTGGACACAGCTTAGCCACGCAAGAGCAGTGTTCATACCAAGACTTTCACATAAATGTTCATAACATCTGTATTCACAATCGTGAAAAATCGGGAAGATCCCATGTCTATCAATAGGGGAATGGATACACAGACTGTAGAACGGCCATAAGATGCATTATTAGCCGTAATAAAAAGAACAAACTGCTGATACGTGATACAAAGTGGTTGAAGCTCAAAACGCTTGTACTGAGTGAAAGAAGCCACACCAAAAACTAGCCTGTGCTGTAGGCTTCACTTATGTAACACTCGAGAGGATACAGACTAATTTATAGTGACAGCGAGCAGATCAGTGATTTGCCGGGGGGTGGGAGGGGTGGTGAGGAGGGGAAGAGAGGAATCACAAAGGTTCGCGAGGAAGCTTTTGAGGAGGGACGTATGTTTTCATCGTCTTCATATTGGTGATGGTTTTACGGGTGTATATGTGTCAAAATATAGCCAATGCATCACTTTAAAGACACTCAGTTTCTTGTGGGTGAATTACGATTCAATAGAGTTATTACCGAAAGGGGGAAGAACGAAAGTTTACTGAGCTTATTAAATGGTGTGATGTGCAGCGCCCCCCACGGGTCTCTGCACTGACGGGACTGCACCAAGGGCGGAGGCGGGCGGAGGCGGGCGGAGGCGCGGTCCTCACCCGCTGGCCCTTACTGACTTCCCCCACAGCACCAAGCGCCCACCAGGCCAGACGGGTCTCTCCACGTTACTGCTCTGCTCCCAGGCAGGAGCCCCCACAGCGTGTGGGCACGCTCATCGAGCAGAGGGCCAGTAAGAGGGAAGACGGCCAGGGACAGGGAGACCTGGAGTTCTTGGAGCAGCAGTGACTGAAGGGACCCCAGGGCAAGGCCATCTGCTCCCCGTCTCCATAGGAGGCTGGTCCTGGGTCTCTCTCCACCCAGCGTCCCCAGATGCGTGAAAGATGTATTCACCCGGAAAGGCTGCTGGTGGCCCGTGTCATCTAGGCAGGATGTCCCCTGATCACCATCTGCAGGGTTGGTCCAGGGGGCATCTCCAGGCACTCCTTGGAGTAGGAGCTCCTCGGAGCCCAGACGGGCAGGTAGGGTTCCAGAAGCAAGTTTGAAAATGAGAGCAGGAGCTTTCAAGCCAGAGGGCAAATTCTGACCCACTGACGATTCTTCCAGGAGAGCTCAGTGCTCCATGAGCAACACCGAGTAACATGCACTCCTTGGAACGAAGATAAAATATAAATAACACCTGTGGAAGAGCAGGCCAAGTCCACATTCAAGAAGTCCTGTAGGCAGCTGAAAAATGTCCCTTCACACAAAAGATATCCGCATTAAATCCCCCAAACCTGTGATGTTACCTTATTTGGAAAAATGGCCTTGCAGGTAAGATTATGTAAGGGGCTGTGAGATGATCCAAGAGTATCTAAAGCATTAGTCACTCAGTCGTGTCCGACTCTTTGTGACCCCATGGACTGTAGCCCACCAGGTTCCTCTGTCCATGAGATTCTCCAGGCAAGAATACTGGAGTGGGTTGTCATTTCCTTCTCCAGGGGAATCTTCCCAACCCAGGGATCGAACTTTGGTCTCCTGCATTGCAGGGGGATTCTTTACCATCTGAGCCACCATTTTTTAAGAGAAAAATCAGAGGGATTTGAGACAGAGGAGGGGAGGTGGGGTGGAGATGGAGACAGAGGCTGGAGCGATGCAGACTGGAGCCAAGGGGTGCCGCAAACACAGACCCTGGAAGAGGCGAGGAAGATGCTCTCCCAGCGCCTCCAGGGAGTGTAGCCGTGCAGATGCCTCGACGTTGGACTCCACCCTGCAGGGCTGTGAGCAAACTGATTTCCATTGTTTCAAGTCACCCAGTTTGTTCCGTTGTTAGGGCAGCCGTGGGCGTGAGTTGGTGGTGGTGCTCAGTCGCTCAGTCGCGCCCGACTCTTTGTGACCCCCTGGACTGCAGTCCAACCAGGCTCCTCTGTCCATGAAACTTTCCAGGCAAGAGTACTGGAGTGGCTTGCCGTTTCCTCCTCCAGGGGACCGTCCCGACCCAGGGACTGGCTCTCTCGTCTCCAGCCTTGGCAGGCAGGTTCTTTACCATGGTGCCACCTGGTAAAGAGGCCCCCCCCAGGGGCCCTCATGGCCAGACTCCCCTAACAGCCAAGCTGGAATCCCCCACGTTCAGCACCACTGACGTTCTAGGTCAGATTATTCTTCTCTGCGGGACTGCCCTGTAGGACAGGAGCAGTGTCTCTGGCCTCTGCCTGCTACGCACCAATAGCTACCTTATGCCCTCCACTGACAACCAAAACCATCCTCAGGTGCTGCCAAATGTCCCCTCGGGGAGCAACATCACCCCCAACTGAGACGATAGACCCACCACTTAGGCCAGCTCTCCTGCCTCAATTTCAGCAGCTGTAGAAAGGAAGCTGCTGGCCGGGGGTGGGGGTAGGTAACACTGATGCAAGCCTCTATCTCATAGGACTTTCTCTTCAACAACAACTGCTTGAGTACCCATGTGCCAGGCATGCACAGGCCCTGGGGCCACAGCAGTGAGCTAACAGATGTGATGTCTGCTCCACAAGTTGCGGTCTAGTGGGTTGTGCTAAGGGTAAATTGAAACAAGACATTGAAATAACCTGATGCAAGCCTGTCCCACAGTATGCATGTGACAAATGCCTCTTAAGCTATTAATCATTTAAGCATCAGTTTCATCTTTAGCATAATCCTGATTAGCCTTATAAGTACTTAGTGCCCTGCCTGACACAGAGAAAGGTCAAGATAAGACAGAAGCGGTGACGACAGAATGAAAGGACGCGTGGTGTGCGTGGAGCATGTGCCCGGCCCTCCGGGGCGGGGAGTGGGGGGATCTGGCTTCTTTCCTCCTCCTCCAGAGGCGCATGGGAGTTAGCAGAAATGTTTGCAAGAGAGTCCAGGTCTCCTGTCTCATGGCCTAGAATAATCTGCTTTGCTGTATCACTCACTGGGGTCCCACCCTACCCTCTGCATCAGCCAGGCTTTTATAGCAATAATGTTGTGTAACAAATAGCATAAACTCTCAGGAACTCCCAACCATAAGCATTTGTCTTCATGCTCACAGGGCTCAGCTTGGCTGTGGTTCAGCAGCTCTGGGCTGGACTAGGGTGGCTGCTGTACTCCAGACGCAGGTTGGGTTCAGATCTGACCTCGGGAGGTTGTTCTGGAGCCTTGAGCATCTTCTGCTTAGTCATAAGAGCACAAGAGAACTGACACATGCATACTTAAGGCTCTTGCCTGGATCACGCCTGCTGACTTTGCATTCGTCAAAGCTGCTCATCAGTGGAAGGGGATGCTCTGCCATGGCGGGAGGTGAACAGTTTCTGAATGTCTGCTGAACAGTAACCCCAAGGGTCCCACCTCCCTCCAGGAAGGACCTGCATTAAAATGCCTGAAAGAATGGATGTGAAAGTCACTCAGTCATGTCTGACTCTGCCACCCCATGGACTGTAGCCCACCAGGCTCCTCTGTCCATGGTATTTTCCAAGCAAGAATAGTGGAGTGGGTTGTCATTTCCTTCTCCAGGGGATCTTCCCAACCCAGGTATCAAACCCAGATCTCCTGCACTGCAGGTAGATTCTTCTGTCTGAGCCACCAGGGAAGCTCAAAATGCTTGAGACTTAGAGAAATAAAATGATTTGGCTGGCGTGGAGGACCAGCAAGTCCAGGCATGGGCAGGTCCAGGAAAACAGAGGTGGAGGCAGAAGGAGCAGGAAGTGGTGGGGGATGAAAATGCATGAGCTGGCAGTGGCGCTCGGAGCCCCAGGGCCTGGACCCCACAAGTCCTGACACAAAAGCTTGTCCGTCCCCTGCTTCCAGCATCCTCTTTCTACAGTTGCCGCGCACCATCCAGCTCAGGACCACGGAGTTTCACTCCACCTGCATCTGTTATCGATATCCAATTAAATCCAACGGAGGGACAGAAAAGGAGAGGGGAAGAAAATGCAGCCAAAATAATAAATCAGGTTTAACTGTGATTGATCACCCCTTGACCACAGGCTGGGCAGAGCTCCGGGGCCAGGAGCTGAAAACCCCAGGAAATTGTTCCCATTGCTGGAATTAATCTATGCGGGTTTCAGAAATCACTGGAACAGGCTCTGTATCCTTTCTGTGTGTCGTGATGCAGAGGCCATAGACCCCCCTTTCCTCCAAATATCACCCCCGCTTTAGCCGAAAATGCCCCCACCGCTGGGGCAGTCCCTTGGGTTCAGCATCGCCCTCTGTATGTGAGATATGGAATTGCAAGACCTCACACCTCTTGTGAAAGGGTCCTTTGCAGTTAGCGGTTTTTCCATCTCTATTACCTCAGATTCCTCACTGGTGAAGCTTAGCAGACACATATCATGTGCATACTCTGTATCAGACGCCTTGACGTGCACGGAGATGCCACGGTGAACAAGATGGCTACACGCTCAGGTCTCTACGTCTAGAATGCGATACAGCCATTGAAACGGCCAGTGAGCCCCTTCTGTGACCAGTGCAATGCCAGGGTCCTCACGCTGGGTGGGGACACGAAGGTGGGGCATCGGTCATCAGAGTGTACTTCCTGGAGGAGGTGACATCTCGCTGAGACGGTAGTACTGAGTGGGTGTTGGCCTAAAGAAGAAATCAGAGGAAGGCACCGGGGGAGGGGAAGTCAGGACACGTTCCAGGCAGATGGGGTAGTTGTGACTGCCTCATAGTCCAGCCCAGGATCTGGCACAGAGTAGGAATTCTCTCTATCCTTATGTTCACAGCTGACTATTGTGTAACTTCCCAACTGCCAGAGCAGGGACTCGTCCCCCGCATCCATCCATGTAGGGAAACACAGGCTCAGAGGAGGGGCACCTGCCCACAGTCACAGAGTGAGCCAGTGGGGGGCTGGCCCCCCAGGAGCTGATCACAAGGGTCAGAAGGCTTGAGTAGTGGTCTCAGCTCTTCCAGGAAACAACCATCTCTCCTTGGCAGGCTGCTTCCTGTGCCTGGCCTTGGGCTTACTGGTTGGACCTTGGATGGGGGCTGAACTGAAGCAACAAGGCCCCTTGCAGCCCTGCTGCTCTGGGTGCTACGATCCGCTGCAGAGCTCGATGATGCTGAGGCTGCTATGAAGAGCTGGGGCTGATTCTTGCTCTCTCCCACCCACCACAGCTGGGTGGTGGACACGCCCTCCACTTCCCCCCAGTTCTTTGGTCCTTGAGAAGAGAGAGGCAGGTCAATGTCTCTAGAAGAAAAAGTCACACCATCGCAGCTAGATTTTTAGTGTGGAATATTGGAAGATAACCACCCTCCATGAACGACAGTGCCCATCCTCACACTGCCCAGTATTCCTGGATGGCCCAATATAATCCCCTAATATCCCCAAGCCTCAGTTTCCCCAGCTGCATATAAGAAAAGTCATTGTGGCTTCTCCCCCTCCCAAGATTCTTTTGAGAACCAGCCTATGAATGAGGTTGCCGAGTGGCCAACATGCCCCTAGGCAACCAGAAGTGTGCCCCTTCCTTCTGGCACCACGAGCTGGGCTCCGTCCCCGTGACTGCTTCAAGAGACACCCCACTGGCAGCTTCTTGGACAGAACACTCTGCCAGAGCCTTCTTCTTCAGGAGGCTGGAATTCATTCTCACTTGACGGCTACACTGGAGAGGTGGAGAGAGCAGCTTAACTCGGTTTGGAGAGGGGAACCGGATTGATCACGTCTCTGCAGGGTCCCCAGGACCAGGAGCCTTGCGCATCCCCCAGTCATTGCAATACCTGACACATCTGGATGAAAAGATTCAGCTGGAGGACTTCCCTGGTGGGCCAGTGGTTAAGAATCCGCCTTGCAATGCAGCAGATGTGGGTTTGATCCCTGCCGTGCACGCGTGCTAAGTCGCTTCAGTCATGTCCAATTCTTTGCCACCCCATGGACTGTAACCCACCAGGTTCCTCTGTCCATGGGATTCTCCAGGCAAAAATACTGGAGTGGGTTGCCAGGCCCTCCTGCAGGGGATCTTCCCGACTCAGGGATTGAACTCACGTCTCCTGCAGCTCCTGAATTCCAGACATTCTTTCACCGCTGAGCCACTGGGGAAGCCCTCAATCCCCAGACAAGACATTACATCCTGCAAGCTGAGGAGCACCTACTGAGCCTTCACGCCACAGCTGGAGAGTCCGTGTGCCTCTGCAGAAGGTCTTGCATGCCACGCAACCAAGATCCTATTTGCCACAACTGAGATCCGATGCAGCCAAATAAATCAGTAAAGAACTCCATAAAATAAAATTTAAAAAGAAAGGATTCAGCAGGCCTTGCAGAGGTGCTGACCATCCACCCCTGGACATCTGGCCTTCGGAACACTCCTGAACAGCACAGGGGGATGAAGCTCGCTTTCCCTAGCATTTTGTCCTCCAGACGTGTAGCCATCTCCACAGAGCATGCTTCTGGAGGACCAGGAGCGTCTCCTGCTGAAGTCGACAAGCAACGTGCAAGCTTTGGAGGGTGGAAAATGCAGCCGCCAGCTGCCTTGCTCCGATGAGCTGTGAGCCGCTTCGCCGCCCGCCCTGGTCCTTCCAGCCCCTCTCCTGTTCTTCTCTGTACTCGCTTTCAGTGCCAACTCCCTTGTGCCAGGGGTGGTTGAGAAATGTCAATGGGAAAACAAGAAAGGGAAACACAAAAGCCGATGGCTTGTGATGCCACTAACATAAACTCACGCTACGCTTGCTTTTCTTTCCCTGGATGGAAGCATCACTTGAATCGTTTTTTCCCAGAGCTTGCCCTTTTTAGTTAGCCAAGTGCTGGGTGCTGTGCATGCATTATTTAGTTTAATTCTCAAGGCTGCACCACAATGTTGGTTCTCTTAGAGGCACCCTTGATGGGAGAGGAAACTGAGGCACAGGGAGGTTAGGCAACTTGCCAAGGGCCACACAGCTGTGGAGGTCAAGACAGACTCCAGGTCTGTGCTCTCCTGCCCCAGAGTACACCGTCTATGCCAAATGTGTCAGTGCAGAGAAGAATGGCTACTTACACAGTGGGATCAGTGACACTCCCAAACATGCCAGAGGATGGCCCCACTTCAACAAACCCCACAGGTAAAGTTAAAGCAGAACTGGGATTAAAGAAAGGAAGGTGAGGCAGGATGGTGTAGGATCAGATCTTGTCTATACTTCAAATTTTGATATTCTGTTCACCATGGATTTTTTGCCAACAAATCCATGCTGGCAAATCCAAGCAAAGCTTTGTCCATCTAGTCAAGGCTATGGTTTTTCCAGCAGTCAAATACAGATGTGAAAGTTGGACCATAAAAAAGGGTGAGCGCCGAAGAATTGATGCTTTTGAACTGTGGTGTTGGAGAAGACTCTTGAGAGTCCCTTGGACTGCAAGGAGATCCAACCAGTCCATCCTAAAGGAGATCAGTCCTGGGTGTTCATTGGAAGGACTGATGCTGAAGTTGAAGCTCCCATACTTTGACCACCTCATGCGAAGAGTTGACTCATTGGAAAAGACCCTGATACTGGGAAAGATTGAGGCCAGGAGAAGAAGGGGATGACAGAGGATGAGATGGTTGCATGGCATCACTGACCCAGTGGACATGAGTTTGAGTAAATTCCAGGAGAGGGTGAAGGACAGGGAAGCCTGGCATGCTGCAGTCCATGGGGTCACAAAGAGTCAGACACGACTGAACGACTGAACAACACCAACATGGGTTTTTTGCATTAAATTTTAATAGTTTAAAATACATATAAGATTAAAATGTCTTTACCTTGATCACTGAGATTTGGGGAACCCCCTTCAATTTTGCCCTCATGGCCCCCCCTCACTGGAGCCCCAGCCAGCACTGCATATTCCTTACTTCATGTCCGCACTGGTCAGGAGTGGGCAGTGATGAGCTTCATCGTTATGGTGCCCACAAGGTCTCGGGGAAACAAGGAAGCCTGCTCCCTGGGGAAGGACCCAAGCGGGTGTGGTCTGTGGGCAAACCACGGACGCTGGGGGCAGATGAGGTGGCAAGCGTGCTGGCCCGAGTCCTGTGCTGCAGCTCAGTCTCCGGGGCAGCATGGACAGGCTACCTGACTTCCCCTGGCCTCCGTTTCCTCGCCGTCAGAACAGGTGCAGTGACAGTACCTAGCTGCCCCTATGGGCATGCAACAGTTCATGCAGAGGACCTGGGACAGACCCACACAGAGCATGCTCACAGCGTTAGGCGCGATGATAAGCACAGCCATGATGACTGCACACACCATGAGCACCTGGGGAGCTGGGGGTCCAGAGAGCAAGAGGCGGACCGGAGGAGCCAGCTGGGGACGCGTGGGGGCCAGACTGCAGGCCCAGCCTGACCAATGGTAGCTTGGATTGAACAGGTGGGTGAGGGGTGGCACTCTGTACAGGCTTGCTCGGGAAATCAGATGATTTTCTGTATTAATTCACTTATTTTTAATGGTAGTAAGAAAAACACATCAAATGTACCCTCTTAGCCACTTCTAAGTGTACAGTTCAGCGGCGTTCACACCCTGGCGTTGTCGTGCAGCCATCCCCACCGTCCCCCTCTGGAGCTTTTTTCATCTTGCAAATCTGAAACTGCATACCCGTTGAGCACTAAGCTCCCCAGTCTTAACTCCCCCTCTCTTGGCAGTCACGATTCTACTTCCTGCCTCTATGAATCTGATTGCTCTAAGTGCTTCGCACACGTGTAATTGTACAGCATTTGTCCTCTTGTGACAGTCTGGTTTCACTCAGCATAACATCCTCAAGGTTCGTCCATTTTGAAGCGTCTGACAGCATAAAATCCAATAATTTTGCAAGTCCTAGAAACTACATGGAAATGGATGGATGGAGGCATGGAAAGAAGAAAGGACAGACAGATGGAAGGACAGATGGATGGATGGGGGAAGGGATGGATGGACAGATGCTAGTTAGGCAGACGGACAGATGGATGAATTCATGCATGGTTGGATAAACCAGAGAGGCAAAGTTACCAAAGAAACTTTGACTTTGGTAAAAGTTTAAAATACATATGACATATAGTTTAAAATACATATAACATTAAAATATCTTTTCCTTAATTACTGAGATTTTGGGAACCCCTTCAATTTTGCCCTCATGACTCCCCCTCACTGGAGCCCCAGCCAGCATGGCAGGTTCCTTACTTCATGTCCGCACTGGTCAGGAGTGGGCAGTGATGAGCTTCATCATGATGGTGCCCATTGCTCCTTGGAAGGAAAGTTATGACCAACCTAGACAGCATATTAAAAAGCAGAGACATTACTTTGCCAACAAAGGTCCGTCTAGTCAAGGCTATGGTTTTTCCTGTGGTCATGTATGGATGTGAGAATTGGACTGTGAAGAAGGCTGAGTGCCGAAGAATTGATGCTTTTGAACTGTGGTGTTGGAGAAGACTGTTGAGAGGCCCTTGGACTGCAAGGAGATCCAACCAGTCCATCCTAAAGGAGATCAGTCCTGGGTGTTCATTGGAAGGACTGATGCTGAAGATGAAACTCCAATACTTTGGCCACCTGACGTGGAGAGCTGACTCACTGGAAAAGACCCTGATGCTGGGAAAGATTGAGGGCAGGAGGAGAAGGGGACGACAGAGGATGAGATGGTTGGATGGCATCACCAATTTGATGGACATGGGTTTGGGTGGACTCCGAGACTTGGTGATGGACAGGGAGGCCTGGCGTGCTGCGGTTCATGGGGTCGCAAAGAGTCGGACACGACTGAGCGACTGAACTGAACTGAAGGTCTCGGGGAAATAAGGAAGCCTCTTGACTTCCCTGGTGGCTCAGACGATACAGTGTCTGTCTACAATGTGGGAGACCTGGGTTCGATCCCTGGGTCAGGAAGTTCCCTGGAGAAGGAAATGGCAATGCTCTCCAGTACTCTTGCCTAGAAAATCCCATGGATGGAGGAGCCTGGTGTCCATGGGGTTGCAAAGAGTCGAACACAACTGAGCGACTTCACTTTCACTTTGGGGAAGGATACAAGCAGGTGTGGTTTATGGGAAGACAAATGGGTGGTTGGGCGGATGACTGTACAGGTGGAAGGATGAAGGTCAGTGCTGGTGTTCAGGTGGGTGGATTGAGGAAGAGATAGTAAGATGGGACATCGTCCCTAGACAATATAACAGGGTTCACCCAAGAGCCCACACAAAAGCCCACTGGGAGGGCATGATGATGCCCGCTGAAGACATCACAGATGCCACAAGCCGTCAAAGCAACACTGCGGGCAAGTGTGGTGGAGGCGAAAGGGAAGTTTCTTTCTCGAGTGGAGGAAAGAGAGGCAAGGCATTCCAGACAGGGTGTGCATGCCCAGAGGTGCGGAGGAGGACAGCACAGGACAGAGTAACTCTGAGCCTCTGGAATGGGGAGGAGAGGACGTGGGTTTGAATCAGGCACGGCTAGTTATTAGCCACGGCGGGCACATTGCTCGACTTCTCTGGGCCTCAGCTTCCCAGGCTGTGAAATGGGCACCTTGCCAGCATCAAGCTCTGAGAGCAGAATCGAGGATCCAGTCAGAACGCCAAGCATGAAGCTCAGAGTGAGTCCTCCAGAAAGTGTCATCGCCTGTGCCACCGTGGGCCCCTCCCCTCCTGGGGTGCTCACTGCCCCTGCAGGCGGACCGAGCCCCAGGCGGCTCCCTCCTGGGACCCCACCTCCACCGCCCACTGGCTGCAGCTGCTCTTCCCCGCTCACCACCTTAATACTCTAACGTGCACCTGCCATCAGTTTATTCACGAAGATTTGCATCGATTTCACCGTAAACGGTTATGAATTCAGCATGCGGAAAAAATAACATTGATCCCCTGCCTTGTGATTTGTCTCTGAGCTGCAAGGTCCGCTAATGGTTTCTCCCAAGATTTATGTCGGGGAGCAGGTGTGTGGCTCCAGCCACCCTCTCCGCATCCCCACCTCCGCCCTCCAGGTTTGCTCTGGTAACTTGCACCCTCTGCTTTAAAACAGGCGGGTCCAGGGCCTGCAGCCCAGGAGCTCACTGCAGGCAAAGCAAGGAGAGAGCAGGACAGACGCGCTAAGAAGGGAGGCAAGAAGGAGGTGGCAGAGGAGGAGGACTGTTGGGTGAAAAAAAGAAGGAAAAATATCATTCACCAAACATCCTCCCTGCCTTCGGCACTTGGAAAGTCCTTATGTCAACTCCATAATAATAAGCCTGGTGCTCTCAGCTCCATCTACAGTGGGGATGCGGAGGGCTGGAGAGGCTGAACCATGTAGAGAGAATCACACAGTAGACCAAGGACCCGGCCAGTATCCTAGCCGAGAGGGCACTCCCTCCCTCGGGCACAAGGTGAGGGTCGTTGCCCAGCTCTCCTCCTGCGGTGTGGCTGTGCCGTTGACAACTTCCAGCGATGGAACTGGGCAGAAGTGATGTCTGTTACTTGCAGCCTGGCCCTTAGAAATATCCTCCATGTCTCTCTTCGCTGCTTGGAGACCACAGACAGAGTGGCTGGAAGACGGGGCAGGGCAACTCGGGTGCCAGGAGATTGCAACACAAATAAGAAATAAACAATTGCATAAAACCACTAAGATGGAGCAGTTCGCATGGATCAGCCTAAGACAAGAATCGACGCTGATGCATGCCAGCATGATGGGAAAGTTTATATTATCTCCTCATCTTGCTTCGCAGCCACCCCAGGCGGTAGGTGTCACTGTGACAGATAAGGAGACTGCCACCCCCAGAAGTAATGGGCATGTTCACGGTCACACAGGTGGTCACTGGCCTGATCAGAATGCACTCCGGTCGTGTGCTGCTCACACCCAAAGTTGCTTTCCCCCTTGTCTTGTCAGAACCTTCCCTGTCCCCCTGGAAGGAGGCAGACTGAGTGGGAATCAGGGGCCAGCATCGGGGTTGTGAGCCCTCACCTCTGCGCACTCTTTCACAAACGTCCCTTCTTTCCGTCATGCTGGCCCCAGAGGTTGTGCGCACGTGACGGGGAGCCCTGAGATGGGAGGACTGCGCCCAACTCCATCCCCTCTGGGGCTGGGGGTCTTCGGCCGAGCACCGCCCCCTCCCGTCCTCCACTCCGCACACACAGGACTATCGGGAGGCTAACCAGGTGAGCTCCAGGGCCCAGCTCAGCAGGCCAGGGCAGAAAGGTGCATTTCCGAGAAGCACAGGGCTGGGCCAGAGGTGCCTGGGCCCATGATAAAGCAGGCTCCTGCATGGAGAGATCAGCTGGTCTCCGAGAAAACTGCAGTCTCTTTGGCAAGATAATTCCCTCAAAATTTGGGTAGGATTGCCTTCTGCTTGCTTCCAGTCAACACCATGTGCAAGTAACCATAACCAAGGTTTCTTCCAAGTGTAAAGACTCGTCTTTTCAGATTCTGTAAGATATCGGTTACATGTGAAATCTAAAACACGAGACAAAGGAACAGTTCTGTGAGACAAAACACTCACAGACGTAGAGGAGGGACGGGCTTCTCACAGAGGCGGGGGCTGGAGAGGGGATGACTGGGACTCTGTGGTTCTCAGGGGCAAGCTATTCTGTACAGAATGGAAAAGCAATAGGGTCTTACTGCACAGCACAGGGGACTCTATTCAGTATCCTGTGATAAACCACAATGGAAAAAATAGTAAAAAGAATATATATATGTAGAACTGGTCACTTGGCTGTACAGCAGAAATTAACGCAGCATTGTAAATCAACTATGGGAGAAGGCAATGGCAATCCACTCCAGTGTTCTTGCCTGGAGAATCCCAGGGACGGGGGAGCCTGGTGGGCTGCCGTCTATGGGGTCGCACAGAGTCGGACGTGACTGAAGCAACTTAGCAGCAGCAGCAGTAAATCAACTATACTTCAATAAAATGTCTAAAAATGAAATCAGATGAAAGCTCATCTTGCATGTCCTGGCTCCTGGTCCCAACCCAGAGGAGCCGCCTGGGACAGCAGGTTTGGGTGAGGAGGCAACACAGATTTCCTGTTTTGTTCTGGTGTTTCTGTTTTTCTGGCCACGCCGCGTGGCAGGCAGGGTCTTCGTTCCCCAACCAGGGATTGAACCTGTGCCCCCTGCAGCGGAAGCGCAGAGTCTTAACCACTGGCCCCCCGGGAAGTCCCAAGAGGGCAACACTCCCATCTGACCTTTCCCGCCGTATTCTGGCTTGTGTTGCATAGAAAAGGTTGGGGCTTCAGTCTCCTCTTCTGCCCATGAGGGCTTCGTCCTCCAAATCTTGTTTTATACGTAGCCTGAGATCACTTCCTCATAGGATCTGCGGAACACGAAAGAATCAGCCAGTACACACCATACTCTGAGTTACAAGAGACTGCTCTCACTTGACCTGCTTTCAAAGAGCCGCCAGCAACATGGGACGTTTGTCACGACGAGGGCCGCCACCCTCCTCTCCTGAGATCCGTCCATCTTCACCACCTGCTCCTTGACAACTAAGCCAAAGCGTCATGGTTTACACTGTTATGGAAGCACAACACTGCTGCCAAACTCGGTTTTAGTTAAGATACTAAAAGCTGCTATAAGAGAAGTCAAAGAAACAGTGCTTTAAACAAGACGGAAGTTTCTTTCCTGGGTAACAGTCAACCCAAGACTGCTAAGCTAGCTTCACAATGTCGGAATCAAGGCCTCCTTCAAATGTGTTGCTCTGTTCTTGTCCACATGGTCGGCATTCTTACCAGCAGGCAGCGGGGCAGAGAGGAAGGGTGAGATACCCCTTCTTCTTTTAAGAGCATGACTGGGAAGCTGATCCCATAACTTCCTCTTGAAACTTATTGGTCAGAACATACTCCTGAGGACACATCCAGCAGCACAGCACTATGGGAAATGTAGTTCCATCTGGTGACCACGTGCCTTGCCAAAACTCCCCAGTTCTAGTACTAGATGAGAAAGAAGGAAGTTCATACTGGAGATGGTCATCTGCGGCAAAATCAGCATTCCACAGAGGTGGGGATGGAAGCGCAGAGAAGGGAAACGTCACCCAGCTTTGCACAGCTAGCCAAGGTAACAGAGCCAAGTCTCACCCGGCAGTCTGAGTCCAGAGCCCACGCGCAAAGCTGCTCCGCTTGTCTGCCTCCTCGGCACGTGCAACGTTCTGAGACACAGAAAGCAGACTTGCCGTTACCAAAGGGGGAAGGGAGCGGGGGACGGACAAATTAGGAGCTAGAGGTTAGCGGATACGAACCACAGCACACGAAATAGACCGACAGCAGGGTCCTGCTGCAGAGCGCAGGGAGCGACACTCGGTGTCTTGCAATAAACCTGGATGGAAAAGAATAAGAAAAAGAGTGTGTGTGTGTGTGTCTGTGTCTGTGTGTTGTGTCTGTGTGTGTCTGTGTCTGTGTGTGTCTGTGTGTCTGTGTCTGTGTGTGTCTGTGTGTGTGTGTGTCTGTGTGTGTGTGTGTCTGTGTGTGTGTGTGTGTGTGTGTGTGTGTGTGTGACTGACTCTCTTTGGTATACACTAGAAAGTAACACAACATTGTAAATCAACTACACTTCAAAAGTTTTTTAAAAAACACACGTGATGTTCCTAAAACAAATGTAATAGGAGTTCAGGAAAGGTTATTTTTATTTTGCCCTGACCCTAGATATCCAGGTCCTTAAAAAAAAAAAGTTGCCACCAAGACCACGTAGACGCATTAGGTTTTAAGAAGGAAGTGCAGAAAAAATAATTTCTGGAACATGACAGCCAAGTGATCTCATGGGTCTTTGGGTATCTTGGAGAAATAGTATAGAGTTGTGTTTCTCAAAGTGTGCTCCACAAAGCACGCACTTAATTAGAATCACGTGGAGTCCAGGGATCTGTGTACCAAAGTTCGACAGCCGTAGGTTGATGCTTATACGAGGTGCATGGTACCTGGTTATTTGTGGCATGACTGCAATTGACAGCCAAGCAGGGTAAATACAGCTTCTAACTTATGAGCCTGCTGGGGAAGGTTGAAGGTGGGAGGAGAAGGGGACGACGGAGGACGAGATGGCTGGGTGGCATCACCAACTCAATGGACGTGAGTCTGAGTGAACTCCGGGAGTTGGTGATGGACAGGGAGGCCTGGAATGCTGCGTTCATGGGGTCACAAAGAGTCGGACACGACTGAGCGACTGAACTGAACTGAACTTATGAGCCAGATCAGCCTGAGTTCAGACTCAAGTCCTACACTTACTGGCCTTGTGAGTTTGGACGGATCACTGCACTTTAGTGCCCTCAGTTTCCTCATCTGTGCAATGGGAGTGAGATGCCTGCCTCACAGGATGTTCACCGAGCCAGCAGACAAACTGAGTGCCCACCTTGCATCAGGTACTGTTGGAGGCATTAAACAGAACAAGTCAAATCCCTGCACTCATCGAGCTTCCGAAGAGACAGAAAGCAGACAGAAAAGATCCATGGGATGTGCGGTATGTCAGATGGTGGTAAGTGCTCCAGAGAAAAATGACACAGAGCAAGGCCACAGACACCGTGGCAGGATGCAAATTTAGATCAGATGTCCAAGGAAGGAAGGCTTCGCAGAGAAGGTGACATTTAAGTGAGTCAGGCAGATATTCAGGGAGCAGAAACATTTCCAGGGGAGGGATCAGCTGGCTCCGAGGCAGGATCAGACCGGCTGTGTTTGAGCCGCAGCAAGGGGACCGGCGTGGCTGGAGGGGAGAGAGCGAGGTGGGCAGAACTGGAGAGGGGCAGTGACGCGGGGCCCGACGATGCAGGGCGCCCTGGAAGCCGTGCTCGCCCCTAACTTACGGCTGATGAAACGGAAGCTGCTGGAAGGTTCTATGCAAAGTAACATGACTGGGCTTTTATGTTACCAGAATCTTTCTGAGCAATGTGCAAAGAATGTCCCCAAAGAGGCAAGCGGGGAAGCAGGGAGGCATCTGCGAGAGACAGAGAGGCAAGGAAGGCGAGCAGAGACGCTGATGCTCGGGCACTGGCTCCCTCTCTAGCTCCCAGGGATTCATCCTACCCGCCCCCTACAGCCTCACCGAGAAGAGAAGACACTCACAGGCTCCTGTTGAAAGGAGGCGAGTCTGCCCAGCCCCTTGGAAACCTGCAGGCCTTTCTCTGAAGCTTGGCCTCTCGTGGGAACCTAGGCTGGGCTGTGTGTTGGGGCAGAGAGTAGAGCGGTGTTTCCCATCCCCATCTCAGGCGGAGACGTCATCTCCATGGATTCCTCTGGCGTGAGCTGGGGGAGTGAGCAGTCCTTCTCTTGCAGTCACTCTGAGGCACTACAGACCCGCTCCCAGGAGGGACACATGAGCTAGTATGGCTTCCATGAGTGTCCCATCCTGGGTCTTTGGCTTTTTGCAGCCCCGACACCCTGCAGACCTGCCCCATGCCCGCATTCCAGGAGGGAAGGAGGGGCGGTACGGAGGGGCAGGGGCAGGAGGCTGTGCACCTGCCGGGCCCTGTGTGGTCCTTTCTGAGCCAGGCCTGCTGGGCTGTGCATCTGTGTGAGGCGGGTCTGGCCTGGGTTTCCTCCTCCACTTCCGGGTTCACCCGTGTGTTGTGTGTGTGTGTGTGTGTGTGTGTGTGTGTGTCTGTGTGTGTCTGTGCCTGGCTGTGCAGGGGCGTCCGTTTCTTCCACGTGAATGCTTACATGCAGGTGCGAACATCTGTGCATGTTGGCGGGGGTCTCTGCGTGCCTGCACATCTGGGTGTGCATCTGTACTTTGAGGCGAGTGTGCGGGGCCGTGCTCACGAGTGCACACGGTGCTCCCAAGGCGTGCCTTTGCGTGTGCCCACGTGTGTGTGTTCCTGCGCGCGTTCTTGCCTCCGCTCTACCCAAATGCAAGACTGTACTTGTGCGTCCAGGCCTCCAGGTGCCTAGTCCTTCCCTCCTGGGGTGCGGGCACCCTGCCTCTCTCTTTGGTAGCTTGAAGGACCCCCGTCCCCTGGGGAGGCCTGCGCCTAGTGGACAGTGAGGCACAGGAAGTCTGAGAAAGATGACTTTCTTTCCTACTTAGGGAGCACCCGGAAGGACTGAGGTCAAGGCTGGGCCACTGGGCAGCATCTTTACAGGGGGGAGGGGGGGAAGGAAGGAGAGAACACCCAGGGGGGCAGGAGCAGAGACAGAAGAGAGAGGAGCAGGTGGACAGACAGGGAACCAGCCGGGAAAAGAACGGCTCTCAGTAACATGTCCCCAAACTGACCAGCTGAAAAGTTAAAAATTATACCAAATTTTAGGTCACACATGTTGCATATAACATCTATCCAATGAATTCATTGGTCCATTTTCAACCAAAATACTGTAATGTCTCTATGTCTGACACCTTGCACCTTACCCCCAGCCCAGTCCTGCATTTTTAGCTCTGCTCCCCACTAATAACATCCCCTCAAAATGCTGAGGAAATCCCACCCAGGGGCCAATTGGTTGGTTCTGCTTCTAGCCTCTTCTCGTGACCTAGCATAAGACAAGGATCTCTGGCCTTTAAAGCTGAAACATTGGCTCAAGTCACGTCCCTGATCTGACATCCTGTGGCAAGCCGGGGGCTCCCCCCAAGTTTTCTGAGCTCTCCTAGGGGAGCAGGGTCTTGCCATCATTTCCGGGTCAGAGTTCCTCTTCCTGTTGACCTCTCGGTCTCTCACACCTCCTCCCTACAGCTGCACTGGCCCAACTACAGGAATCCATTCTGCTTTTCTAATTCTCCCCAGAGTCACCGGGTGAAGCATCACGTGTAGCAGCCATGACTCCATCTGTCCAGCGCTGTGGAGGGTACTGCTCTGCAAAGCAAACTTAGAGGGGACCTTCCAACATTCCTCTTATTAAAGAAGGCACCCTTCTCCACGGCCACATGCTCCGCAGGCTGTGTTGCCCAGACGACTATTTCTCTCTCCCCTCCCATTGTCCGGGAGGCGAGTAAGCTGAAGGGTGTCTGGGATCCCTCCCAGCGCTGAAATGCTATTGGACTTAGTCCGAGATAATCCTTTACTTGTTGGCTCTGGAAGGATGCAGTCCAGAAACTTACAATAGCAAACTGTGGTTTGATCACAGCCCGTCTCTCTCTGCATAGTCCCTCTCACATTCCCCGTCCACCTCCCTCCTGCAGACACGCTTCCTGATGCGTTTTATGTGCCTCCTTCTGTCTGCATGTCTTTGTAAACTGCATATTGCTGTTTCATATGCGCACATTTTCAGGTACTTAAACGGGACCGCCGTCCCAGCCCTGGGTTTTGCAATCCGTCCGCATTGCTATGGGCACATCTGCTGTGCTGCTTCTAACTGCTCTCTGCCTCACGGTGGCCATGCTCTCATTCTGTCCATCCAGTCGCCCTGTGGAAACTAGCATTTTGAACATCTGTCATTTGCCAGACATTGGCCAAGAAAGTCTCAGACCTGAATTATCAGACTTTATCCTCACAGCAACCTCTGCAGGCAGCCCTGTTAAGGAAACTGAGGCAGAGCTTAAGCAACGTTCCCAAGATAGCTGAGCTAGAAAGTGCAGAATCGAAATTTGAGTCTAGGCTGTCTGAGTCCAGTGTCCTCTCCTTTAATCAAAACAGCCTGCTCTGGGCCAAATCCAACAGTCTACAACTGGTTGTGCCTAGGGCCGAGCATACCTACCATGCGCCAGGGCCTTTGAGCCACACAGAGCTGCCATGGAAAGCTGCACAGGTCGTGTACCCTGCAACTTCAGCGAGTACCACCCGCCTCGAGTACGACGTGAATGGCATCCCCTTGTGCGATGTGATGGAGACTGTCATCAAGACTGAAATTTTTACTCCACTTTTGCAGTCGAGAAAGTGAGTCTCAGAGGCTCTGTGATCTTCCAGAAGCACAAGCCAAAGAAAGGCAGACTGCAGCTCCGAGTCTACTTGCTCTGAGTCTGATTCCCGGAGGCCATTGGACTCCTCGCCGGCCTACGGCTGCCGTGCTGCACAGTCACTTTCGGCCCAACTCTCGAACTGAGTGTGTCTTCAGCTGCCCTGAGGACTGTTACCCAAGCTGAGACGATGATAGACGAGGTACGTCTCCAGGAAGCGGGTGCTGGGTGTGCTGTGGCTGCCACACGGACCCCAGGTGGAGGGTAAGTCGCCCAGTCGTGTCCGACTCTGCAAATCCACAGACAGTAGCCCTCCAGGCCCCTCTGTCCATGGGATTCTCCAGGCAAGAATACTGGAGGGGATTGCCATTTCCTTTTCCAGGGGATCTTCCCAACCCAAGGATCGAACCCGGGTCTCCTGCATTCCCATCTAAGCCATCAGGGAAGCCCTGCTTCCTGCTGCTGGGAAGTCCCACTCCAGACACCAGGTGCTGGGTGTGTGTTCCATGCTCAGCCCCCTCTCCATACTTACCACCCTGGGCTGGGGGTCCATGCTCCCTTCACCCCACTGCAGCATGGGCCGGACCCCCATCCACCTAGCAGATGGTCACCGAACGCATCAGGGCGGAAGGCCATGGAGACGAGCAGTAATTCAAAGGAAGAAGCCTTGAGAGGGCTCCAGGTTGTGTTCACAGCATTAAGACAGCTTCAGAGAAAAGCCTTTATTGCAGGCAGAGGAATATTATTTCAGAGCTGTTCCCCTGGCCCATTACGGCAAAATAATAGAACTTAGTTTCTGTATACTTGTCGTGCTTAGCGCACATGTATCTCAAGTGTATTTGACAGCATATAAAATTGAGGTGAAATATTGCAAAATTGGCCAATTCTTGTACATATTAAATGTATTTCCTTTATTTGTTACACTTATTTTACATATCTACACAATCCATCTTTGGAACTGGAGAGGCAGTAAGTGATGAATCGATACTGGTTTATATAACGAAGGAACTCGCGTTGGGTGTGAAATTTTCTATTTGCCTGGTGTCTCCCGGTCCTGACTGCAGAGGGGAAAGGCCATCGCCTTCCCGCCTCTTCTTGGGCAGTTCTGTCTCTCCAGGTCAGGGAGCTGCCATTGTCAAGTTGGAGGCAATGTCTCAAAACCCCTTCCCTTCCCTTCTTGGCAGGGGCTGGGCACCAGCTTTCTCTAATGATAGAACGTTTCACTGGTCTGAGTTTGAAGTCTCATTACATGGAACTAACCTAAGTCCTAGAGTCGTCATCCTGGGGCTTTACGAGACTTTACAAAATCGGACGCCTAATTGTGAGCACTGACGCGTCCTTCCGTGGCTGCACTAGGTTAAGCGCTCCCTGGGAGTCTGGGGTGGGCTGTCCTGTTAAGGAGGAGGGTCTCTCCTTCATCTGGTCCGTCCAAGCCCCACCTCCTCTCACTCTGGCAAGGAGAGTTGGATGGTAGACGGAGCCCAACTACCAAAATCGCCTCTACCCGAACTCTTGCCTGGATATTCCAGATTGGACCAGTTTAGTCTCAGGGAAAAGCCCTCTGGAGTGTTGCTGTGGGTGAACTCACCCCATTGGCTGCTCAGCAATCCTTCCCAGAATGGCCACGAAGCAAGACAGCTCAGGCTCCTTGTTTGTATGTGATCAAGAGTTCCAGGGGAAGGACGGTGTGACCATTCCTGGGGCCCAGCTCACAGGACAGAGGATGTGGATTCAGCTACGTGGGTCCTGCATAGAGACACCCATCACCACGGTGTTCTCCCATTTAGACTCCCTTGGGTCTGCTTCTTAAATGTAAGCCCATGAAGGTCAGGGCTCTGATCTTCATACTCAGGCTTGGGATTACCCTTTATCCTTTGAAAGTGAAAGTCACTCCGTGGTGTCTGACTCTTTGTGGCCCCATGGATTATACAGTCCATGGAATTCTCCAAGCCAGAATACTGGAGTGGGTAGCCTTCCCCTTCTCCAAGGGATCTTCCTGACCCAGGGACCAAACTAGGGTCTCCTGCATTGCAGGTGGGTTCTTTACCAACTGAGCCACTGGGGAAGCTTCATCCTCTAGACACTGGAAAGTCGTTTTAGACCCTCCATCAGACGGTGGGAGCCTGCAGAGAGCCAGCCACATCTTTTTCCTTGTGGTCAGCCTAGATTCGACTCTCTCCTAGGCCTGGGCCAGAGTTGACCTCTGCTGGGCTCTTTTCTCCATGCTTAGCTTCCCCCAACACCCAGAGTGATCCACTGACTGCTCTCTTATGGGCCCTTCACTGGTGAAAGCTGGGGCTGTGTTTTATTCATCTTTATATTGTCTCTACCTACCCTGGCACATGTGAGGTCTTAAGAAAATGGTTGGATGGATGGACGGATGGAAGGATGGATGGATGGATGGAAGGATGGATGGATGCCTGGATGGACGGATGGCTGGATGGATGGACGGACGGGTGGCTGGATGCCCGGATGGCTGGATGCCCGGATGGATGGATGGCTGGATGGCTGGATGGATGGACGGCTGGATGGATGGACAGATGGACGGATGGACGGATGGATGGATGGATGGATGGATGGATGGATGCCTGGATGGACGGATGGATGGATGGACGGATGGATGGATGGATGGAAGGATGGATGGATGCCTGGATGGCTGGAAGGCTGGATGGATGGACAGATGGACGGATGGACGGATGGATGGACGGATGGATGGATGGATGGAAGGATGGATGGATGCCTGGATGGACGGATGGCTGGATGCCCGGATGGACGGATGGCTGGATGGCTGGGTGAGATGAATGCTACAGGCCCCAGCGCACGGGAACCAGGTCTGCAAGACAGCCCTCTGCTTTGTGTCACCCTCCTCAGTGAAGTGCGATCCATAAAAGCCTCATTAATATCTCAACAATGGAGAGCCCAGATCGGCCACGTCCCTCCATCCATTAAAGATGAACTCCCTTCGGGGGTCAAGGGGGGCTAATGCGTCTCTCCCCATGGCTCTGCTGCAGCCACCAGCCATCAGGGAGCCCATTAGGGGAGGAAAGAGCTATTGATCCCTGATGAAAGATGCCTGGGATTTGGGGTCAGGCAATTCGTGGGCCCCGTGAAGGAGAGACAGAGGTAAGACCCTGTACTCACTCTTACCGGAATCTAGCTGGGCCCTGGAGGCCTGAGATGAGGTGCATGCTCAGGGTAACTGAGCCGGAAGGATCATCCAGCCCCCCTCCTCCTTTAGAGATGACAGCGCAGGTCCAGACAGGGCACGTGACTTACCCAAAGCTCTGCGCTTATAAGTTAATTGCAACTGCCCCCGTCCTCCACCATTCTCGTACCCGCACCCTTTGCAGGGTGACTGTGCAGCTCTACCCACTGCCAGGAGGAACCTAGGTCTCCCCTCCCCCACCACACTTGAACCTGGACTTGGCCAAAAGACCTGTTTGACAAACAGTGGCAGGAATGCTTATGTATCAGTTTCCAGCCTATGCATAAGACGTTCTACTCCTTTGGGGTCTCTCCCCTGCTTTCCTACCTTTGATAAAAAATATTGCTGGGCTGGCCTGAGGGAAGACGAGCACAGTCCAATCAACTCAGCTGCCCCAGCCAGGCCCAGACACATGAGGGTCCAGCCAAGGTCAGCAAAGCTGCCTAGCCGAACTGAAATTGACCAGGCAGTTGCGTGTGCGGTGCCCAGGCACACTCATCTTAGCAGAACCAAGACGATCCAGAGACTCACGAGCAAACATACGTGTTTCCAACCAACCGTGTACCCTGAGGTTCTACAGCTGTCTGTTCTGAAGCATCACTAGAGCGGTGGGCGCCCGGGCCTGGAGCGCCAGGGGGCTGTCACTGCAGTAGTCGCAGCTCCCCTCCTCCAGCTGCCCCTCCTTCCTTACTCCCTCCTCCACCATGGAAGCCTGGCTGATGACGCATGGTCTCAAGCTTTCAGTTCTTCCCTTTCTTCTATTTGTTCTTACATCTATTCTTTTTGCTTACAGTGTGTTTACCAAAAAAGGACTCTGAGCCAACATGTAAACATTGGAAGGCCTCTTGCAGAAATCTGTCTTTTGAGAAATCGGAAGATGCTGGACCTTGCCTTGCTGCGTGGCACCGACTGACCATCTGGGCCTCAGAAGCAGCTGCCCCGTTAGACAAGGACATGTGCAAGGCGCCCACTCTGACAACAGTCCTCACCTCTGACTCTGGTTTCCCAGCGCTGAGCCTGAGCACCAGTCATCATCCAGCTCATGCTCCTAGCTTCCGTATTGTAGAGAAATTCCTCCACACGAGCTGCTGTCAAAAGATGGCAAACAAAAGATAGACCTTGAGGGCCTCACGATTCACGGCAAATAAAGAGAGCATGTTTCTTTGTGAAAGTGACGGATGTTTCCATGTACTTTAAATGCAAACAACAGCCGGTTCCTCTCATTAATACTGGCCCCTGGAGGCTTCTGGGCTTTCTACTCCGGTTCTAGACCCAACTCCTACAGACTCCGGTCCTCTTCTCGCCCCGCCCCCGTTCCCTGGGAACCCTAGTTCCCAGACACCCCACCCGCCCAGGGCCACTCACTCTGCTCCCACACTCACGCCTTTGCCCACGCTGTGCCCGCTCCAAACTCAGTGGGAGATGCTCAAATTCACAGCTTCCTCTCAAACCTTACCTCCCCCCAGAAGCCTTCCCAGCCTCACCCCAGTCAGGACTGCTCTTGCCTTCTCTCGCACCCCACACTGCCAAGCCCTGTGATGAAGCCCCATTTTAACAGCTGCCCCAGAATACACATTGCTATCCCAGCCTAACTGCTCCAGCAGAACTCTGCCCTCCCATCACGGGCGTGACTGAGAGTTGGGGGGGCGGGGGAGAGGCGTGCTGGCCCAGCTGATGCACCCTCTCCCCCATCACCAGCCCTGCTATAGACTTATTACCCAAAGTAGCTTTGGACTGAAATTGAATGGCCATGATTTGCATCTTTTTGCATTTCATTTGCATAGTGCTTATTTCCTGTCCAAAAATACTGACATTTGCTCACAGTTTGCTTCTGGGCCTCCAGGGCTCCCAACACTGCGTGTCTGTGCCGCTGACCTCTCACCTTCTGCCCTCTCACCTTGGGCCCGCCACACCTAACCACACCTGGAGAAACGCCTGGCTGGGCCAGGCCTACCAGGGACAGACCCATCTCCCTCTTCCTCCCACAATGCAGCCAGGAGCCTGCCCCTGGAAATCCCCACTCAGCTTCCAGGCTTGTTGTTGGCTGAACTGTTCCCTGCTGTGCCCAATGCCCAGCATGGGATCTAGGCATGCCAGGAACTTGTGAAGAGCCTGAATGAATGAGTACACGCATGACTGAGTGAATGAGTGATTGAACTAATAAGACAGATCACGAGAGTGAGTGGGTGAACGGTAGGGCATGGGGAAAGGTAAGAAACTGGGGAGCTTTGGAGCAAAGAGACCTCAGGCGAGCCAGCTCAGCGGAAGCAATTTGCTCAACAGTTCTGAGCTCAGCTCTTGGAGGCAAACAGGTCTGGGTCTGCAGTCTGGAGACATCGAGCAGGCGGGTGGCCCTGGGCAGGTCTATTCATGCTGTTTCTGACTGTCAGATGGAAATATGGGCCCTGCTGTCCCAATGCCTCGGACAGTGCCCGACTCACAGAAGGCATTCAGGAAGGATCTGCTGGCTGGATGAACGAATGAACAACTCCCTGCATATCCAGTTGTTGGGAAGATTAAACGGGATGCTGCCCACAAGACACTTGGTGTGGTCTGGTACTTACCAGTCACTCACCGTGAGTTCAGCCGATCCATCCAGCTTCTAGTAATCACCAGACACATCCGCGCACAGTCCACACGGCATCGCCAGGAGGTATGTGTTCCCGGCCCTGCACTGATCACACTGGGAGCCCAACCACGTGTCATCCACCAGTGAGTCAGGGACCAGCCCTGTGCCAAGCCCTGAGCCAGCTGCTAGGGAGCCAGAGATGAAAATGAAAGTGCTGCCTCTGGGGTCTTCACAGGCAGGTTGGAAAAATACCACCGCCTCTCTGAAATCATTAAAGAGAAACACAATGGGCTAGAGTCCCAAGGCTGCAACACCAGGGAGCCTGGCCTGCATAAGCTGGGGCTCCCCCAGGAGGTCTCAGAGAAAACGGCTTGCCTTGGTCCTGCATGTGTGTGAGTATGGGGAATGACATAGGGAAAGGAGGGCCAGCAGGAGGAAGGACAAAGGAGTGAAGCTGGGAACGCACGCAGAGGACAGACTGGGCGGGGGAGGCGGTGCTGGGCAAAGGGGGCACCTGTGACCTGTGCACTTGGTCAGGGGTCACGCCACCTCTGGCCCAAGACTCTGCTACACTGAGAGCTTCTTCTCTAAATGGCAGCCTGTCTTCTCAGCGTAAAGCATGTACTACATAGAGCAGCACAGAGTAAGAGGTCTGGTCTCCAGCTGTATCTCTGACTGGTCCGGCTACCATCACACAGAGGAAACTCCCTCCAGCTCAACTGCAACCAAAGGAGCCGCAGGAGCCCAGAGGTGGGACATCCACATCCAAGAGGCCTGGAACAAAGTCAGAAGGCCTCCCAGGGGGAGCGAGCTGTGTTGAATTTTGAAAGGTGTTTGGAGCCAGTGGGGGCGAAAAGATGCTCCAAGCAGAGAACTACCTGCAGAGCCGGGAGGTAAGACGGAAGACAGTGGGCTTGGAGATGATGAGTCTGGGAGCTGGGAGGGCCCTGAGACCGCTTTCGAGGCAACCAGAACAAATTAGAGGTAAGAAGACTGAACTCCAGACAGCGTGAGTGACTCCAGATCACACAGCGTGAGTGACTCCAGATCACACAGCGTTTCAGCAGCAGAACTTGGACTGGAATCCTCAGAGCCCAGAGCTCTATGAGCAAAATGTGTCAAAGAAATCAGTGTGGGTGAGCGTGGGGTGAAAAATACAGCCAGGAGGCTCTTCTCAGCATGGAATCCACCTGTTTGAAACATGAGACCAAATGTGCCCCTAGTAAGAGGCTGAAAGTGAATATACTAGTCATTCAATCGTGTCTGCCTCTGTGCAACCCCGTGGACTGTCACCCGCCAGGCTCCTCTGCCATGTAACTCTCCAGACAGGAATACTGGAGTGGGTTGCCATTTCCCAGCCCTCTGCAGGGCATCTTCCCAATCCAGAGATTAAACCCAGGTCTCCCACACTGCAGGCAGAGTCTCTGCTCTCTGAGCCACCAGGGAAGCCCTAGTAAGAAGTTACTCATTTTTCATCTCTATTTGGATTAGTCTCATTTAATTTTAGTCTTTTCTGGAGAAATACACATTTGTTTGCCAGAGATCTAAGCAGCATGAGGCCCCATGATGGAAGACCCAGCCCAAGCTGGCCTAGGCCAGAGGACTTTATTAGCTCAACCAACTCCTAAATCTAGGACAAGGTGGACTTCAGGCACAGCTTGATCCAGGGGCTCAGACTGTGTCTACAAAGCTGGGTTCCTCTCATTTCACTCACTTTATTTCTCTCATGTTGACCTCCTTCTCAGAAAGACTATCTCCTTGTCTCTCTTGCCATTGAGTTCAGCTTACTTGGAGTTCAGAGAAACCTCCACTAATCTCCTGTCTGACCACCTCACATGCTCATTCTGAGCCAATCAGTGTCCAGGAAGGAGGTGCCATGAGCTCTTCCCTTGATATCAGGGGTGGAAGGATGTGGCAGGGAAGATGCATGATCCCAAGGGCAGAGTATGAGGAAGGGTGAGTCTCCCAACATTTGTTTCTAAGACTTGGATGCCTGCATGCTAAGTCGCCTCAATCATGTTTAACTCTTTGCAGTGCTATGAACTGCAGCCCACCAGGCGCCTCTGTCTATCGGAGTCTCCAGGCAAGAATACTAGAGTGGGTTGCCATCCCCTCCTCCGAGGGATCTTCCTGACCCAGGGATCCTCCCCCATCTCTCATCTCCTCATGGGCAGATGGGTCTTCACCACTTCACCACCTGGGAAGCCAAAGCTGGGTTTCTTGTTCAGTTGCTCAGTCGTGTCCGACTCCCTGTGACCCCATGGACTGCAGCTCCCCTGCAGGCTTCCCTGTCCTTCACCATCTCCTGGAGCTTACTCAGACTCATGTCCATTGAGTCAGTGACGCCATCCAACCAACTCATCCTCTGTTGCTCCCTTCTCTCCTGGCTTCAATCTTTCCCAGCATCAGGGTCTTTCCCAGTGAGTCAGCTCTTCACATCAGGTGGCCTAAGTAATGAGTGTCAGCTTCAGCATCAGTCCTTCCAATGAACATTCAGGACTCATTTCCTTTAGGATGGACTGGTTTGATCCCCTTGCAGCCAAGGGACACTCAAGGGTTGGTCTTGAGTTGGATAAATGGAGCCAGAGCCACAAAAGCCCTCCTCCAGGCTCTGAGTCCAGCCGTGGGAGGCAGCGGCCAGGCAGCCTCCTCTGGGAGCCCTAATGGGGAGGAGATGAGAGCCAGCCAGCGCAGCAGGAGGCAGAGGCGAGCATCACCCAGGGCATCCCTTCTCAGAGCCTCTTTTTGCAACCTCATCATTATCCCTACCCAGTCCTTCTGTCTCAAAGACTCAGGACGTCTCCTGTGATGTGAATTTCTGATCAAGGGGCCTGGAGAACTTGAACTGCACGTCTCGGCTCCATCCCTAACCAGCTGTGGTCTTGGCCAGGCCACCGTTCCTCTCTGAGCCTCTGTTTCTTCTTTTGTAATATGAGGAAGCTGGAGTAGACACACGGTTTTCAAACACTGTTTAAGTGACAGAACCCATTCTTTCAGTGACATTTTACTGAGCAGGCCAGCATAAGAGTGATGGGTGTGGAACAGCTGTCTCTGATGCAGGGGTGAGGGATCAGGGCTCTGGTGCTCAGTCCTGTGCCTCCCCCTGCCCCTGGTCTGAGAACACTGAGGGCCTCAGCTCTGGGACCGCAGGGCACTGAGGAATGCACACTGGCCTCACACACGGGTGTACCTACAGGCCTGAGTTGGAACCCCAGTCCCACCAATATACCAGTTGGCTTCCTCACTTCCTATACTCTGGCTTCCTCAGCTGCAAAACTCAGGGACTCACAGTGGTAATTATCTATTATACTCATGCACTTACAGGTCCGCCGGGTGTCGGCTGATCTAGGCTGACCTCCGCTGGGGTGACCACCCTGCCTGTGTCTCCCGCTGCCCCTGGGGCCAGAGGGTGAGACTCGACATTCTTTGTCACTTTGGCCAACATGTCATCAACCAAAGCAGCTTTATTGTGGCCTCATACGAGCACACCGCTACCATCTCATGAGAGTGTGCAGTGTGAGGAGGCCCGGTGTGTGTGTGTGTGTGTGTGCGCGCGTGTGGGTGTATGAGCATGCACATGTGCGAGCACAGATGTGGGAAGCACGTCTCTGAAAGGCAGATGCTGCAGACCCTGCTTTATGATGTTACTCGGAGGCTGAAGGCGCTTTCAGGGCCCAGCTCCCAGATTCTGCCCACTGTAAAAATCATCATGTTATAATTACAAGTTAATTAAAGCAGAAGAGATCAAAGCCACTTTAGACAGATTAATGATACAGCGAGTGCCAGGAATTTCACCGTTTTATGTATTAACCACATTGTCGTTTTTATTCCTCTTTTTCCCCCTCTTTTGTGTCAGCCGAAAAGCCTTTCATATCTTTTCTCTGCCCCCCTCAATGCATGAGGAATTTGAAGTCCTAACAGCTGTGAGGAACTGTCTGCGGAGAAGGGGCCCATTCAAAGGATATCAGAAAACTCAACGAGCCTTTTAGCTTCTGACTAGAATGAAGCTGCCACCCGCCTAACCTTCTTCTACCTAAAGAAAGAAAAAAAAAAAAAGGCCTAAAAAACATCAGACATTAAAATAAGGCCAAAGCAAAGGGAGGCATTGGAAACGAGACTCCCCA
Organism: Bos taurus; assembly: GCF_002263795.3. Lineage (NCBI taxonomy): Eukaryota > Metazoa > Chordata > Mammalia > Artiodactyla > Bovidae > Bos > Bos taurus. The sequence goes on from NC_037329.1 coordinate 134,706,291, forward strand.
GCTCCAAGCCTCCCCAGGGAGGCTCTGGGAGGGAAGGGATTTTTACATTTCAGGGTAATCACTAGCCTATTCTATTCAGGCTTCTCTAACAAAAAGCCAGAGACTGGGGGGGTTAGAAACAATAGAGCTTTATTCCTCACAGCTCTGGAGGCTGGAGGTCTGAGACTGGGTGCCAGCCTGGTTGGGTTCTGTGAGCACCCTGTCCTGGCTTGCTGAATGCTGACTCTTGTACCCTCAACTGACCGAGAGCAGAGAGCGGAAGTAAGTTCTCCCATAACTCTTACAAGGGAAATAATCCCGTTCACGGAAACTCCACCCTCATAGAACAATGACCGATGGTCACTCAGTCGTGTCTGACTCTTGGCCACCCCATGGACTGTAGCCCGCCAGGCTCCTCTGTCCAAGGCAAAGAGACGGGAGTGGGTAGCCATTTCCTCCTCCAGGGGACCTTCCTGACCCAGGGATTAAACCTGGCTATGCTGCGTTGCAGGCAGATTTTTTTACCATCTGAGCCACCAGGGAAGATTTCCACCCTCATGACCTCATCTAATCCTAATCACCTCCCAAAGGCCCCATATCCTAATACCAACACAGGTGTGGTAGGGTTTCAACATATGAATCTGCATGCTGTCCATAACACCCACCTGCTGAGTCTGAGAGCCAAGTCATCAAAGTTTAGCCTGAGGGTAAAGTGTGAGTCAGATAATTAGCAGAAAAATAAACCACCCACGCACTCATTCCCTCACTGGCACTCCTCAAATGTCCACCGCATGCCAGGCCTTGGGTTAGGGCTGAGGGTGCAATGATGAGCAGGACAGACAGTGACTCTGCCCTGGTGGTGTCTGCAGTCTCCATGGCAAGAACACACAATGAACACAGCGTGTGTTGAGGTGACACGCGGCAGGACCACCACGCACAAGAGCCGCCCTTTCTCCAATCCCAGTGGCTTAAAGGAAAAGCTTATTTCTCTCCTGCACAAAGAGCATCAGGGGAGGGAGGGCGTTCGTCTCAGAACCCAGGCAGATGGAAGCACTTTCGTCTTCAGAGGATGGCTCCAACAGTCACGCCGAACAGACCGGTGGAGGAAGGCCCCCCGGGACCTTCTTATAGACCAGTGACTGTGGTGTACGTCACTTTTATCCATAAACCGCCGGTCAGAAGTCAGTCACCTGACCTACCAAGTTGCAAAGGGAGCCGGGAAATGTTGTCTGGCTGGGAGACCACTTCCTAACAATGACACTACCCTGCAGAAGTGGAGAAGAGTCGTGGTTGACTGGCCTACATTTCTGCCAATACAAGTAGAGAAATAACTCATAATTCACGATGAATGCTTCACAGGAGAAGCTCAGGGCCCTGTGGGTACCCACAGTCAGGGGGCCAGGGCCCCCCATTTATTCAGGTGGCTTGAATAAATTACCTGTTATTCCATAACAAAGCGCCTCCACAACTGAGTAGATTAAAACAGAAATGCACTATGACCTCTAGAAGTTCTGTGGGTGGACAGGGCCCAGCTGGGCCGCGCTCGCTTCCGTCTCTGGCGCAGTTGCAGTCGCATGGCTGCTGTGCGTCCACAACTGTTCTTCACTCAGAGGTCTGCACCTCGCCTAGGAGGGGTGGGGGCGGCCAGGTGCCTGTCTCCTCCCAAGTGGCCAAGGTGACGTTCCTCACAGCTTCGTGGTCTCAGAGAGGCAAGAGTCTGTGCATGCTGGCTGCTTCCCCTGGATAAACGCTCTTAGGAAACCCACAGAGAAGTTGCTAAGCTTTTTAAAACCTGGACTTGGAAATCCCAGAATGTCACTTCCACAGCATTCTATTGGTCACGCAAGTGACTAAGGCTAGCCTAGATTCAGAGCCTTCCTTCTAGTTCTTAACGCTCTGCGATTCTTTCTCAGATAAGAGCAAGATTTCCAGATTAATCTGGCTACTCTGCAGGGCAGTTTGGAAGAGAGCAAGGAGAGCAGCAGGAGGCTGTCTAAGGTTGTCTTGGTGCGTTTTGAAGCTCTTCACCCTTGTTATCCCCACCCTCCCACCATCATCAGAGGAACAGGGGCAGGAGGAGTTGGCCACCTCGGTTTGATCGGTCACCCTAACGTGTTCATCACTCTAGAATGCTTCTGCTAGGCCTGTTCCTACAAGCTGAGTCCGAAACAGCTTTTCACATTTGGAGAAATTATTGTGATGGGAGGATCCAGAGGATGAAGACATCCGTGGAGTACAGTTCCCATCCTCTTTAGAGAGAGCTAAGGGAGAACGAGTCAGCACCACGGCCAGCTCCTGCTCTGTTTGCTGCTGGGGGCTTAGCCCAGGAAGCCTCCGGGGGTCAGGTGACGAGTCCAGAAGGAGAAAGCCCACTCCCAGTGAGCTTCTAGCTTGAGAGGGACACTCAGATCCTGCTTTGGGGGTGAGAGGATGGGGTAAGAGAGAAGAGCACACGAAGAGTCTGCAGTCACACGCAGCAGGCGGGAGACACACCTGCCATGCCGTGCCAGGCGCCAGAGAGATCAGATCCTCACAGCACACACTACAGAAGGCCAATATTATTATGCCTGTTTTATAGGTCAGGACACAGAGGATCAAAAGAGCAAGCAGATCCCCCAAATTTTACAGCTTGTTAGTGCCAGAACCAGGATGGAGAGCCAGGTCCATTGGAGTCCAGACTCCACATGCCTTCCTAGAATATGACACTCAGTGGGGGCTCAGTAAATGCTGAGTTCTTGAATGAATGAACAATGAGTAGATTCAGTGAATGTGCAAACAAACTGGGAGAAGACGCATCTCAAGCTGCATTCAGATGCTGACTGCAGAGGCAGACAGGTGAGCCTGACTCCCTCCTCCCTGAGGAAGCTGGCCGCCTCACCCAGGGCATGGGGGACCTGATTTGAGGGGCTGACTGCAGAGGCTGACAGGTGAGCCTGACTCCCTCCTCCCTGAGGAAGCTGGCCGCCTCACCCAGGGCATGGGGGACCTGATTTGAGGGGTTCATGCTGGAGTGTGTGGGTTTGGTCGCCCCTCCCCGTCTTGCCCCACAAGGGCGCAGCCTGGGTAGAGGGACTGGAGAGCCTCAGGTCATGGGGAGGAGCAGCGCCTTCTCTCCCCTCTGTGGTCGGTTTGCTCAGCAGCAGCATAATAAAGCTGTGAATGGCATCAGTGACAGGCCTGGACAGGCTCCCAACACGTGATGGTAAATCTGAGCCTGTTCTGACTTAGTCTGGCATTAAGAAAAAGACACAAAGGATCCTTGAGGAAGGAAGAAAGAACGGCAGTGAAGGCTCTTAAATTACACCTCAGGAAGGTCTTCCCAACAGCAGAAGTTATCCAACTCCAGAAGGGGTGAGAAAAACTCACTTGAAAGCAGATACCTGTGAAAAGGGCAAGGAATTCTTAAGAGGCCGTTCTAACATCAACCTGTTGGGAAATAGAGTTATCAGGAGCAGTTCACCCAACCCCCAAATGTCAGCTTTGGACAGGTCTTTCAGAGAGAACGTTTCTTAGATCCATGCCCCCTTCTTTCAGATGAGGGTTCTGAGGTCCAGGGTGGGGCTGGAAGCGACCAGGGTGACACATCGAGGAGAGACCGAGCCTGTGTGGTAACTCGCTCGTCTTGCCTCCTGTCCCCGGCCACCAGACGATGCTCCCCCTTGCTCTGATCTTTCCCCCTTAGCTGTAGGATTTCCCCAGAGACTAACATCATTTTCCTAAATCACATTTCTTGAAACCACTTCAAATCTAGTCTGCTTCTGACCCTGGGGCCCTCCACCAAAGACATGGTACAGAGGGGTTTCACGAAGGGAATTCCGTGGCACACAAAAGCAATTAGACCATAAATGGATGACTACTTGAGGACAATGGGCTCTAGCTCCCTTGAAGTTTTATTTTCTGAGCTTTAAGGCACTTCATACTCTGCCCTCAGTGATCTGAGTTCCAAACACAACTCTGCCATATCCTAGCAGAATGACTTTGTGCAAATTATTCCCCGACTCAGTTTCCCCATGTGGGAAAGGAGGATAATGCTATTGACTACTTTCAAATAGGTGAGATAAAATAAGTTAATACTTACAAAGTACTGGGAAGAGTGCCTGCATAGAGGAAGTGTTCAATAAATGTGAGTTATTACAATCAGCTGGGCTTCCCAGGTGGCTCAGCAGTAAAGAATCTGCCTGCAATGCAGGAGATGCGAGATGCACACAGGGAAGTGCCCCTGGAGGAGAAAATGGCAACCCACTCCAGTATTCTTGCTGGAAAAATCCCATGGACAGAGGAGCCTGGGGGGCTACAGCTCATGGGGTAAGAAAGAGTCTGGCTGAAGCCAAGCACACATGTAATCAGCTGACAATAGCCAGAGATGGGGATGTGGGTTGGGGGAGGCTGGCTCTGGCTAGGACTGGAAAACTCTCTGAAAGCATACTGGTCTGTGACTCTAGAAATTTAGATTCTAGGTCCAGCTCAGTCATGGAAGGTTTGCTGCAAGGCCCTAGGGAGGTTACCCCTCTGCCTCTGAGCCTCAGTTTCCCCATCTGAAATATGAAGCAATTGTACCAAGAAATCTCTCAGCTGCGCTCTCAGCTCTAGGATTATGGGAGCCAGTGCTTATCACTCATGGTGCAGTGAAGAGAATTCAGCTCAACTGTCCTGCTTTACCTCCCTCGGCCAAGCCCCAGGGCACGTAAAGTTCTGTCTTCACACTCTACTCCATGCCCTCCTGGCCCATTCTGAAGGATTGTCTGGTGCATCGCAGAGCCGAGACAGGCAGGCTGGGCCATCAGAACCAACCCAGCTGTCAGTGCAGAAAGCTTGCCTGTGTGTCCCTGGGCTGGCTGCTACCTGAGCTTCACCCTCCCCATGGTCCTGCCATCCACGTGGCAGGACCTGGCCCCTGAGCCTGAAGACAGAGGGCAGCCTGCCAGAGAAGCAGGCAGACACTCCCCCGAGTGATGGACGGGGCAGCCCTGTGCCAGCTGCTTTCCTCATCCGAGCTGGAGTGGATCTGACAGTCTGGGGAAGGGGGACAGGGAGAAGAGCCCCCCTCCCCAACTGGCCCCGCAGGAGATCAAGGAACAGGACTGTCAGCGTGAGTTTGGGAAGCACCACTAGCTTGGATCTGTAAGATGATTTTGGAGCGTAAAGGAGCTGGCCAGGGGCTTCAGAACAATGTCCACCCCCCTCCTCTCTGTGCTAACTTAGCAGCCCACAACCACAGGCGCAGGCAGCAGGAAAGGTGCGGTCTGAGCATGAGACCGTCTAGGTGCATGCCCACTGTGCCACTTCCGCAGCCCCACGGCTTTGAATGATTCATGCCCCTCTCAGAGCCTTGTTTCCTCCATCTATAAAATGAGGGTGCAATGGGGTTTGCCCACCTGATGTGAAGAGCTGGCTCATTGGAAAAGACCCTGATGCTGGGAAAGATTGAAGGCGGGATGAGAAGGAGGCGACAGAGGTGACATGGTTGGATGGCATCACCGACCCAATGAACATGAGTTTGAGCAAATTCCAGGAGATAGTGAAGGACAGGGAAGCCTGGCGTGCTGCAGCCCATGGTGTTGCAAAGAGTCGGACGTGACTTAGTGACTGAACAATGACAGTGGAGTTTGGAGAAAGCCCCAAAGAGAGACCACAGTCACAACTAGTCCCTACACAGCACCAAAGTGTCGGGTCCAGCTCTCACCCCTTTGCACATGTGCTTTATGTCATCTTCACAGCAACACTCTGATGCAGACACGGAGAGGTTAATTCGCCCAGGGGACACAACCAGTCAGAGCAGAACCAGCACTCAAACCCAAGCAGCCTGGCTCCAGACTCTGCTCTTAACCCATCTATGGAGTGAGGGCTTCCAGCACAGGCTCTGCAGGAGCTTGACCAGCATGAACTCCCCTCTGGCCTCCCCTCATGGATGCAAGGGCAGAACTGCTCCCAGAAGGAGGCTGTGGTCAGCCCAGCACAGGACAGTGAAGGAGCAGAGATACTTCTGGAAGGCCACCTCCCAGACTGGGCTTCAAGCCTATCAAATAAATGCCAGCAGAGACCAAAGACTCCTCGAGCTGCCCAGGTCTTCCCTGGACTGACCTGATGGGCCCCCTGAAATGACCCTGTCTGGGTCTTCCTCAAGGTCCTCACACAGAGAGGTCAAAGCGCCACAACTCAGGGGGAAATGTTTTTTCAAGCACATCAGAATACAGAAGCTTTTCACCCTGGCTGGGGGGATGCTGTCTATGTCAAACACCTCCAAGAGCTGGGACCCTCCAAAACCAGCACCGGCCAGGGCATCATCCAGGCCTCTGTTGGGACCCCAGCATCCTGTGAGGGCCCACGCCCAGCCGTGGGTTTAACCGAGTCCTGGCAGAGTGGCAGGAGGGCTAGCCACCAGCAGGCACTGGAATGCTCAAGTCAGCTGCCTCTTCGTGCCCAGAGCATCCGCGACTTCCAGAATGAACGGCAAGGTGAGGCAGAGAGGCTGCAATTCGTTAGGCTAAAACCCAAACCCAGAGCCAGGACATCAAGAGCCTTTTTCCTTTAGTTATCCTCCTGTGTCAAAGTGGGAGCGTATGCCTCCATGGAGGGTGTTCAGAGCTCTTGGGACAAAGATGTTATCTGGGCGCAGTCCGTGGCTCTAAGAGAACCAAAGCCAGTGATCGCAGGGAACATCACCAGCTGATGAGCCCCTGCTTTCCTAGGTCTTTGCCTCCCTCTCCCCAGGTCAGCCGCTTCTCACTTGAGTCTCTACCTCCTAACTTCCTCTCCCTTTCCAGCCCCACCTTTCCATGGCCCCACCGCTCTCTCTGCCTCACCCTCTGTGTGCCTGGTTTCTCTGTCTGCCTTTCCACATCCCTGCCCTGCTCCTGTCTACAGGGCTCCGTGCCCAAGAGGCTGATCTCTCATGCGCATCCCTGGGATCCCTTGACCTGGATTCTGCCGACCCGGGAGGCACTGGTAGGAGGTTCGAGGCCAGAGGAGATGGTGTGTGGGGATGTCCCCTCCAGCCCGGGCCCTCTCCTTCCTGCTGCAGCTCCCGCCCACCGCCCCGCCATCATTTGCTGGGTTCGGGTACCCACTCCCTCACCTTGGCTTCAGGCTCCTCGCCGCCACCCTCCCGCGTCCCCTGCCCCCCTTCCCTGGCTCCCTCTAAGCTCACCACCTCTCTAAAGGTTGCGGTTGTTCAGTCACTCAGTCGTGTCCGACTCTTTGTGACCCCACGGACTGCAGCGCCCCCGGCGTCCCAGTCCATCACGATCTCCCAGAGTTTGCTCAAGCTCATGTCCATTGATTCGGCAACACCATCCAACCATCTCATGCCCTGTCGTCCCCTTCTCCTCCTGCCCTCAGTCTCTCCCAGCATCGGGGTTTTTTCTCTATGAATGGCCCCCCATTAAATGTTCAAGTGTGCTCTGAACTTGCCCACTGTCCCCGCCCCAGAACCCTAACGGTAACGCTGTCCGTCCTCATCTCCGTCCCTCTCCTTCCACCTGAATCTGCTTCCTGAGCCCGTCTCCACCTCTGCCCTCCACATCCACCTTCCCTTCTACATCCTTCCGTCTCATCAGTCTTGCTGCATCTTCCAAACTCCACCCCTCCCACTTCTGCTTCCGTCTTTCTGCCTCATTCTCCTGGTCTCCTCTTTTTTCTTTCTTTCCTCTCCCCAGACTACACAAAATCCTTCATTTCAGAGGTAGGATCCACCAACCCCCAAGATAGCACTTTCTCTGAGGACCCACAGCCCCTAAAGAAAGCACTCAGATGAACGAGCCCTTCACCTCTCTCCATGCCTCCTGCTTGGATCTACCTCTCCAGAAGGTTGTGTGGGAAGGAGAATCATCCTTTGGCTGGGATGGGTCCCCTGGGCGACCCTGGAACATGAACTCACCGAGGGGAGGGGTCACCCTCACTTCTGAGTCCTGGGATCTCCCACCAGTGCCCCAGGAGACCTTGCTGGACGCTCAGACTCCGAAAGACCTGAACGAGAATCCTCCTTTCCCCTCTGCATCTTTATCCCTAATCCTCCCAAGGAGTCAGGCTTGACTCTCTGCTTCCCTTCTTCCCCACCTCAGTGACATGTCTTCGGAATTCCACCTCTGAAATAAATCTCCAACATGCCGACGGTCTCCAGCCCCCCCCCCGCCCCGACCCTGGCCAGCATCACATGCCTGGGTAATGATGTAAACCTCTCACCGGTCTTCCCCTCACCACTCTTAGCTCCCCTCCGTCCATTCTCCACCCAACAACTGGACGGATTGATCTTTTAAAAGCTTAAATCACATCAAATCTTTTCTGTGCTTAAAATTCTGCAAAGATCTCCCATGGCTTAGAATAAATACCAGACACAAGGCCCTGGTCTGTGATGCCCTAGTGAGCCACCTGCCAACCTCTGCCTCCCTCCACCTGGTCCCACCCCGCCCTCCTCCTGGTGTCCCCCACCCAGTGGCAGACCCTCTGAAACCTGGGCCCCCAGATGCAAAGGACTAGAGGGTGCCTAGACCCTTCTCGTGCCAAGGCTCAGGGCCTGCCACTGCCACGGACGCACCTGCCCTGCGATGGGGGAGACTGCGCGTGAAGACAGCCGCCAGTCCCGAACTGCCTGTCAGAGCAGCAGCTCCTCCTAGAAGCCCACGGGGATCAGCCCCACTCCCCGCACTCCTGCCCAACCTCCCACACGACGCTGGTCTGCCTATTATGTCCACACATGGAGTATCTGCCTGAGTTTTTCCTTTGGTCACTTGTGGAAAGAGTATGCACATCCAGGGTCATCTGAATTATCTAAACCTCACATACAAAGTCAGATCAAAGGCTGATCTGACCTATCACCTATCTCAAGGGTGGCATCTTGGGTATAAGGAATCCCAGGGGTCTGCAAGCCCACCCCTGTCCCAAGTGACTGCACTCTGCTCACCCCTGAGGACACCTCCTCGTGTATCCTCACAGGTCCCAGAGACTCCCCTCTCCAGCCCATGCCTTCAGATCCAGTGAGACCAGCAAGAGTCAAGGGCACATTTGGGGGGCAGGGGGAGAAGGCACCAGGAAGCGGTTCTGGGGAAAGCCTGGGCTCGTAGTCAGTGTCCACAGGTGACGACGTGCCATGAGCACCTCTAAGCAAGAGGCAAGCGTTGGTCGCTCGGTCGTGTCCAACTCTTTCTGACCCCACGGACTGTAGCCAGCCAGGCTCCTCTGTCCATGGAATTCTCCAGGCCAGAATACTGGAGTGGGTTGCCATTCCCTTCTCCAGAGGATCTTCCTCACCCAGGAACTGAACCCAGTTCTCCTGGATCGCGGGCAGATTCTTTACCATCTGAGCCACAAGAGCACCTCTAGGGATAAAGCAAACGCTGCCCATCTCTGGAGCCGCAAGCCCCGGGAAAGGCCAGTATACAGTCCGGGGCCGGGAAAGGGGCTTCGACTTAGACCATCCTGGTCCGATTCTGGACCCGGTCACCTCTAGCTCCGCAGCTTGGTCCGCAGGATGGTAACAGTAGCTGACACTTATCGGGTGCTTGGGCCAGGCACTGTGTCCAGCAGGTTAGTCACAGTCATTCATTTTGCACGACAAGTCTAAGGCTTGGGTACTCGTTTTACTTCCACTTTACAGATGAAGAAACTGAGGCGCAGAGATTAAGGGACCCATCCAAAGTCACTCGAAAGTGATAGGTCTGAGGCACAGACTGAGGATCCCAGCTCAGCAGCGCCCGGCCTTGAGAATTCCCTCCCCCAGCCATCACACTAGTCACGGACCGAGCGCCCCAGCCAGGCTCAGCGGTGCAGATGGAGTCTGTGCGGGCTCGCAGGGGCTTGGCTCAAGTTTGTCTCTCATTGCCTTGAAATGCTTCAGTTTTTGAACAAGGGGCCCCCACATTCTCATTTTTCACGGGGTTCTGCAAATCACTAGCAAATTCTGCCTCTGATGTCAAGACAATGCTGTTGGTGGGGGGGCTGTAAGATTGGGGGACAGCGTGCGACACGGGCTCTGTGCTCAGTCGCCGGCCCTGTTGCTATGAAGCAAGGGAACTGAGCCCCACGGGCACCCCCGGAGGCAAGCCGTCTGGCTGACAACCCACCCCCACCCCGCCAAGTTTCATTGTTTAGCGCCTACTCCGCGCAAACTGACAGATCCACACTCAGGCGAGCAGATGCCAACTGTCCTCACTTCATCACGGCTCCGCACCCTGTCGCTCAGCTCGCCTAGCCGCTGTCAGACGGGCACCCGGGTGTGGTCACCGCCGCTCACAGCTGCGTGCACCTCCCAGCCTCAGAGACGTCCCTGCTGCCTCCTTTCACCACGACCTCGGTCCATGGCAGTCTCTCAGGCTCGGGGGAGAAGCACAGGCCTGGCCGAGTCACAAGTTCAGAGAGCGGAGAGCTGCGGCTCAAACCCCTGCTCCCCACCTCCGGTCCAGGCTCTGCAGCCACTCTGCCTCCCTCCGTCCCGACGCCTGCTCTGATCAGAGCCTGCCCGTAAAGACAGACACGGGCAATCCAGCCCTGCCACCTCAGAAACTTCCCTGAGGTTCCGGCACCCCTCTGGCGCTGAGTCAACACGATCTGTCTGTCTCACTAGGAGCGTGTGACAACGGGGGCTGCAGAGGAGGGGCTGGGGGCACAGGACCCCCGCCGTTGCTTACCACCTGTTTATCCACCTGCCTGGCACCCTGCCTGTCTGCCTGCTCGCCTGTCTTCTGTCTATTTATCTGTCAATCTATCTTTCTGTCTGTCTTGTCATCTCTCACCTGTCTCTCTGTGCGTCAGAGCTGCCCACGGCCCTCGTTTTCTCACCTCCTTCAAGCAGAAATCCGAACACGTCTGGCCCTCCCACCCTCCTCCCTTTCCCCTGAAGCTGGTGAAGCCCTACCTCTATCCTGGACCTTGCACCTGGCCTGGCGGGTAGAGATGCCGGGCTTCACAGAGCTCTACAGTCCATGGCAACATCATCCTTATTGTAAATGGCCATGGTCTGGACACTGACAGGCTTCCCTGGTGGCTCAGAGAGTAAAGAATCTGTCTGCAATGCGGGAGACCTGGGTTAGATCCTTAGGGGGGGAAGATCCCTTGGAGAAGTAAATCACTCCAGTATTCTTGCCTGGAGAATCCCGTGGACAGAGGAGCCCAGTGGGCTGCAGTCCATGGGGCTGCAAAGAGTCGGACACGACTGAGCGACTAACACTTTTGCTTTCCCTTGGACACCTGCACGGTACGAGTTCTGCTCCCCTTTTTCCCTCAACAAACACTTTCAGGGCACCTCCCCTGTACCAGGCACCATGACGGTGCCGACGTTATGTCAGGCAAGGCAGCCAAGGTCCCCGAGAAAATGAGTTTCCACTGGGGTCCAGACGTAAAAACCATCCATCTTTGACACTTGAGGAAAGCCAGGCTCAGACAGGCTAAGTATCTTGCCCCAGGTCACACAGCCATTGAAGGGCTGCAGCTGCATCAGACCTTGGCTAGACGCCTCCCAGGCTGCTCTGCCTTCTTTCCAAGCCGGTTGCCGGTGGGCGGCTTTGCCTGGAGAGGCCCTGTGGAGCATGGCAGGGAGGCAGGGAGGCAGGGATGACGGGAGGGGCACGCCTCGGCTGCTGGCAGATCAGGGTCTGGCTCTCCGGGGCCAGGCACGCCATCAGCTATTAATCCCTCCACTCAGCCATGAGATGCTACAGCACTGTGTCACCCAAGCTCTGTGACGGGCAGGCAAGTATCAGGAGCACCGCCCTCGAGAAGGAAGGGGTGCAAGCCTCCCGCATCTCTCCCAGAGCCAGCATCTGATGGACCAGAGGTCGCAGAGTGTCAGGGATGGAGGGGGGCACAAAGGTCATCGGCTGCACCCCCCACCCCTGTCCTGGAACCGCAAGAAGAGCGTGAGAAACCTTGACTAAAACCTACTCTGAAAAAGCTGCTTGGTTTACAACGGAGATGAGCAAGCTTTCTGCAGGGGTCAGGGCACGACTGTTTCCAGCTTTGCAGTCGTACAATGTCGCAGCTGTTCAACTCTGCCCCGGGGCAGGAAGGCAGCCACAGACAACACATACCCAAGGATTCCTGATTTACCAAAACGGGCCCCTCAGGCTGTTCTCTGCTGACTCCTAATCTAGAGTGTGTATCAGTAACAGCAATCATAGTAATTAGGAGAGCTAATATTTACTGGAGAAGGGAATGGCAACCCACTTCAGTACTCTTGCCTGGAGAATCCCACGGACAGAGGAGCCTGGTGGGCTACAGTCCACGGGGTCACAGAGTCGGACACGACTGAGCGGCTCACACACACACACTATTTACTAAGCAATTACTATGCACCAGGTCAGATCTCATAATACCTAGGGGGACTTGGGACTGTTACTCTCGCAAATCTACAGTTAAGGAAACTACAACACAGAGATGTTAAGTGAATCACTTGCCCAGCGGAAGTGGCAGAGCCAGCAGAAAGCTCTGCTTCACACCCATCCATCTGGTGGCTCAGAAGCTTAGTGTCCTCTTTGACCGTCTCTTCCTCTCACACTGCATCTAACCTCGAGCAAACTCTATGGGCACCACCTTCAAGGCGCCCTCACGAAAGTGATGGCTGCTCACCCTGCATCCATCCTGGTCTGAGCTGCATCGTCTCTCACCCGGTTATTGCAACAGCCTCCTCCTCCCCCGCCCACCTTCAGAAACGTGTCACCACAGTATGTGCTTCAGTCACTCTGATGCGCCTCTGGCCCACTCTCCCATCTCCGATCTCCCCTCCTCTGTCTCTCCCCTTTCCCCTCTGGTCCAGCCGCCCTGGTTCCTCGTTGCTCCTGAAGTACACCAGCAGCCGCCTGCCCCAGGGCCCTTGCCCTGGCGTTCCTGCTGCCTGGGATGTGTTCCCCGGACATCCGGACATCCGCAGGGCACACTCCCCAACCTCTGACACCTTGGTTCAGATCTCACCTCCCCCCACAGGACCGCCCCTCCCCTCCCCTCACCTCCCACCCTCACCTCTCCCACGAGACTGCCCCTCACCACTCCCACGGGACCACCCCTCATATCCCCGCGGGACCGCCCCTCACCTCCCCCTGGTACCGCCCCTCACCTCCCCTCACCTCCCACCCTCACCTCCCCCATGAGACTGCCCCTCACCACTCCCACAGGACTGTCCCTCACCTCCCCCTGGGACCGCCCCTCACCTGCCCCGCGGGACCGCCCCTCACCTCCCCCGGGGACCGCCCCTCACCTCCCCCGGGGACCGCCCCTCACCTCCCCCTGTAGCTCTGCACCTTGCCCTCTTGCCTCCCACTCCTGTTCCCTCTTGCTGCACGTGTTCCCCCTCCTTCACTACACTACGTAATCGGCTCTTTATTCTTTTCGTTTAACTGCCTGTCCGTCTGCACTAGACTCTGACTCCAGGGAATTACTTGTCTTGTCGCTGACGTACCCCAGCCCCTCCAGCAGCCCCGGTCCACGGAGGGTGCTCTGTGATATTTGTTGAATGGACACATGAATTCTGCCTAAACTTTCCTCATCCAGCGCCTGCTGTTTCCTCGGGCTCTGAGTGAGCATAGAGAGCTAAAGGGGCCACATGTCAAGGAAATGACACTTTTGCTGGTTTCTCGAGAGTGTGGCCACTATGTCGTAGATGCCAGCCCCTGAACGGAAGTTTCCACACTACCTGGGCCTGGATGAGCTCAAAATAAAACCCTGTTGCTTAGGTCGTTTTTGACCACACAAATCAGGCCAGTACTCAAGGAATAGGTCATCTGCCTCCATGAGATCCCTTGCTCTGCTCCTCAAACAAATCAAGGAGAATCCCAGCTCCCTTTGCAACAAAAGAGTCTGAAGAAATCCAAGAGACACCTGGGGACCAGCAACCAGGGATTCTGTCTGAGAACTTGGGCCAACGAGGTGGGCGGTTGATAAAGCTTGAGCCCAGCTGGGCAACTGGGCCTGGTTTCTAGGACCGGGGAACAGAGGAAAGAGTGTGTGACTCCCTGAATAGGCACCACTTTAGTCAGAGACTGATGTGGATCAGGCACGTTTTGAATGGCAAACACGCAACCACTTAATTCTGGCCGTGCGTAGTCATAGCCCTGGCCATCACCTTCTGCCCAAGTCCTGTTGATGACCGACTGGCTTGCCTTGGACAAATTGCCTCATCTTTTTGGCCTTTGATCTCCTCAACTCTAAAGTGATCTTTAGGACCCCATGCAATGAGGAGAGTCTGTGGTTCTGGGATTCCATGTCTCACCCATCACCAGTAACCTGGAGCAAATGTTAACTCAAGCAGGGACACGAATCGGGGGGACCTTTCCCTCAGCATGACCTGGCTGTAGAGGCAGGAAACCTGAGTCTGAACTCCAGTCCTCTCCCTTGCCCGTTTTACAGCTTTGTTCCGTTGGCATCAGTTTCCACATCTGTAAAATGGGGATAACAATTCATCAGCAGAAACAGGTGAGATAAGGTGAGTTAAGTGCTGCCAGCAGACTGGGGGTGGGTGGCTACAGACACAGGGACCCTCAGGAGAGGATGGGTGTGACTCTGAGGCTTAGAACGAAACACCGGTGACCTTGGGTTTCAACCTGAGGCGTGAATATTACTGCGCTTATGTTTTTACCTTTGTACCTCTAAAAAACACACATATTCCACTTCAAGAGAAACCAGGAAGAATTTTTTTTTAAGATTAAAAGGAGGCAACACGATACAGTAAGCAAAGTGTCCGTAATGCTTTGTACTATGTCAACTTAGCTAAGCTAGAACTACATGTCCCAGCATCCCATTTTCTGTAGTTCTGGGAGTGGACCCTAAGGACACTGGATCAGAGAGAAAACATGTGTAGTGCTGGGTCAGGCTAAATTCATTGACCTGGGTGAATTAAGCAGAAATTCTGGATTCAACGCATTTGCTCAAGCAGCTGGGACTGCCTGTCAACAGCGTTTGGTTGAGTGACTAAGACCTGGAAGCCAAGGTGGTCCGCACTAAATGATGTCCTAATGCCAGCATTTCCCTGGTGGATTGCAGCGGAAGGCGTCCAGAAGCTTAGGGATATTGGAATGCTGGACTGGGTTTATCAGGCCAGACCTGCTCATCCACCCCCAACAGGTGCAGGCTGCCATGCAGACTACACCGCCGGTCGGGCTGTGGGACCCAGAAGATCTGACGATGCCTGAAGGGTGTGCGGTAGATAGGGATGCTGTGTGGACTTGGGCAGGCTCCCTACGTGAATCACAGCACAGACTCCAGACTGGAGAACCGCGGTGCCACCATCTGGATACCTTCCTGAGAAATGGCTTCCGTGTCGCCACACGACCTCATACGGACTGAAAGTTTGGTTATGGGCCACCCGGTCCCTGTGCCTTCTCAGCTGCCCATCATGCATTGGGTGTTGTCTGAGCAACCAAACCATAATACTGGGCATTTGGGCAAGCCATTTTATCATGAGATGGAAGTAGCATATACAATACCAGCTCAAGCAGGTCGGGAAGACACAAGTAAGTCACCCCAGCAAACACTCCCGAGGCCCATCTCCCCTCTCACACTGCAAAACTGCCTCTCTCTCAGCTCACACCTGTGGCCTTCTGTGGACTTCCCTGACAACTTAACTGAGGGAGAAAGAAATGGTTCTGGTTTGTAGATGGTTCTGCAGGAGGCCTCTTGTTCATTCGCTAAGTCATACCTGACTCTTTGAGACCCCATGGACTGCAGCACGCCGGGCTTCCCTGCCTTTCACCCTCTCCCAGAGTTTGCTCAAACTCATGTCCATCGAGTCGGTGATGCCATCCAACCATCTCATCCTCTGTCGTCCCCTTTTCCTACTATCCTCAATCTTTCCCAGCATCACGGTCTTTTCTAAGGAGAGGGCTCTTCACATCAAGTGGCCAAATTATTGGAGCTTCAGCTTCAGCATCAGTCTTTCCCGTGAATATTCAGGGTTGATTTCCTTTAGGATTAACTGGTTTGATCTCCTTGCTGTCCAAAGGACTGTCAAGAAGTCTTCTCCAACACCACAATTTGAAAGCATCAATTCTTCAGCACTCAGCCTTCTTTATGGTCCAACTCTCACATCCGTACATGACTACTGGAAAAACCATAGCTTTGACTATATGGATCTTTGTTGGCAAAGTGATGTATTTTTAATACCCTGTCCAGGTTTTTCAGTGTTTTCTTCCAAGGAGCAAGCAGGATAGGCTGGCACTATTCTTAAGGGGGCAGCTGCAGCCGTGTAGCCTCACTCTCCAGGACAGTGAGGAAGGGAAATCCTTCCAGTGCAGAGCTTTGAGAAGGGAGCCTGATTGTTTGCTTAGCCTGGAAGGAGAGACAGCAAGTCAGGCACTTAGAAGAAACACAGTTATAAAACTGGTGAAGTGAGGTCTTGAGAAGAGGTATATGCTGAAACTTTGCAAGTTGGAAGATTGGGTGAATGTATCTGTGTCCTAAAAGCACACTCATCAAAGAGTGACCTCAATAAAGCAGGACCTTAGCACGTGGATGGGCAAAATGATCCATTTTGTGGATGTCAATCAAACTCTTTCTTAAGCCCTCCCTGTCGTTACCCAATGGGCTCATGAGCAAAATGACTGCAGAGGAAGGGATGGAGGTTAGGCAGGGATTCAGCAAACTGGACTCTCACTCGAGGCTGACCCAGCCCAGTCACTGCAAAGCCCAATTACCAATTAGAGTCCAGTGCTGAACTCCCAGTACGACTCCATGCTTGTTCTCAGTTTACTTATCCAGACCTGTATCTTAAACACGGATTTGTTTTCCCGCCCACAGTGCTTCTGCCAAAACCACCATCTGTGGATTTACAGAATGCCTTGATCACCTTCATAGCATTCCACACAGCTTTGCTTCAGGTCATTTACAGCAAGTAAATGTGGTGAATTTGGTTAATTCACTAGTCTCACCGAGATCTCCGTCACCCTGAAGCAGCTGGTCTGACTAAATGGCAGAGTGGCCTTTTGCAGACTCCGTTATGGCATCAGCCTTGTGACAACTCCTTGCAGCCTGGGGCAGTATCCTCCAGCAAGCAGCCTGTGCTCCAAAACCAGCAACCGACATACAGTGTTGTTCACCCCCAGCCAAGACTCCCAGGTCCAGGTGTTAAGGGGTAGAAGTGGGCGTGACTCCTCTGGCTATCACCCTGTGTAATTCACTAGCAACCGTTTGCTTTCCATCCCCAGGACTTTAGGTTCTTTCAGTCTAGAGATCTGAGATCCCAAAAGAGGGATGCCCGGAGACACAGCAATGGGCCCATTAACCATTAATGGGCCCACTGCGATCTGCCCATTTTGGGCTCCCCATGGCAATGAATCAATGTCTGTGGAGAGGAGTCTCCAGACTGGCTACAGTGATTAATCATGAATAACAAGAGTTGCTGCTCTACGATGGGGAATAAACAGGAAGATACTCTGAATCCCAGAGATGCCCTGAGGCACTCCTTAATATCCCCATATTCCGTAATGAAATCCAATAAAAAGAAATACAACCACCCTTTATAGGTAGAACCGTTAGTGACCCAGGCCCTTAAAGAATGCAACTCTGTGTTACCCCAAGGCCAGTTTATTGCGGAAGGCAAATGGATTATGAGAAGGGCAGTGGATGAGCAAGACTATAAAGGTCAGCTGCAATCACACACGTGATCAGCGGAAGACATGAAGCAGGTAATAGAGCTGAGTATTTCCTTATTTTGTGTGAAAATGTTCATGCATATGTTAATCAAAGCCTTTCCCCCTCACTCATTCCTCTATAATCTAACATAAGAGTTGTCAACAGCACAGCTAACTGATCATTCAGCACTTAAGTCACGGGCTATCTAATAAGGAGGTTTTTGTTTGCTTATTTCATTAGAGTAGAGCTGATTTACAATGTTGTCTTAGTTTCAGGCCGATTGAGTCCGTTGTGCATATGCAAACACCACTCTTTTTTAGAGTCTGTTCCATACAGGCCGTTACAGAGTATGGAGTAGAGTTCCCTGTGCTATACAGCAGGTCCTTCTTAGTTATCTATTTTATATATAGTAGGAGCTTGAGCTAGAAAGAGTATGAACATCACTCAAAGATGGATAAACAAACTTTGTATCTACTCTGGGGAAGAAGGTTAATGTGTTTTCAATTGTACCCAGGATTATGTGAGGTGGAAAACAGGATTTTGCTAGGATATTAATTTGGAAGTTAAATATGGTTAAAAGAAGTGGGTACATGTGCCAGGTTGTTATGGGTAATCCATGGTGGGTTTACTAGACCCCGTCTAACTAAGCTGGGACTTTATCTTTCAGAGTCCCTTTAATCCATGGTGGGTTTACTAGACCAGTCTAACTCAGCTGGGACTTTATCTTTCAGAGTCCCTTTCCCTTTCTGGTTCTGAGTTTGGTTGGCAGTAGAGAAATTTGCTTGGGATTTGGAAGTGCAGTGAAGCAGCAGCCATGTTTGTATGCTCAAGGTCAGGGTGGGGTTCAGTTCAGTCGCTCAGTCGTGTCCAACTCTTCGTGACCCCATGCACTACAGCACGCCAGGCCTCCCTGTCCATCACCAACTCCCGGAGCTTGCTCAAACTCATGTCCATCGAGTCGGTGATGCCATCCAACCATCTCATCCTCTGTCGCCGCCTTCTCCTCCTGCCTTCAGTCTTCCCCAGCATCAGGGTCTTTTTCAGTGAGTCAGTTCTTCGAACCAGGTGGCCAAAGTATTGGAGTTTCAGCTTCGACATCAGTCCCTCCAATGAATATTCAGGACTGATCTTTAGGATGGACTGGTTGGATCTCCTTGCAGTCCAATGGACTCTCAAGAGTCTTCTCCAACACCACAGTTGAAAAGCATCAATTCTTCAGCACTGGGTGGGGTTAGGCAGAGTCGCTCTCATGCACGGCCCGCCTTGTGGGGTGGGACAGTGCCTGAGCCTTCAAGCAACCCTGCTCCATCTCCTCCAGGGTCTCCATACCCCAGGCTGGGTGCTGTGCAGCAACATGGTGAAGTCGGCCAACTTCTTCTGCAGGTCAGAAGCTGGAAGATGGGGAGAGATGCACGAGTTCCAGTCTACTGCTGCGTGTTCTGGCTGATTCCTGCAGACGTCGTTGTTTCCCCCAATGCCCGTCCATCCTTCTGTCCCAAC
This sequence comes from Bos taurus, assembly GCF_002263795.3. Classification (NCBI taxonomy): domain Eukaryota; kingdom Metazoa; phylum Chordata; class Mammalia; order Artiodactyla; family Bovidae; genus Bos; species Bos taurus. The sequence goes on from NC_037329.1 coordinate 134,725,320, forward strand.
TGCCTGCCCAGCTGACTTCAGGACCAGTACCAGGGGCAGACCGTGGACTGTTTCAGTCCCTGTAGTTGCCTTAAGGTCAGATCTCTGCGCCAAATCCCGTATTCTTTTGCATTCACTGCTTCTGCTTCCTGGAACAAATCCTAGGCCATGCCTTGGGCTGAGTTCCCTATGAAAGGAGCCTGGGGTGGGAATTTCCATGTAAGTGATTTACCAAGAGAGAGCTCTCAGGAGAAGCTTGGGAGTGAATAAAGCAGGATCGGGGTTGGGGAGGGGGGAGAAGCTAATGAAGACGAGGGTTCAGCCAAAGTCCAGCCCCAACCTGAGCCCGCGGGGGCCCTGGAGCATGAGTGACGGCAGAGTCCCCTTCCTAAGGGGCGAGCTCTTGGTGCCGGGCAGGGTCAGCACTGTGTGCTCTCAATCAACCAGTTACTTCCTAGAGGTTTCCGGGTGGGAGTGTCATCTTCCAGGTATTCTTGATGAAATGGCTCGTGCAGGCCAAGGGCAGTTCTCAGGAGAAGAGGGCAGCTGTGAGCGTTGGCAGCCAGCTCTCAGAGCTCTCTGGAGGCCAGAGCTCGGCGCCGACAGCCTCTGCTGCACGCGGGTTTCCATGCTAGGACACCCGGGTTTGAATCCCAACTTCACTGCTTAACGGCTTGGGCATTGATCTTGGGAAAGTTTCCCAAATTCCCAAAACCTCATTTTTCTTGTTTGTAAAATGGGAGTAATAATTTGTTGTTTTTTAGTCACTAAGTCATGTCAAACTCTTTGCAACCCCGTAGACTGCAGCACGCCAGGCTTCCCTGTGCTTCACTGTCTCCCAGACATTGCCCAAACTTGTGTCCATGGAGTCGGCGATGCCATCCAACCACCTCATCCTCTGTCATCCCCTTTTCCTCCTGCCCTCAATCCCTCCCAGCATCAGGGTCTTTTCCAATGAGTTGGCTTTTTGCATCAGGTGGCCAAAGTATTTGCACTTCAGCTTCAGCATCAGTCCTTCCACTGAACATTCAGGACTGATTTCCTTTAGGATTGCCTGGGAGTAATAACGGCGTGTGACCTATCTACAAGTGTTTAAAACCGCGCTGGGCACATGGCAAACACTCTATGAATATTAGTGTTACACCAGAAAAAAAGGAAGAGGAAGGGGATGGGGGAGGAAGAGGAAGAGAAAGAAGAGGAGGGAAAGGAAAGAAGATGAAAACGGAGGGGCAGGACAGGAGGAAGAGGAGCTTAGAGTGGGAGCCAGGAGTCTAGGCTCTGGTCCCAAATCTGTAACCCACTGCCCTCAGTGTCCTCAAATGTAAAATGGGAATAATTGGGTAATGACACCCCATTGCCCTACCATGGAGGAAACATCAGGGTCACAGAATAATGAGCCTTCCAAGATGCCCCTGTCCTAATCTCTGGAACCTGCGACTGTTGCTTTGTATGATGAAAGAGAGCTTGCAGATCTCGAGAGGGGATGATTGCCCTGGACATCCAGGCAGCCCCGGCACAGTCACAAGAGGCAGAAGGATCAGTGTGGTAGGAAGAGACGCGAGGACGAGAGCGAGAGGCTGGACTGATGCGAGGAAGGGTCACGAGGAAAGGAGAGCAAGTGGCCCCTCGAAGCGAAAGGAGGCAGGAAGCGTCTCCCCAGCTTCTTCAGAAAGAGCCAGCCCCGCTGACTCCTTGACTTCAGCCAGATGAAACTGATTTCGGGCTTCAGATCTCCAGAACTGTGGGAGAATAAATACGTGTTGTTTTTAGTTAACACGTTTGTGGACGTTCATTACCGCAACAGACGGAAAGTGAGGCAGGGAACGATGATACAACGCGTCTGAAAATCATAACCACCAGGACTCATTCAACACCGCACTCGTGGCCCCAGGGTTCTGGGACTGGACCATGAGAATGAAAAAAAAAAAAAAAACAGGCTAACAAGATCTTAGAAGATTTTATGGGCTTGTGCCGAATCATAGGAGTTAGGTAACGCCCAAACCAAGCCTGAGTCAGAAAGAGAGACTTTCACAGAGATTGTGTGGGCTTCAAAATTGCAGACACTTTCCAAGTTCCTTCATACCGTCTCCATCTCCCCCAGAACACCACTGATACCACCCACGGCCATAGCACAGATTCAGGGAGCTGGAAAGGGAAGACACTTCAACCTCTCTTCTGAGGCATCTTCCCTCACAGATAACATTCCAAATAGTTCAAACCAGACTCCTCTGGCTCTTTGTCAAACCAGAAAGATCCTAGTTCTAGATTAAATATGCCAAAAGCCACAGAGGGAATGCCAGGTCTCACCAATTTAGATCATTTCTTCTAGAAGGCTATGACCAAGCACTTTATTTGACTAACAGAGGAAATGAAATGTCACTAGCTATATGATAGCTGTCTCCCAGGGTGTGCTCAAACTCACGTCCATGGAGTCAGTGATGCCATCCAACCATCTCATCCTCTGTCGTCCCCTTCTCTTTCTGCCCTCAACCTTTCCCAGTATCAGGGATCTTTTTAATGAGTCAGCTCTTCACATCAGGTGGCCAAAGTATTGGAGCTTCAGCATCAGTCCTTCCAGTGAATATTCAGGATTGATTTCCTTTAGGAGGGACTGGTTGGATCTCCAAACTCTGGGAGATCATGAAGGACAGGGAAGCTGTCCACGGTCCAGCAGAGATCAGACACGACTGAGCAACCAAACAGCAACGTATGACAGTGAGGACAAAGAAGGGCCCCTATGTAGGCATCCAGTCCTTCAAAGACTTCCTGCCTAATATGTCGTCTAGCAAGGACTGGGGGAATTTGGAAAGGCTGAGTGCCATCTCTTTGCTTAAGAGTCATTCCTAGTTTGGCTTTAACGTTCGTCCTCTATGTGATTAAGGACAATGTAATTCAACAAGTATGCTACGCTCACCGCTGGCCTGCCGCTCACTCTATACATTGGTCACGTTTCCACTCTGCTAAGGCTGCGTGACAAACATCCCCACGTTCCCATGGTTCACAACATGGCATATGTGATTCATACTCACAGATACGTAGGTCTGCTGCAGTTCAGCTGGTTTTGGCTGGGTTAAGTTGGGCACCTGATGCAAAAAACTGACTCGTTAGAAAAGACACTGATGCTGGGAAAGATTGAAGGCAGGAGGAGAAGCGGATGACAGAGAATGAGATGGTTGGATGGCACCACGATTCGATGGAATGAGTTTGAGCAAGCTGCAGGAGTGGATGATGGACAGGGAGGCCTGCTGTGCTGCAGTCCATGGGGTCACAGAGTCAGACACGACTGAGCGACTGAACTGAAGTCAGGTTCAGCTGGGCTCCAAGCTTTGGTAGGCATTGAGTCGATCCCACAGGTCTTATTCTAGGGCCTGAGGGCTCAGGTTCTCTCATGTAGAACAGAAGTTCAAGAATGCTAACAGGAACTGGCCATGTCTCTAAAAGTCTTATCTTGGAACTAGCACACAATTATTTCCACCTACAGTCGATTAGAGATACCAAGGGAAGATTTCATGCAAAGATGGGCTCAATAAAGGACAGAAATGGTATGGGCCTAACAGAAGCAGAAGATATTAAGAAGAGGTGGCAAGAATACACAGAAGAACTGTACAAAAAAGAACTTCATGACCCAGATAATCATGATGGTGTGATCACTCACCTAGAGCCAGACATCATGGAATGCAAAGTCAAGTGGGTCTTAGGAAGCATTATTACAAACAAAGGTAGGGAGGTGATGGAATTCCAGTTGAGCTATTTCAAACCCTAAAAGATGATGCTGTGAAGATGCTGCACTCAATATGCCAGAAAATTTGGAAAACTCAGCAGTGGCCACAGGACTGGAAAAGGTCAATATTCATTCCAAGCCCAAAGAAACCCAATACCAAAGACTGTTCAAACTACCACACAATTGCACTCATCTCACATGCTAGCAAAGTAATGCTCAAAATTCTCCAAGCCAGGCTTCAACAGTACGTGAACTGTGAACTTCCAGATGTGCAAGCTGGATTTAGAAAAGGCAGAGGAAACAGAAATCAAATTGTCAACATCTGTTGGATCATCAAAAAAGCAAGAGAGTTCCAAAAAAAACATCTACTTCTGCTTTATTGACTATACCAAAGCCTTTGACTGTGTGGATCACCACAAACTGTGGAACATTCTGAAAGAGATGAGAATACCAGACCACCTGACCTGCCTCCTGAGAAATCTGTATGCAGGTCAAGAAGCAACAGTTAGAACTGAACATGGAACAACTGACTGGTTCCAAATCGGGAAAGGAGTATGTCAAGACTGTATATTGTCACCCTGCTTATTTAACTTAAATGCAGAGTACATCATGAAAAACACTTGGCTGGGAGAGGCACAAGCTGGAATTAAGGTTGCCAGGAGAAATATCAATAACCTCAGATACGCAGATGACACCACCCTTATGGCAGAAAGTGAAGAACTAAAGAGCCTCTTGATGAAAGTGAAAGAGGAGAGTGAAAAAGTTGGCTTAAAGCTCAACATTCAGAAAACTGTGATCATGGCATCTGGTCCCATCACTTTGTGGCAAATAGATGGGGAAATAGTGGAAACAGTGAGAGAGTTTATTTTGGGGGGCTCCAAAATCACTGCAGATGGTGACTGCAGCCATGAAATTAAGTCACTTGCTCCTTGGAAGAAAAGCTATGACCAACCTAGACAGCATATTAAAAAGAAGAGACATTACTTTGCCAACAAAGATCCGTCTAGTCAAGGCTATGGTTTTTCCAGTGGTCATGTATGGATGTGAGAGTTGGACTATAAAGAAAGCTGAGCACTGAAGAATTGATGCTTTTGAATCACGGTGTTAGAGAAGACTCTTGAGAGTCTCTTGTACTGCAAGGAGATCCAACCAGTCCACCCTAAAGGAAATCAGTCCTGAATGTTCATTGGAAGGACTGATGTTGAAGCTGAAACTCCAATGCTTTGGCCACCTGATGCAAAGAACTGACTCTTTAAAAGACCCTGATGCTGGGAAAAACTGAGGGCAGGAGGAGAAGGGGACAACAGAGGATGAGATGGTTGGATGGCATCACCAATGCAATGGACATGAGTTTGAGCAAGGGCCGGGATTTGATGACGGACAGGGAAGCCTGGCGTGCCATGTCCATGGGGTCACAAAGAGTCAGACACGACTGAGCGACTGAATTAAACGGTCTATTAGCCAACGTAAATCACATGGCTAAGTCCAAAGACAAAGTAAGAGTGTAGTCCCCCTACAGGGAAGCCATGGGAAGGGCGAGAGGAAAAGAATTAAGGGAAACCAGTGCGATATAGCACAGTCCAGAAAGCGTGCTTGATGTTCACGCGATCACTCACCTCCCTGCTCATCGTTTCAGACAAAACTGTCCTAGAAACAAGCGCTTGCTGGGACCCTCCTCCGCCAGTCCTGTGGCTTCAGTTACATTTCTATACGCAGGAGGTTGCTGCATGGAGAATCATCTCCAGATAGAAGAGAATCCAAAGGGAGTCCTCAGTGAAAGAGTTCTTAAATGTTATCTCACCCAAACAATCCACTGCACAGATGGGAGAACTGAGACCCAGCCACGTTCAAAGTCTTCTCGGTGTCACACTCAGCCCAGTGACTGCAGGGTCAGCTTGCCCAGGTTCCAGCTCTAGCACCACCAGTTATGAAGATGTCATCCTGGGTAAATTACCACAATGTCTCTGCATCTGTTTCCTCATCTATAAATTGGGGAAATCATAGCTCCTACCTTATTGGGTTATTATGAAGATTGAAAGCTGAAGCACTTAGAAAAGTACCTGATAGTTACCAAATAATTAATAGTCAACATCATTATAATAATTCCACAAACAGCACTCTGTCTTAAGGACTGAGAAATTAGTTCCTGGCCCAAGGAGCTCTCATATCATGAAGGAGACAGAGGAAAAATAAGCAAATTCATCATGCGAAATATTCTTCCATAGCGGGAGTCATAGAGGCAGAGGATGAGTCTAATTTTGCCCCGAACAGGAAGAACGAAGACTAGGAAGGCTTTCAAAAGGAGGTGTAATCGGAACCTAGTCCCAAGCAGCATGCAAAATGTTTTCCAAATGGACAAGAGGATGAATGATATTCCTGTAAGGCAAAGAGTGTGTGCAAAGGCCCTGAGGTATGGAAAGATAGCTCAGAGTGTGTGTGCAAAGCGTGAGAGACTGGAACCAACTGGATGGTCTGTGAACAGAGACAGGACAGGAGGGCAGGGTTCAGATGCTGGAGAGCTCAGAATGCCAGGTAAGGTGCCTGGATTCCTCCCAACTGGCCTGTGACCTCAAACTTTTCCTCACAAGGAGCACTAAAGGCAGATGGAAGGAATATCGTGAGTAGGAGTCCAGACAATATTTCTTAATATGCATTGAAGTTTCCAGTTTTGTCTTACTCCTGTAAATCTGTATCTTCTTCATGTTATATCTATGTTCATTCACTCACTTAACAATTGCTTATTAAGTGCCTACTGGGTGGCACTTAGAGTACCAGTAATTAAAACCAAGATTCTCCTTCTGTGGGTCTTTTATTCTAGTGGGACAGGGGGAAATATTGGCTTATTGAAAGGCAATAAATAATAATGACAGTAGATGATAGATACAGATGGACTGTATTAGAGAGAGAAACTGCATATATTAAAATGTAAGTGCTTTGGAGGATAAGAAATTAGATCACAATAAGTTAAGCTGTCATTAAATGAAGCAATGAGCAAATTATGATGGACAGATGGATGGATGGAAAGATGGATGGAAGGATAGATGGATGGATGGATGGATGGGTAGACAGAAGGAAGGAGAAGCCTGAGTAGATGGTAGGGAAGCTCTGAAAGGTTTTAAGAGTGGGAATGGCAATACTCGTATCTGTCAATCCCCTGCCTCCAAGAGGCTCCCAGTCTCGAGACAGCAGGCTGCAGTCCTTCACATTCAGGGTCGAGGAAAGGTGAGTTCTGCCGGATCAGGTGTCTCAGATGCAACCTGATCTCCAGGCAGGTCAGCAGCTTGTTACCCACGCTTCAGATGCAGCTGGATTTCCAAATGCACATTTGATATAAATACCTTCTGGGCACATATTAGCTAATAAATTACTTGGTTAAATTGCAGCAGAGGGAGGAAGCTCCAAAACTGGAGGTGGGGATGGAAGGCTGGGGAACACAGCCCTTATTAATGACCAAACTGCAATCTCCAAGAAGAGGGGATGACACTTCGGGAAATGAACCTGTGACAATCATTCCTTCTGTTGGCAGCGCCCTGATGGCTTCTCCCAGACACACAGCCTCCTGTAACCCAGCCTTCTCGTGGGGAGGCAGGAGCCCAGGTTTCTGGCTGCCTCTCAAGGTGAGTCATTTTGCTTTTCTGGGCTTCAGATCCTCATCACTAAAATGGGAAGGCAATTTCTCAACCTTTCTCATAGGACTGAGTAAATTAATGGGTGGAGAAACTTTGGAATCTGTAAAAAAAAAAAAAAAGCAGAAGTGGTTCCATTAATTGAAAAGAACACTAAATATTTCCCATTTTATAAAGCCTGGGGCAATGCAGCGGTCAAGGATGGGATCACAGACAGCTGGGCTCAAATTCTGCTTCTGCATCTTTCAAACTCTTGAAGCTAAGTAAAATTTGTTCATTTGTATTTGACTCTCTGCAACCTCATTGTCTAGCCTGCCAGGCTCCTCTGTCCATGGGATTCTCCAGGCCAGAATACTGGAGTTGCCATTCCCTTCTCCAGGGAAACTTTCCCAACCCAGGGATCGAACCCAGGTCTCCTGAACTGCAGGCAGATTCTTTACAGTCTGAGCCACCAGGGAAGCCAAACTGTTGGGTTGGCCAAAAACTTTGCTTGCATTTTTCCATAAGATGTCACAGAAAAACCAAAATGAACCTTTTGGCCAAACCAATACAATGATTTGGGACAAACTGTTTTCTCTGAAGCCTTGACTTTCTCGTCTGTAAAATGAGGTTGCCGCCCCGCCCTCATAGGATTGTGTGTTCTCAGTCGCTCAGTTGTGTCTGACTCTTTGTACCCTCGTGGACTGTGGCCCGCCCATCTCCTCTGTCTGTGGAATTCTCCAAGCCAGAATAGTGGAGTGGGTTGCCATTTCCTCCTCCAGGAGATCTTCCTGACCCAGGGATCAAACCCGAGTCTCCTGCATCTTCTGCGCCACCTGGGAAGCCTTGCAGGATTACTGGGTGCATTAGAGAAGAGAGCTCCCCTTGGCGCCTGGGGCACACTGAATGCTACATGAGTGCAGCTCTGATGACCGTCACTGCTGTAGTCCTGTGGCCCAGCCTCCTGCCTGTGACCCTGTGATTCAGAACAAGGCTGTCCAGGCTGGTTTGTAGTGCACAGTCACACGTGGAGTGGTGGGTGCAGGCGTGAGGAGGAAGGCAGGTAACACCAAAGCCTGAAGTAGACCCTGCAGCCCAAGGAGGCGGGGGCTCCTTCTGGGGGAGCCAAGAGCAGACAAAGGCAGGAGCCGAGAGAGAGGGCCGTGGCTCTGATCCCAACAGGGAGGTGTGCCACTTCCCCCAAAGCCAGAGGAGAAGCCGATGGAGCCCCCAGGAAAGGCTCATGGGCGCAGGCCTCTGCAGACAGCTGAGCGGGTGCCCCAGGCTTAGCAGTGACATTTCCTGAATGAGTCCAGGCCCTCCGCTCCCCGCGCTCATCACATCCCATGAGGTTCAAACGCTGGCCATCACTGCTCCCAGCACTGCAGGCCCCGGCGATGGCTCCACTCCTGGAGCCCAGGGACCCGTGACATTTCACGGCCCGTGAAACAGCTGATTTGTGCAGGGACAGGTTGGTGCCACAACCCCGCTCTGGGCTGTCTTCTCCTTGGGCCTCTGTTTTAGAACCTCCCAGGTCAGGGAGGCCTCTTTCTCTGGGCGAGAGGGCCTTGCTCCATTTTGTTATTACTGCTGGACTTTTGGGGCTTCCCTGGTGGCTCAGATGGTAAAGAATCTGCCTGCAATGCGGGAGACCTGGTTCAATCCCTGGGTGGGGACGATCCCCTGGAGGAGGGAATGGGAAAATGCACTGAGATGCAAGTTTCAGGACACTGAGAGTTCCAGAGCCCAAAGGAGCTTTCTTCTCCTCTTATTCCCTCTATCAAACTGACGAATTGCTACCTGACTTACCCAACTCCTGTTCCCTGCCTGATGTTATGAATATTGTGAAGAAAACCGTGGCTTACGTTGACTTTCAGTCTGCTGGGTGCTAGGCACCAAGCGCTTTACCTGCACCAACTCGTTAAATCCTGGTAAGAGTCTGGTACGTTCTGGATCCCAGAGCCTCAAGTACACACTCCAAGTGTGGAGAGCTTGTCTGACCTTATATATTGCTCCCCTCAGGGGAGAAATGCTGAGACCAGAAAGATAGGAAATCCCAGCTCCTTAACTCTTCAGAAACTCCCAGTGATGCGTTTTACCACCTTCTCCCATGGATCCAGGTTTTAAAACCTCTGAGGCGATTTCCAAACTGGAAGAAACTTTTAGCAGGGAAGTCATGAGACTTTTGGGGTCTCACATCCTGTTGCAAAGACATCATCTATCTTCCTGGAAAGAGACGTCTGTTGCTTGCATGCACGGTGGTTAAAAACAGAGTCAGTGGCTGAAGCTGCTCATCTCTTCTGCTCAAGAGACGGAAAAGCATTGCCAGTTGGTGTGCAGGGCTCTCAGGCCGCCCGGCGGTTTCTGAGGCCGCCCGAGAGGCGCCCAGCCCTCTGGACAGCTCTCAACTGAGAATTCTTGGAGCTGGGTGGGGAGGGCGGATGGACAGGTTGGGGACGGGCATCACAAGGAAGCAGGGGCGTGCCACCACGTGACGGCCGCCCTGCCCTGCAGGTCGGAGCACCAGGCTGAGTGTTAGCAGGCCACTGGCTCCGTGCAACCTTAGGCTAGTCTGAGCCTCCTGCAAGCCTGAGGTTTCCCCCTTTGAAAAATGGTTATAATATCTGATGGACCCAGTCCTGCCCAGCTCACGGGGCTGCTGAGAGGATCAGAAGAGACAATGGTTGTGGAAATGCCTGGAAGACCTCGACACCCCGTTCCCACAGAGATGATGACAGCGACGGTGGGGCTGACAGTCGCCTGGCCCTGAGCCCTTCACGAGAGGCCGGAAGTGCTGGTGGGGTCAGCACGCTGTGTGACCCGCCACGACTCCCCGAACCTCTCCAGGCTCTGATGTTCTGTCCTGTCACATGCGAACAGTGAAGGCCACGCTGAGATAAGAGGTGTGGAAGGACTCTGAACACCTGTTTGACGGGGCTTTTGCTCTAGTCAATATCTATTTGACAAGAAGAGCTCTCTGACAATTACCGGAGGCAGAGTGGTACCCAGGAGAAGAAAACTCCAAATTAGCAGAAATATGTGACTTCAAACCCTCACTGTGTTCACCCTGATAACAACAAAACAGAAGCCCTGACTCCTGCAGAGGGCAAGAGAACACTACTCGTTGATCCGTTGGCACCTATGAAGTCCCCAGCACACAAACAGATGGAGACTATAACAACAGCAACAGCCAGTAAGTATAAATTACCTATGTGCCAAGCCCGAGACCAAGGACTTTCCACGCCTTATCTCGTTTAATCCTTGCAGCAAAATAATAGGGTTCAATTATTACTTTTTGCAACTTAAGGCTTCTATGTAGGGGACTTACTGTATTCCCAAAGACAGACTTGGCTTCAGCCCACCATTTACCACAAGAAAAGCTTGGGAAACTGCTTTTATCTCTCTGAGCCTCTGTTTTCTTAATCTGGATAATGGGTAGTAGTCATTATCTGGCAGAGGAACCAGAGATCAAATTGCCAACATCTGATGGATCATCGAAAAAGCAAAAGAGTTCCAGAAAAACATCTACTTCTGCTTTATTGACTACACCAAAGCCTTTGACTGTGTAGATCACAATAAACTGTGGAAAATTCTGAAAGAGATGGGAATACCAGACCACCTGACCTGCCTCTTGAGAAACATGTATGCAGGTCAGGAAGCAACAGTTAGAACTGGACATGGAACAACAGATTGATTCCAAATAGGAAAAGGAGTCCATCAAGGCTGTATATTGTCACCCTGCTTATTTAACTTATATGCAGAGTACATCATGAGAAACGCTGGGCTGGAGGAAGCACAAGCTGGAATCAAGATTGCCGGGAAAAACATCGTTAACCTCAGATATGTAGATGACACCACCCTTATGGCAGAAAGTGAAGAAGAATTTAAGAGCCTCTTGATGAAAGTGAAAGAGGAGAGCAAAAAAATTGGCTTAAAGCTCAACATTCAGAAAACGAAGATCATGGCATCCAGTCCCATCACTTCATGGGAAATAGATGGGGAAACAGTGGCTGACTTTATTTTTTGGGACTCCAAAATCACTGCAGATGGTGATTGCAGCCATGAAATAAAAAGATGCTCACTCCTCAGAAGGAAAGTTATGACCAACCTAGACAGCATATTAAAAAGCAAAGAGATTACTTTGCCAATAAAGGTCCGTCTAGTCAGGGCTATGGTTTTTCCAGTGGTCATGTATGGATGTGAAAGTTGGACTCTGAAGAAAGCTGAGTACTGAAGAATTGATGCTTTTGAACTGGGTGTTGGAGAAGACTCTTGAGAGTCCCTTGGACTACAAGGAGATCCAACCAGTCCATCCTAAAGAAAATCAGTCCTGAATGTTCATTGGAAGGACTGATGCTGAAGCTGAAACTCCGATGCTTTGGCCACCTGATGCAAAGAGCTGACTCTTTTGAAAAGACCCTGATGCTGGGAGGGATTGGAGTCAGGAGGAGAAGGGGACAACAGAGGATGAGATGGTTGGATGGCATCACCAACTCAGTGGACATGAGTTTGAGTAAACCCCAGGAGTTGGTGATGGACAGGGAGGCCTGGCGTGCTGTGGTCCATGGGGTCATGAAGAGGTGGACAGAACTGAGCAACTGAACTTAACTGATTAGTTTTCCTATTTTCCATTCTATAGATAACTAAATTGATGCTCTGTTAGTATATAGTCACTCAGCCAAAGTCACAGCCAGGAAGTGTCCACACAGGGATTTGAACCCCTCCTGAGATACCAGGCTCTTGACTGTCCTAAGAGGTAATCCTCACATCAACTCTTTGCAACTGAAATGACTACTGCCCATTACCCAGATTAAAGAAACGGGGGCTCAAGAGGTAAAAGCACTTTCCCAGGGTTTCCTTTTGCTAAATGGTGGCCTGAAGCCAGGTCTGTCTTTGGGAATACAGTAAGTCCCCTACGTAGAAACCCCCAAGTTGTGAACTTCCAAGGCTGTGAGTGTGTGTTCACACGTTCCGTCTCATCAATCAGTTTTGCGCCTGGTGTGTGTTGTCATGTGTGTGCGTCCACAAGTGGTTGTGCCTTTGTGTGTGTTACCGCGTAGAACTGTTGCTGTGCAACATGTACTTGTTCAGCCGCCCAGTCCAACTCTTTGCGACCCCATGGACGGCAGCACACCAGGCCGCCCTGTCCCTCACCATCTCCCGGAGTTTGCCCAAGTTCATGTCCATTGCATCCGAGATGCCATCCAGCCGTCTCATCCTCTGATGCCCTCTCCTCCTTCTGCCCTCAGTCTTTCCCAGAATCTGGCACCTCTCCAACGAGTCGTCTGTTTGCATCAGATGACCAAAACACTGGCGCTTCAACTTCAGTCCTTCCAATGAATGTTCAGGGTTTAATCTCCCTTAAAATTGACTGGTTTGATCTCCTTGCTATCCAAGGGACTTGCAGGAGTCTTCCCCAGCACCACAGTTCAAAGGCATCAGTTCTTTGGCGTCTGCCTTCTTTACGGTCCAGCTCCCACAACCGCACATAACCACTGGAAGACCGTAGCCTTGTCTGTATGTACCTTTTGTCAGCAGAGTAATTTCTCTGCCTCTCAACACACTGTCTAGGCTTGTCATCGCTTTCCTGCCAAGAAGCAACCCTCTTCTGATTTCATGGCTGCAGTCACCATCTGCAGTGATTTTGGAGCCCAAGAGGAAATCAGTCACTTCTTCCACCTCTCCCCCTTCTGTTTGCCATGAAGTAATGGGGCCAGATGCTACGATCTTAGTTTTTTTAATATTTAGTCTTAAGCCAGCTCTTTCACTCTTCTCCTTCACCCGCATCAAGAGGCTCCTTAGTTCCTCTTTGCTTTCTGCCATTTAAGTGGTATCATCCACATATCTGAGGTTGTTGGCATTTCTCCTGCCTATCTTGATTCCAGCTTGTAACTCATCCAGCCTGGCATTTCTCAAGACGTGCTCAGCGTATAAATTAAACAGACAGGGTGACAGCATACAGCCCTTCCTACTCCTTTCTCAATCTTGAACCAATCAGCCGTTCCATACAGGGTTCATCTGTTGCTTCTTGACCCACATACAGGTTTCTCAGGAGACAGGTAAGATGGTCTGGTGTTCCCACCTCTCTAAGAGCTTTCCACAGTTTGTCATGATCCACACAGTCAAAGGCTTTAGCGTAGTTGACAAAACAGAGATAGATGTTTTTTCTGAAATTCTCTTATTTTCTCTATAATCCAGTGAATGTTGGGAATTTGATCTCTGGTTCCTCCTCCTTTTCTAAACCCAGCTTGGACATCTGGAAATTCTTGGTTCCCATAATGGTGAAGCCTAGCAGGCAAGATTTTAAGCATAATCTCACTAGCATGGGAGATGAGTGCAATTGTCCAATGGTTAGCACATTCTTTGATACCCCTTCTTGGGAACTGGGATGAGGACTGACCTTTTCCAATCCTGTGGCCCCTGCTGGGTCTGCCAGATTTGCTGACATAAGGAATGCAACACCCTGATGGCATCATCCTTTAGGGCTTTGAATCGTTCTGCTGCAGCTTCATCACATCCACAAGCTTTATTAACAGCAGTGCTTCCTAAGGCCCACCTGACTTTGCGCTCCAGAATGTCTGGCTCTGGGTGACTAGCTACACCATCGGAGTAATCCGGGTCAGTGGGGTCTTTTTTACACAGTTCTTCTGTGTGCTCTTTCCATCTCTTCTTGGTCTCTTCGGCGTCTCCTAGGTCTCTGCCATTTTTACCCTTTATTGTGCCCTCTTTCGGTGGAATGTTCCCCGACGTTTCCAATTTTCCTGAAGAGATCTCCTGTCCTTCCCCTTTTGCTGTTTTCTTCTATCGTGAAGCATTGTTCGTTGAAGAAGGCCCTCTTGTCTCTTCTCGATGTTTTCTGGAACTCTCCGTGTAATTGGGTGTACCTTTCCCTCTCCCCCTGGCTTTTCGCTTCTCCTCATTCTTGCGCTATTTGTGAAGCCTCCTCAGATAATCACTTGGCCTTCTTGGAGGAGGGAACGGCAGGATACTTGCCGTGAGAACCTCACGAACCATGTAAAAGGCTAAAAAGACGTGCGACATGAGGAGCTTCCGAACGGACACCTGAGGAATTGGAGGCCCAGGGAAAGGGCGAAGCGAGACGAGAAGGAGCAACTGAGGGATGAGGAGGTTCTCGGCACGGGAAGCGGCGAGGGGATTTTCTTTATCTTACGAGGCACCATTAGACTTTGAGTCACGGGATCCAAACACAGAAAGGAACCTGAAGGTCACACAGCCGTTCAGAACGCAATCCAGTGTTAACCGTGTCATCGGTGACGAGAAAGAAAGAGCCACTACCCAGACCTCGCTGCATCATTTTTTCAAGTGAGCGGATAGAATTGAACCCAGCAAGGAGCGGGACCCTGAGCCGTCAGCACCAGGCGCGAGCAAAACTGCAGCTCGCCCTGCACCTCCGTCGCTGGCCCTCCTGCAGCTGCACCGCCCTCCATGGCCTCTCCTCCTATAATCAGCAACTCTTCCTGCCTCTTCACTCGACGCCTGCCCCTGGTGCCAGCTGCTGTGCTGTGCTATTTAGCATGCTTTTCAAGGTACCGTACTGTAAGATTAAAAAATGCTTCCTCTATTTATTTGTTTTTTATGCATTATTTGTGTGAGAAGAATTATAAACCTCTTCTAGTGTAATACTGTATAGCAAACTGTGTTAGTTGGGTACCTAAGCCGAGTTTGTTGGATTTACGAACGTGCTTTTGGAATAGAACTCGTGAGCAGGTGGGGGACCTACTGTAGACCTTCATGCACTAGCTCATAGAATGGCAGGCACAGCGTTTGCCAGCGGGCTGGGGCAGAGGCAGGGAGAGTGGGGCACCACTACTCAGGGCTCCTGGACGGGCGAGGGGGGCACAGGCCGTGGAGCTGCATGTCCAGATTGGGCATGGCCAGGGAAGCAGGCAGGCTGGGTGGCAGCAGAAGCAGTGAGGACCAGGGCAGGGGACCAGAGCAAGCCCCCAGCCATCAGCAGTCAGGCGAAGAGCAGCCTGGGCAGCTCAGCTTTGCCATTTTACAGCCAGAGAGACAGAGCCTCCCAGGGCCAGGAGGAGGCGGGGTCTCCACCTTACATGGCCACAGAGTGAAAGCCCCGAGCGACCACTGCAGGCCCCCCGATCTTTTCAGGAAAGACCCGCCAAAGCCTGCCTTCATTCATTCATCCGGTCACTCAGCAAGTATTTAGTGAGCCCGTGTCACGTGCCAGGATCAATGCTGGGCACTGGGGATACAGCAGTGAGCAAGACCAAGCCCCTCCCCAAAGTGTGGGGCAAGGCAGCGCACAAGATAAATCAGACTGCAGGGAGTTGGACGGCAATGCAGGCGGTGCGGCCCATCAGCGGTCAGCACTCGAGGGCCCGAGTGCTAGCTGTGGCTCCTCTCTCCACCAGGATGTAAGCTTCCGGGGGCCGGGATCTCACACGTCTTGTTGGATCAAGCCGGGGGACAGACTCCGAAGGGAAGGCAGGAATTTGAGGCAGAACAGAGGGCAGTGCCAGCAGAGGGTGGGAGAGAGGGATCTCCCTGAGCCGCACGTACCTGGGTGACCATGAAGTAGAGGATCGTCCTCTTACCACTAAGAGCAAGCGTGTTGGGGGTGGGGCCAGGACAGGAGTGGGGGGGAGGGTCTCGATTAACCCAAAGGGAGAGCCCCAGAAAGAGCATTTCAGCATGGCCTTCTCGATAGGGGCAGCCTGCTATCCAGCCTTCTTAAGACCAAAAAGACCTTTCCCCCAAACTGGGGTTGATTTTGAAACTGAGCTTCAGCGTCGTTCACCCAGCCGCCCCATCTTTGGACACCTCAGCCAAGTTCATGGATCATTAGCTCCTGGTTTGATTCCTGATCAAGGAAGATCCCCTGGAGAAGGGACAGGCTACCCACTCCAGTGTTCTTGGGCTTCCCTGGTGGCTCAGATAGTAAAGAATCAGCCTGCAATGCAGGAGACCTGAGTTCGATCCTTGGGTTGGGAAATTCCCCTGGAGAGGGAAATGGCAACCCACTCCAGTATTCTTGCCTGGAGAATCCCATGGGCTACAGTCCACGGGGTCGCAGAGTCAAACACAACTGAGCAGCTAAGCAGCAACAGCAACTAATCAACGGCTTGGAGGAGGCACAAAATCTAAGACTAAAGACAATTCTGTCCATTCATAGTATCACCAGACTTCATTTCTAGCAAAATCCAAAATTTTTAAATGATAGCTTATCTCCAAGATGTAAAGCAGAGATTGATCTTAGTGCCAAAAGTTCCAGTGGTCCAGTCCAGATGGTGCTAACTAACCACCATCCACGTTGTCCCTTCAAAGTCGTCATCATGGAGAGCTCGGAGCTGCCAGAGGCCTGCAAATGGCTGGATCTGCTTTGAGGATTGCCTTCTGAGCCATTCCTGAGACCCACAAGGAAATCCATCTCACGACCTGCTCGTCTGACCAAATATTTGCAAAGCTGTTCTCAAGGTCATAAGATCTGCTATTGGGATAATCGGACTGGGGGAAACAGGATCCTTCTGCAGCAAGAAGGATTCAGGCTCGATCCCAGAGTGCATGTCCCAAGCAAAATGGCTGGGCCAGGGCCAACCCCTGAGAGATGCTGGGCCATGCCGGTCTCAGAAAACTCCTTTCTTATTTCTTACCTCCTCTGGCACTTGTATCTGTACCTCACCACTCTGCTCGAGATTTATTGTTCCCTGGGAAGGATTCATCAGAGCCCGAGGCCACCATTTGGTTTAACACGTGTTGGGCTCACGCCTCTGCTCCGAGAGCAGGCAGCTCCAGTCTGAGTCCATCTCCACCCCCAACACCGGGCCTGACGCCGCACACCGCACAGGCTCAGCAGATGCTCTGGTCTGTTGGAGATGCTCAGGGCTACAGGACCCATCAGTCAGTACAGGGTGGCGTGGATGGATGGATGGAGAGCCACACACCAAGAGCTTCACACTGTAATCCCACTTAAGCCTCCTGACAGCCCTGCGTGGGAGGTTTAATTAAGCTCTGTCTTAAGAGACGAAACTGAGGCACCAAAGAACTCCACCAACCCCTTCCCAATCTTAGGCATGGAAACAGTTGGCCACAGCGGGGTGCACTCTTCTTTCTGGAGTCACTTTTGATGGAAACTCCAGACTCCTCCTCAAAGAACAGGCTTCAGGCTTTGGTCTCGTCTGAAGGCAGGACCTGGACCAGATCAAAAACAGGAAGATGAATAGCTGACACCCTTCAAGTGCTGATCACGTGTCAAGCGCTGTTCTGAACACTTCATGTTAAGTCATTTGATCCCTCAAGTAGGAGAGACATCGCCCCCACTTTACAGCCGAGGAAACTGAGGCACCAGTTGCTTGAGTTGGTCCTGCCAGAGAACACCAGAGCCAGGGAGGACGGGATGCAGGCAGCCGTATGTCAGGCCACACGCCCCTTTACCACTGCGCCTTTCTGTCTGCCTCCTGCTCACTGCGGGACACGATTTACGCAGAGGAGCCACAGCTTTCCTTTCCACAGAAGCCCAAAGAAGTCAAGCAACCAGCCTGTTGTCACGCAGCACAGGTCCCCAGTCCCAGCCACCTTGGGCGCAGGAGGGAACTAGGGCGGATGCGTCCAGGCCCGGCACGGCGCTTGCCACTCTCCTTACACGGATCTCATCTGATCCTGACAGCAGCCTAGGAGGAAGGCCGTGTGAGCCCTGTGATACGGAGGAGAACGCAGGGAGGTTAGGGGAGGAGAAACAGAGAGGTTAAGACACTGGCTTTCGACAGCCGTGTCCTGGCTCTCCACCCTGAGCACACGCGCTCCCCAGCACCGCAGCTGGCCCCAGCCCATGCTAACCGGGAAGGTCTCCCTGTCCCCGGGAAACATAGACGGACCATCTGCCCCTTTTCCTCTCCTTCTTTCTTGGCTTTCTTGTGCTAATTTACGGACAGCAGGCAGAGTGTGAGATGATGAAGGCGAGGAATTAAGAGAGGGTGGGAGGAAGGCAGGGAGGGGGCGGGGCTGTAAACACGAATTGTTTTATCAGGAGGTTGCTTTCCCTTTCCGTGCTGAAGGGAAGGCTGTGTTTAATTAACTCTGCTGTGTGCTGGGGAGAGGGCCTGATTGAAAATGAGCTACGGGGCCTCTGTTACAAGGCAGAGGGCCACGCAGCCTCACAAAGGCACCAGCCCCGGCAACATCTGGGCAGGAGCTCAGAGGCAGAGGCCCACAGGGTCCGCGCTGTGGGTGCTCGGCACCCCTCCCAGCTTCCTCCCTGCCTGCAGGTTCTGAGCCTTTGCTTGAGTATCTCTCCCCACCCCGCTCCTCTGCCTTGGCCTCTCCCTGTCCTAACTGGCGGAAGGAGGCAGCTGCTCACCTGTCTCAGGCCAGTGGTGTTTGGTCCCAAGAGACTGAAGCCCACCTTAGCTGCACTCGAGTCAGTTCAGTTCAGTCGCTCAGTCATATCCAACTCTCTGCGACACCATGAACTGCAGCATACCAGGCCTCCTGTCCATCACCAACTCCCAGAGTTTGCTCAAACTCATGTCCATCGAGTCGGTGATGCCATCCAACCATCTCATCCTCTGTCATCCCCTTCTCCTCCCACCTTCAATCTTTCCAGCATCAGGGTCTTCTCCAATGAGTCAGCTCTTCTCATCAGGTAGCCAAAGTATTGAAGTTTCAGCTTCAGCATCAGTCCTTCCAATAAATATTCAGGACTGATTTCCTTTAGGATGGACTGGTTTGATCTCACTGTAGTCCAACAGCCTCTCAAGAGTCTTCTCCAACACCACAGTTCAAAAGCATCACTTAGTAAAGAAGGCTTAATTATCAGGCTCAATAGGCCCCATGAACCCCAGAAGCTGGAAGAACAGCTGGGCCTCTAGAACTCAGAAATGGGAAAACAGATCACACTGCTTTGTCCCAGCCACCCGCAGCCACTACCGTGGCTCCTTAGACCCACTTCTTTCTGGATCTGCTTTCCTCTGCACGGGCTCCCCTCTGCCCTTCTAGTCTTCAGGTCTTCAGAAGCTGATGTCCACTCTCCTGATGCCGGTTTGAATACTTGAGTGCAAGAGTGACTGGTTGGCACTGCTCATTCTGATTGGCCCAGCTCATTGGTCAGTTGCTCATCCTGGTACAATCAGCCAGGGCTAAGCGATGGGTCACATGACTGCCTTTCAGGGTCAAGCAGGACTCCGCTCTAGGGGGTGGGGGGAGCAGGAAAGAAGGGGATTGGACTCTCAGGAGTCAAGGCCGCCTCGAAGCTCTCCCCGTCAGCAGTGTCCCCTGCCTGACTCCACCTATGGAGTCAGTACCCTTCCTCTGTGCCTCCCCTGCCTTTTGCCCAGCAGCTGTGTGACCTTGGACAAGCTATTAACTTCTTTCTCCGTGCCTCAGTTTTCTCTTCTGCAAGTAATAACAGAACCCAACTCCTATAGTTGTTCTGCGAATTTATTAAGGCAAAGAAACAAAGCGCTTAACACAGTCCCTGGCATGTAATTGGTGCCCAGTTATGCAGACTCTGATTTCTTCATGACCATTGTCTCATCTGTTAGAGCATTTTTCGTGTGGTCTGGGATGACCTTCTTGTGTGTCTGTCTCATCCGCCACCCCGGGCACTACTGTCTGGAGACACTCGTCACCTTGCAGGTGAGCTATTTGCTCCCAAACAGGGCAGAGCACCTGGCACAAGGGAACCGCTCAGCAAGCGCCCAACAGCCAAGTGACACCAGCAGCCGCTTCCACTCACCGATCATCCACCACGCGCCGAGGCAGGAGGAATCGTAATGAAACAGCGCTTGGAATCTGGGCCCTTGGTGCATGGTTGCTGAGCAAATTCAAGAGCAGGTACTTCATAAAGCCTCAGATTTAATCCCCACCACAGCCTTGGGAAGTAAGAATTTCTGTCTCTGTTCTTCAGAAGGGAGGTTCACCATACTTGGTGAGTCTCAAGGACCCAGAGACACCGGCCATCCGGGGGAGAGGACGGCCGGGAAGCCAGCGTTGCTCTCTGCCTGCCCACTGACACTCCCACTGTGCAGCCAGGCTCCAGGGGCGGGGGACAGACGCCAGACTGAGTAGGGCGGGAGGCAGGCTGGCCAGGTCCTGCAGCCAGCCATGACAATCCAGGGAGAGGTGCAGACTCTCGGTCTAGATGGATGTCAAGCCGCTCTGCTCAGTCAGGCGCCAGCTCCACGCGCCAGGGTGCATCCGTGTGTAAATGTGTGTGAGCAGAGAGTGCATCGTGTGTGCTCTGCTGGTGGCCCGCTGGCGGGACCAGCAGACGCGACGCGCTTTCCTTCTGTGTCAAGTGATCCAAGGCGTTCAAGTCTGGAAGCCTCTCTCCTTTAGCCCCAAACTGGGGGCTCTGACCCAGCACGGCCTCCACCTTGCTGTGCGAGCCTGGGCAAGTCCCCGTCCCTCGCTTAGTCTCCATAAACGGCGCTGCTTGTTTAGCCCCTAAGTAGCATCTGACTCTTTGCACCCAAAGAACTGTAGCCCACCAGGCTCCCTTGTCCATGGGATCTCCCAGGCAAGAATATTAGAGTGGGTTGCCATTCTCTCCTCCAGAGGATTTTCTCAACCCAGGGATTGAACCCGGGTCTAGTATATTGCAGGCAGTCTCCTGCATTGCAGGCAGATTCTTTACCCCCTGAGCCACCAGGGAAGCCCATACAGCGGTGGAGTTGAGTGAAATTATTTGCACAAACCCTTCCAGCTCAGAGTGGTGGGGATACCCAGGGGGTCGGGGCCAGGTACGTCTCTTCATCCCTCTGTACAGGAAAGCCCTGCCCTGGACTTTGGAGGGGAGAGGAGCGGGGAGCTGGGGCCTGTAGGAATTCAGTCTCTGATTAGGAGCCTCTTGCTTGTCTCTAGGCCCTCTGACCCTGCGTTCACTCGTCTGAAGGAAGCACCAACTGCTTAATCAGACCGCTCTCAGCACAACTGATGAATAGAGGCCCCGGCTTTTGGGAAAAAAAAAAAAAAGAGGCAAAAAGAAAGAAAACGCTTCTGTAAATCAGCTGTTTATTTAACTTTCCCTGGCATTTAATGACTGCAAGGCTTGGGAAAGGGGGAGAGATGGAAAATTAATTTGAGCCTCACCAGAAAAGCCAGTCAGGGAAATAATGAACTTCCCAGTCTCTCAAGGAGAGCGGAGAAGGGGAGCTGCCAGACGAGGCAGCACCCCCGCCCCCCAGCTTCCCATCTGGGCTCAACGTGGACTGTGCCGGATGATAAACAGACCACTGGACCTCTCGAAGCCCGAGAGTCAGGCAGGGTTTCGGTTTCTTTCAAGGTACAAAGCCTCATCAACGCTGCCCCCATCCTACTAATGGAGGGAAGCGAGCTTTAGCAAGGACCAGCCGAGAAATGGCAGATGACAATTATGCTCTTGTGCTCACGTGCCCAGGGCCTCACCCCCGCACACGCCCGTGCTCACATAAAAAGCCCTTCTCTAGAGGATGGAGAGGATGGGCTTAAGAGATGCACAGTGTCAGAGTGGGAGAGCAGGTAAGACCTCGAATTTCTTCTAGTTTGAGTCCCTTATTCTATAAAAATGGAAACTGAGATCCAGAGGGAGGCAGTAATTTGTCCAAGGCTATTCCTGTTGAGTATGGAGCATGCGTGGAGCACACAATCTGCAGCGCTCAGCTCCTGGCCTCCCTGTCTCTGCATTAACAGATGCTGGGAGGGATTAGGGGCAGGAGGAAAAGGGGACGACAGAGGATGAGATGGTTGGACAGCATCACTAACTCGATGGACGTGAGTCTGAGTGAACTCTGGGAGTTGGTGATGGACAGGGAGGCCTGGCGTGCTGCGATTCATGGGGTCGCAGAGTCGGGACACGACTGAGCGACTGATCTTATCTGATAAAGTAACTCTGTTGCTGTTGTTGCTCAGTCATTAAATTGTGTCCGCTTCTTTTGTGACCCCATGGACTGTAGCCCGCCAGGCTCCTCTGTCCATGGGATTTCCCAGGCAGGAATACTGGAGTGGGTTGTCATTTCCTTCTCCAGGGGATGTTTCCGACCCAGGGATTGAACCCATATCTCCTGAATGGGCAGGCAGATTCTTTACCACCGAGCCACCAGGGAAAGCCCCAGAATAACTCTGCTATGGACTAAATTTTGTGTCCTCCTCAAATTCATAGGTTGCGGTTCTAATAAGACAGTGTAAGAGGTGGGGCCTTTGGGAGGGAGCTGGGTTTGGATGAGGTTACAGCTGTGCCCCTCCATGAGGGAACTGGTGCCCTTACAAGGAGACAAAGGGACTGGAGCTTTCTCTGCTCCCCACCATGAGAGGACACAGCAAGAGGAAAGCCATCTGCAAAGCAGGGGGAGGCTTCTCACTGGAACCCAACCACACTGGACACCTGATCTAGGACTTCTCAGCCTCTAGAAGTGTGAGAAATACATCTCTGTATTTCTAGGGTTAGACCAGCCTGAGCAGACTAAGACAAACTCCCTTGGTTATAAATAACATAAGCTCTGGGGGTGACTTCAGCAAAAACCCCGTGGCCGATTCTCATTGGACCATCTTGGATCACATGTCAGCCTGGAACCAATCACAGGAACCAGGAGGATGAACTACACTGATTGGTCAGATGTGGGTCAGGTGACCAGCCCTATATATATGCCTCAGCACCACTGCCCAAACCGCGTACCCCAGTCAGAGAGTGGGCCGTGCCTTATACGCACCACTTCCGTGTCCTTATGCCCACTGTCCCCTCCTCCTGGGTCTCTCGAGATACCACAAGGGCCGGTTCAGATCCTGACTCATAGAGGAAGGTTTGTGTGACCCTCCTGGTCCCAGGGGTCATCTCCTCTCTCTCTGCCTCACTGGTCCCTCTGTGAGGACACCACCCACTTCTGCTTATTATAGTTATCTGATCCTCTCACTCCTAGACGCCTTAAGGGCAGGGACTTTGTCTCTTTTATCTCTTGAATGAATGGATCAGTTCACGCAGAGAATTCAGAAATCAGAAACAACAGCCTCCACGCAGATATCTTTAATAAGACGATTCCCCATCTGACAACTGGCCGTGCCCGGATGTTCTTCTCAGTATCTGGCTTAAATGTTTCCTGCTTTGGGAAGAGCAGGGGACTTGATAGAGTCACGTCCTTCTCATCAAGGTCTCCCTTTTGTGCTTTGCTCTGACTTCTCCCCTCCACAAGTCAAGTCCCCCACCTCCAGGACTCCGCAGGCACCAGCTGTGGAATGTGGGAGGTGGGACTCAGCCTGGCAGCGGCCCCACAGGGCTGGCGAGCTCCCAGGAGACGCCCAGAGGCTGGTGCCCAGGAAATGCCACTGCCTCTCCCTTGAGTCCTCCTGGCAAACCCAGCTCAGCACCCTCCCTCCCCTTCCAGCAGCCTGTCAGCGACTGAAGGGCTAGCGCTCACATGCTCTTCCCCCGCCCAGTGCCCAGCGTCGCCAGCACGCCCACCCCCACTCCACCCGGCCGGGCTCCAGGAAGCTGCGAAGCTGTTCCTGATGAGCTGGCACTCAGCCTGGCTCTCCCTGGAGGGAAAGCAGCCCGTTGCCTGTGGTGCCAGGATGCTGAGGAAGGGGAAGAACCATCGCCCCACATGGACAGCAGGGAGGGGAGGTCCAGCCTCCCCAGCATGGCTCGGCCTGCGCTCACCTGGGCTCCGCACTGGGCTGCCCCCCGGCGTCCCAGCTTCTCCACACTCAGGGTCGCTCGATGCCTCTGTGTCCCTGCCTCCTTCCCAGAAAGCCACAGAACAGGAAAGAGGAAGATGTTCTTAAGGGTCATCTTTATAAAGGTCTCCCGAGACGGAAGACAGAGACTGGGGTAGAACACGGATGAGGGGTGAAATCTCAGGAGGCAGATTCGTTCTCAGACTGAACAGAGGGGGCTGTGTCAGGACCATCTGAAGATGACTCAGAGATCCTTCCACAGCAGGCATCCCTGGACCCCACTCTGAATACTGTTGGCTCCCCAATAATATCGCAAGTCTCAAACGGCATGAACATGTTTCTCTCTCTCTCAGCAGCATAATCCTAATGGTTGGCGTTGTGCCTGGCACGTAATAAGCGATCAATTAAATGCTTGCTGAATAAATTATTGCAGGACAAACCCCATCTATTAAGCTATAACCAATGTGCTTTTAATCCACATGGAAATACTTGACCACCTTTACTCTCTTTGAACAGCCAAGGGTAGTTCTGGAAGCCCTGGACAGCCTGTGCACCCTCAGGAGATCTGCAGCAGGTGTGTTAAGAAACAACGGATCTGAACACACTGTCTCACACGTGTATTCACTCTGATCTGTTCAAGCAGTAAATGCTTACTGCGCACCTACGACGAGCCGGGCACTGCTCTAGGTCCTGAGGGCGCAGCAGCAAATGAGACTGCACTGTGCACATTGTTACTAATGCAGTTAGACCGCAGCTGGCAAACAAGCAAAGACATATACAAGGGAACGCAGTGGAGAGGCAAACCTGTGAAGCAGGGCATGGCGGGGTGGTCAGGGAAGCTGTCTTGACTGAGATGACACTTAAAAGAGATGCGAACAGAGCAAGAGAACGAATCACAGAGACCCCTGGGAAGACCGTGTCAGAGAGAGGAGCAGGAGCGGCTGAAGGCTCAGGTCGGGGGCACGCCCGGCTTGCTCCAGGAAGAGCAGGAAGGTCCAGGTTAGTGAAGGTGGACGAGCAAGAGGGAAAGGTCAGAGATGAGGTCAGAGATCTGGGCAGGGGCAGCCGGGTTCCACCGAGGCTAGAGGGGTCTCGGGAAGGACGTGGGTGCGATTCTGAGCACGGCATAGTCAGCCGAGCACCTACTGTGCGCCGATCACAAACAGTGCCCCTGTAGACTTGCCGTTCCTAGGGCTGAATGGACCGAAAGGTTGTAATTAAGAACCACAGCTCAAATTCAAGCTCACCATACGGTTCTTTCTTCATCTTCAGTTTTTCAACACAAGAGCTTTGAGGACAGAAAGGGTTGGGGTATCACCAACATGCATCAAACGCCCGTCACGTGCCAGCACACCGAGTCCTATCTGTGCTGCAGGGCCATGCGGGGCAGGGGCTACTGTTATTCAGTTTACAGAGGTCCAGAGCATCACCTCTCAGAAACTGCCTCCAGCCTGCTGGAGACCGGAGGGTGCGTGGCGTGGCCGTGTTGGTGATGCTGGGTGGGGAAAGAGGATGACGACTTCACATCGTCAGCCACTGAGGCTGCTGAAATGAAAGGGAGAGGTGCAGAGCTGAGCTCGCCAGGGGATCAAGGAGAGACGGGGCGCATTTCCTGGGCACCAGCCTCCGGGCCTCTCCTGGGAGCATGTCCACTTGGTGGGGCTGCTGCTGGGCCAGATGCACCTCCTCTGGAAGAAGACATTCCAACAGTCAGTGTATGCTGAGTCCCAGAGGATGGAGGGATTTGGTTTGGGGAGGGAGGAAGTCAGCTCATGGACCAAAAGGTCACACCACAGCCAGGACTCAAACCTAGATCCATCTGGAGCCAAAACCTGAGATGCTTCATGAAGTAGCCAGCATCTTTCCGCTGCCCTTCTTAATTCCCTACCCGGCCCCCACCCCATTTAACTGAAGGAAGGCTCTAGACTATCCCAGTCTGCCACAGGAAGCCTACTCTCACCCAAAGGAAAATTATTTTGAACTCAGGAAATGCAAACAAATTTCAATACCCATCAAAAGTTCCCTTCCTCCTAGAAAGAAAGAACATAATCTGTTAGGCCTCCCGACATATTGGCATTCTGAAATAGGGACTCGCGGAAGGCACGACTGCAGAGTGATGAGACTCCAGCACTTTGGCAGCGGGATGAGCGACTGAGATATTTTAAGCAGGGACCCTTCCCAGCAGCCATCATTCACACCATACAGGCTGCCGCCTACTCCATTTATACATAAGGCTGGGCTTGTGCATATGTGAGTTCTTGCCAGTAGTTTTTAAAAAGCATTAGGCCCAGGGAGAGTCTATTCATAGACACTTAAAGCTGGAGGATCCTTAGAGAGCATCCTAGTCCAATCCTTCCATTCTCAAATGGGGAAACTGAGGTCCAGGGAGACAAAATTTCTTGTCCAAGGTCACACAACTGCAGTTCAGGGGCAGAACTGAAATCGGAGCCCCGTTTGGCTGACTCCTGCCCAAGGCTCCTCCCCACTTAGACATCACTCTAAGTCACCTACGGGGTCAACCAGACACTGAAGCTTGGTTTTGCCACTTCTTAGCTATGTGACCTTCAGTAGAAGCTTCAGCCTCTCCACTGGCTTTCTCACAGTAACAGTGTCAGTACTGGCATCACAGGCTGTACGTTCAACGTGTGCCTGGTCCAGGGCAGGTGCTCAACAGGAATCATGCAGCTGCCCAGGCGCCTCATGTCTTGGGACTCTCTTCCACTCTTCTTCATCTCCTGTGACTTGAAGAATTGTATCTCCTGCTCCCAGCAAGCACAAGCTCCTCCAGGACAGAACTAGAACCACAGGATGAGAACCAAGCCACAGCATCACCTTCCATCCTACCCCACTGCCATGCTTATTCTGGGTGCCACTCAGAGTATTCTGAAGCGGAGACTAGAGGGGTGGTGGAAGGAGGAAAGGCCTTGTGTTTGCTCCCCAAGCCCTGCAGCATAGTCCTCTAGGGGAAGAAGGGAGGTGCCACGGAAACAGGCAGTAGCTCAAGGTCAGAGAGAACAGCAGGACAAACCTCCATCTCCAAGGCGTAGCATCAGCCCCACCTGCTCTGATGAGAGCCAGAGGGCCCAGGGCTTGGAGAAGTGAGTAAGGGAGGAACGAGGTCTGGAGCAGGGATGTTCAGGATGCAAAGACTCCACTCACTCCATTGCTCTCAGAGATCCTCTGTGGTGTCCCGGGAGGTGCCAGTTAGAAAACCTTGCCCTGAGGGTGGACACAGGCCAGAGGCTGCCCTCTGCTGGCCCCAGGGATCCATGACCTCCATCCCCAGAGGCCCACCATGCCCCAAGGCCTGCCGGATTCTGAGGAGTCACACTCTGCTTTACAGATGAAGAAAGGGCATCCAGAGCAGGGAAGAAGGCCCACCCTCAGTCTCCCCACCGCCAAGCACATGTGGCCACAGAACCCCCCCCTCGCGGGCCCTTTCAGTTCTCTGTCTGCTGCTCCTGCGGGAATCAAGACAGGCAACCTCAGAATCGCTGGACTAAAAGCATCTTGGGCCCTTAGCTAGCCAAGAAGCCTGGGAAATGGCAGCTGACTGAGTTGGTACGTTTTCTTGTCCTCCGGAGGAAGAAACCAGCATTGAGGGAAAGGTATGGGGTCTGTCCATGGTGCTGAATTCTCTTCTTAGCTGCCCTGCCTACTGGGAGTCCTGTCTGGAGCTGATCTACCTGGCAGGACATCCATGGCAATTCTTTAAGGTCAGGACAATTTCTTCTGCCACAGAAACTTTTCCAGACCAACCTCAATTAAGTGAGGATGACACCAAGTAACAAGTACATTTTAGCAAAACTCTGTATCAAACTTTACATCAGGGCAAACATCAAAGCTTATTTCTTGAGCTGTTACTGTGTATCAGGCATTGCTCTGAAGGCATGGCATCTAATGGTTTATGTAGCACGGACAACAGTTTTATGAGATAGGTACCATCCTCAAACCTCTTTGCTACAGCTTAGGAAACTGAGGCACAGCAGGGTTGAGAATCTTTCCCAAGGTTGTGTAGTAAGTGGTAGAGCCAAGATACACAGTCAGGCAGGCTGAATCCAGAGCACACACTTAATTCCATCACACTTTTCCCATCCCCTTGTAATCACGCAATGCAGCTGAAGGACAGGTGTAAATGATTTTGCATTATCGGCTGCTTTGCATGATTGGTGACATGGCTCCCTTCCATAAGTGCAAAAATCCAGGGACTGGCTGATGAAGAAAGGGACTTATGTTCTTCCTCTAGAAAAGGGTGCCCTGGAGTCAGAGTAAAGCCCAGAGATAAGGATAAGAAATCTTCAGGCACCTAGAAGCCACCTCTGATTGCTGGGTTGGGTCTGAGGGAGAGCAACCAGGACCCTGAAGACAAAAGATGCCGCACACAGGGAGTGGGGCCTGGAAGTCCAGAGCCAGGAGAAGCAGGACTAGGTTAGAGGAAGGTCAGGGCAGCCCTAGGTTACAGGAGACATTCGGTGGCAGACTGTGTAAGGCAACACCCAGAACGTCCTTCAGGAAGAAATGGAGGGCTGGCTCCAGCTCCTGGGAAGGCTACTCACTCACAGTCCTTGACTCCCAGGCCCTCAGGGATGTCCTCGGCTGAGTCACCTCTCCCACGTATGGCCCCCTCCCCAGAGTGGCCCACTGGCATAGAGACCTAGCATCTCACCCCCAACTTGGGCAGACTCTGAGGCAAACATCGTCCCAGGTTTGGCTGGCCAAGGTCATCTGGGGACTGTGTCCCAGCTCAAAGTCTCCCTCTGCCCAGCCCTGCTTCCTTCTCTCCATGGGCACTGTTCCCAAGAGCACTTCCTAACACACATTCTGCATGCCAAGCCTAATCGTGGAGTCGGCCTCCTATGGAAACCAACTGTAAACAGGCTTTAATGCCCAGCTTTACATAATGGGGGTGACCAGCCAGCCCCTTCCCAGGCCATGTACTCACTTGCACTTCAGATTAACTATTTATTAGCAAGTTGATTTTTTCACATAGAAAAAAGAGCACAGAGAAGATTTTTTAACAACATTATTGAAATCCAAAAGCCTCCCGCTCTGGACCCGTAGCGTCCATGTGGAACACTGCAGGAGAAAGAAGATGAGTGGTGGGGAAGGAGCAAAAGATAATGCCGGCTTGAAAGGGGGACCTGAGCCAGACTCCTCAGCTTTGTGAGAGGCCCTATGAAAGGGCCACAGAAGTATGAGATGTACCATGTATGCTACAAAAGCATAATTAAAGCTCGTAAGTGTGCGACATACACAACGGCAGCCGACGGTGGAAAGTCACTCTCGAGCCACGCTCGGTGTGCCTCTGTGAAGTGTGCGTTCTGCATATGGAAATATGGACTTTCAGCCACACAGGTGGCCAGTGGACTTCAAACTCAGGTTTCATGGTTGCAGGGTTCAAGTTCATTCTACCATGCTGGGCTGAAAGAGTGGAGAGGCCAAGGCAAAAATGGGGTGGGGGGGGATAAGCAAAAAGCAAGGAGAGCAAAGAAAGCTGTGGAGACAGTGTGGGAAGAGGCACCAACACCAGCTCCAGGAGCTGCTCCCCCAAGTCTATGCCCAGTGTTGCCAGACACCAGCAGAAAGGAAGGAGACCCAGGTGTCTTCACTTCCTAAAGCCAGAGCTTGATGAGAAATTTCAAAATTCTCTTGGCTGCCCTGGCGGGACTCACCGCTGACAAATGGAGAACAAATGAGACCATTTAGCCAGTAATTAAGCAATAATGGTCTATGCAGAGGTCTCCACTAGGCTGGAACCAGCCAAAGAAAGGACCTAGAGGTTCCATCGAGGAGCAGCGTAGGGAGGAGCCATTGATCAGATTATTACAGGGAGAGAGACTCATTAACCCACACCAGCCTCGCGTGGACAGTGGGAGGGCTTGGCAGCCCTATGAGAGGAGCCCAGCCTGCAAACCCAGTCTCATCCTTGGATCTGACTCAAGGCATGAGACCCTCCATTCTCTAATCATGAGTCAGAGCATCTCCTCAGCCCAAAATGAGGGTTCAGAGGGGGATTTAAGAGAGGTCAGTGCTGCTGACCCTCAGGGTAATCTCTGTGGCTGAGGACACGCTCCAAATGGCCCTCTGGGGTCCTGGCATGGACTGCAACTCAATTCACTGAATAGATATGGACACCCCGAATCGGGGTCACAAAGTGTCAGACACGACTGAGCCCAGCACGCAGCTCAACGGTGGTGATAGTAACGACACCGGTGATAGCAGCAGCAGTCACTCGTCAGACGCTCACTCCGTGCCACCAGTCTGCTGAGCTGTTCACGGGAAAATGTCGCACGTGGATTAACTTCTTATCCTGTGCTGTAGATAAGGAGATGGTTACACATGGAGCTCCAGGAAGTTGAGGAAATCTGTTCAGGTTCACCCAGCCCGTAGCAGCAGTATCAGGCAGGACTCAGACATGCATCTGAGTCAAAGTGCGTCTCAACAGCATGCCACCCAGTACCTGTTCCAGAGTCATTCATGAAAGTCCTGACATGAAGATTCCTAGAAAGGAAAGATTGTTTCTAGCCGAAGGAATCAAGAAAAACTTCCTGGGAGGGCTGGGATTCTCATGGGCCCTGAAGCTGAGTCAGTTCTTAGGCAAAGGGTGAGGTGGTTTAAAGAGGCATGGCTATTTCACATCAAGGTTTGCCCTAGAGCTTCTTCGGGATGTTAACTGAAAGTCGCAAAGGAAGAAAGCAGAGTCCAGTAGTCAAATGCATTTGGGAAAAGTTAAATTCAACAAAATCACACCAGTTAGCTTACCCTGAGGTTTCTCAAGAAGTTGTCAATGTGGAATTTCCCTGAGGCTTTCGACCAAGGAACTCCTTTCTGGGGACCAGCTTACAGAGTGTGGGTTACTGGAATACACGTCAACAACTGTCTTATGAGATGCCAAAGCCCTCGCCATTCTTCTGTGTTCTGGGGACCCCTGGTCTCAGAGCCACACGGGTCCCACATGGGTTCTTTAGAAAGTGTGCACTTAAAGAGGCATAAACCATCAGCCCTTGAGAACAGTGTGTGCTGAGAAAAGAAAGCAGGACGAGAAAGCCACGGAAGAACGTGACTGCGTCCGAGAGGGACAGCCCTCAGGAGGTGAGAGGAGAGGCCAGGGTCAGGGTCAGGGTCAGGAGGGTGAGGGCAGGGCCTGCAGGAGGTCGGGTCAGGGGAGGCCAGGGTCAGGGTCAGGAGGGGTCAGGGCAGGGCCTGCAGGAGGTCGGGTCAGGGGAGGCCAGGGTCAGGGTCAGGAGGGGTCAGGGCAGGGCCTGCAGGAGGTTGGGTCAGGGGCACACTCAGAAAGCTCTTCAGCCTAAGGGAAGGTGAACCTGCAGGTCCTGGGGAGTGGTCTTCCTCCCGATCACAGGGATGCGCGTGATGGAAGCAGACTGCCTTCCCGGGAGCCAGGCAACGAGGTCTGCAGGAGGAAGCGCACCAGACGAGAAATCCAGGGCACCTGAAGAATGAGACCTCAGGCCTTGATCGTCTGAATCCCAGCTCTGGCACGCAGGACTCAGGCATCCCGGGCAAATGTCATAACTTCTCTGAGCCTCAGTGTCCTCGTCTATAAAATAGGGATCACATGATCTACTTCCTAGGGTCACTGTGAAGATTAAATGAGGTAATCTCTGTAAACTACTCAGCCCAATTTCTGGAACATGACAAACTCTCCATAAAAGGGAGCTGTTGGGAATTATCACAATTCGGGAGGCCCTGAGCATAACGCAGCCGTGAGAGTAGAGAAACCCTCCGGCAACTTAAGTGGTGGACACACAGGAGGGACAAGCCAGCCACCCGGCGTGGGAGCGAGAGCACAGCAGGGCGCGGCGCCCGATTTGGATTTAGGGAAGCAGACAAAGTCAGACCAGAGGGAGTGGGAGATGTGAAGACTTGAACCCAAGACAGGGACCATAAGGCCTCCCTGGCGGCCCAGACGCTAAAGCGTCTGCCTACAACATGGGAGACCTGGGTTCCATCCCTGGGCTGGGAAGATCCCCTGGAGAAGGGAATGGCGACCCACTGTAGCATTCTTGCCTGGAAAATCCTGCAGACGGAGGAGCCTGGTAGGCTACAGTCCATGGGGTGGCAAAGAGTCAGACACGACTGAGCGGCTTCCCTTACTTACTTACTCGGGGACCGTAGCTAATATTCCTCTGAACGCCCACGGGATTGCACACAGCAGTCCTCGGTGCTTGCATTCATCCCTGCAGGCTTACTGTGAGCCTGCATAACTAATCCAGGAACCTCTCACAGCAGCGATGAGGGCAAGTACTATGGAGAGGCCTGTCCCCCCGAGAAAGGCGAGGCACAGAAAGGTGAGCTGAGTCGCCCAAAGTCTTGGAGGTGCTGTGCCTCACGGGGACTTGCGAATAGTAGGAGCTCAGGAGTGGCTGCATCTTCTGTGAATCTGGGCATCAGAGAATCATCGTGAGTGGTCACTGATGGCCCTAGCAACAAGGTGTTTGGATCTGGGTTGCAGAATCAGACCTAAGCCGCCAAGAGGGAGGGACTGAGCTACCCGACAGGACAGGACAGAGCGGCGAACATAACCCTGAAAACCAAAGCCATGCAGTTACTGCACGCTATTGTCCCAAGGACTTCCCGTGAACCAACATTTAGTTCTCCCAACAGCTGTGTGAGGTGGGTCCACTGACCATCCCATTTTACAGAAGAGGAAACTGAGGCACAGAGTGGATATGTTAGCTGCTCAAGGTTGAGCCAGCTCCACAGCCACCTCGTCTTAATTCACTGGGCCTGCACATCACTTACTGCAGTGAAATTGTTTGTGGATTTCTGTTGCTTACATTCGGGCATAACTGGAACACTGGGGTAGGGATAAAGGAGGCTGCAGACCCAAGGGTTTGGAGGAACGCTACTGAAGCCCTTCAGGGACAATGGCAGGGGCCATGGGAACAGCAGGCGGGCAGTAAGTGATCAGGGTTTCACACAGGAAGTGCCTGTCAGGATGCATCCCAGGTCATTCTGCCAGCAGCTGACCTTGGCTGCCCGGACAAGGAATCACAGAGGAGGCCTCAGCTGGATGCTGAGGCTCTTCCCGGTGCCCACATGGCCCAGCTGCCAAGACCAGGTACTCTCAAAGGGAGAGGCTAGAATGCGCCTGGCATTAGGGGCTTGACTCCTGATGAAGAATAGTGTAGAATACGGGGCAGGCTCTGTGCCAAGGTCAGAGGCCATGAATGAGCCATGATCTAAGAGAAGGTGGGACAATCAAAAGTGTCAAAGTAGAGAGCCCTCCTCGGGGACGATTCCCCGGGGTTTTTCAGACCTTGTAGTGGGGAACGCCTAAAGGTCCAGAGTGGCCACTGTGATGAAGGGAGAAGCAGAATCCTCCAGAACTGCCAGCAGAAGGCTGGAATGCCCTCTCCCACCGCACTGTAACCCTAACGACTGAACACACGGGTTTCAGTTGCTAGCTCACTGGTGATCTTTTATCTCCTATTTGCCACGGCCAGTCTTTCAAGGGACATGGTATCACTTTAATTCCCGACATCACAACAGCTCCTGAAAACGTTTTCCCTACTGTGGTAAGAAGAGCAACGTCTGAAGATTCTGGAAATCTGAGCACGAATCCCAGAGCCGCTACCTTCCGTCGGGGTGACCCTGGGGAGGTCACCTCGCCTCTCTGGCTACTCTGCTCGTCCAACCTTAGAACAAGGTGTTGGCAGGACTGTAAAAGGACCCCTCTAGCTCTGAACCTTCAACTTGAGTAAACTGATAGCTCTTTCATGAAAGGGATTGTGATTTATCTTTGTGTGAGGGACTTAGCAAGGTCTCCGGGACATACTGGAACCCAAAACCTGTTGGAATAAGGGAGGCGTTCAAGAGAGGAGGGAGGAAGAAAAGAGAGAAGGGGGAAAAGAAAGGAGGGAAGAAGAGAAGGCAGGAGGGAAGGTAGGGAGGAGGGAGAGAGCAAGGAAGGAAGCAGGCTGTGGGCTCTCAGGACCAGGGAGCCTTGCTTCTCTGTGTGCTGACCCAGCCAGGCCTGGCCCTGGGATTTGCACTTGTAGGCCAAACACTAAGTATCTGTTGAATCTAAATGAAGGCACAATCAACCTAAAACATCAGGGAATGGAATCCCACCGAAAACTTCGGCAGAAGGCCTGATGATGTTATTCCAGTCTCCTCCAGCTGTGACTAATGGAGTTGTTGTTTTAAATACAGCTTATCCTGGCAACCCCATAATTCAAAATCATGTACATTGGTATGTTTGTATGCTATACAAATAATCACATTAGGACCTGCAGAGGTGGGGGGGAAAGCTCTGCACTCTCTTCAGAAGAAAAGACAGGAGAATTAGAAGAAATAGCAGTAATATTTTCAGTTGATCAGCGAGTCCTGCTGGTGTGGTTGACCAGATGGACAGCCCAGGCACTGTTCCATACCAGGAACTGCAGGGGTCAGAGGTGCCCGGGAAAGGGCAGTGGAGGGTGGAGGGTTGGCTTCTCCACAGACACAGGCAGCAGAAATGAGACTGCAGCAAGGCTGGTACCTGCTCTGGCCTCAGTTTTCCAACAGGAGGAAGTGGAACCCCGCGACAGAAGCAATGACATGCCGTGGGTTTGACCATCGGCTCTGGGATCAGACAAGTCTGAGTTCAACCTGAGTTTTGAGGCTTGGCAACCTGTGACCTTGGGCAAGTGACTTGACCTCTCTGAGCCTCAGTTTCTTTCTGGAACCATGAGGGTGGTGATAGTATATCTACCCCTACGGGGCTGCTGTGAGAAATAAGGCCATGTGAAGTCCATCACTTAGACCCTGACACTTGGCAAATACTTCAGGAATAGTATGTATATAATTACAATATACTCTATAACATGATATTATATAAGTATGTTTAGGCATACATTTTAATTAACTCAGATACGTTTCTTGAAGAGTGCCATCAGGTAGACAAACATCCACAAACACCAGTAATAGCATAAAAACCGTGTCATTAAGTCATAAATGTTGACACAGATGACAGGCAAGTTGTAACTATTTATAAGTAACTGTTCATAACTTAATCATTAAAATGATGTTTTTAAAAAACAAACTTTGAATTTTTACAAGATGGGAGAGTAAACGTGAGCTGTCTCTGCCCTTATTTGGTGAATAAAGTATTTATATAGGAATTTCACTGGTTTCTGGATGTTGGTTAATTAATAAAGGAATGCGGAGTGTCTTTGAACATCCATTGACCTCATCGGAGATTCCAAAGCTTAAAGTGTCAAAAATGGAGGAGTTGTACAGAAGGACTCTGATAAACATGCCGGGGGATGGATAATAAAACTGTAGAGGAGAGATTAACAGAGGGTGTGGGGAAAAGTAAGCTCTTACGTTGGGCTCCCCAAGGTGTGGGATGTGTCTCTCTGGTTGAGAGATTTAGTGTGATTTCAGCATGACCACAGGTGGAAAGCGAGATGACAGTGCCCTCAATAACGTCAAGTCACGGGAGGGGCAACCTAACCATTTCCGGTTCTGTTCCGGTCCTTGTGATGACACCGAGGAGAAGGTCTCTTGATGCTGCTCTTCCGCACCTCTCCTTTTTATTTTTAACTTTTCCCTTTTTCACCGAGAGCCTCATACTCATGGCCTTTGCCAAAGCTGCAGGCAGAATTTAATTAACAGTGATTTAGTTCCATGGTATTTATTTATATTGATGGCATATGATCCTGAGTTTCTATTTACAGCAGTGATATAAAGTTGTACTTGTGCTGAGATTTATTAATGTGTTCAAAAATAGAGCTGAGAAAAGGAAACTAATGGTACACGCAGTCTGCAGACAAGAGTCGAGAAGGTGGTTTGGAGAGATACCTGGGTATGAAAACATGGAGAAGAGGTTCAGGGAATGTGCGAAGCTGGAAAACTGTTTCTTTTCCTCAAAGAGGGAAAGAACGATAGGAATATTGAGAACCAGGGCAAGACCACTTCAGAGTAATTAAATAGAAGCTGAATGCTGACTCCAAACTAGCAGCCATGAACGAGGACACATAACTCACAGAATATATGCCACCAAGGTGGACCCAGCAATGAACTTGAACACTGAGCAAATTCACATACCCGGAGAGCTATATGTCTATACCTCTGCAGACGTATTTTTATGGCCTCAGGCATTGAGCTTGTCAATGGCCTTCAGAGGGACTGAGCTGGCAGAATCTGCTTACAGCCCCTGGCTGATCCTGGGCCTGTTTGCCCTTTGCTCATTTGATCAGGGCCCCCCGGGTGCAGATCCAGAAAACAGAGGAGCGCCAAGCGGAGACACTGCTGGGAAAGGAAAGAACGGAGGCAGGGAGCAACCAAGGCTCTTCTCCCCTCACTTTCTACGCAGGCCGCTCCCGGGGAAGCAGCTGCCTTTCCCCAGGGCGCTAGTGCCCACTGGACAGGATGCTGGGCTTCCAGCTCCCCTGGACCCTGGACCCAGGAACACCCCATCCTCCTGATCTCTCCAGCCGGGGCGTGGTGGCACCCTGCCTCGCTCGTTTGAGTTTTCAGCCCTTCCATCATCGGTGAATGCCAGTTCCTTGTATTAAGGCAGCCTTCCCACCCCAGTTTAAATTCTTAGAGCAGTTTCTGTTTTTCCGGTTGGGGCCTGGCTGACACACGTCCCCAAACCTTTATTTAGTCAGAACCAACCTGACACAGTGAGGAGCCCTCTCGTTAGACTCACTAAATGCTGGATTTCGGAAGAATAAGCCAGCTGGGTGTGTTCACAGCTAAATGGATCACAGGTCTGCAGAGGAAGAGCCAGCTATTTTAGGCTTCACAGGCCACATAGTCTCTGTAGCATACTCTTTTTATTTTTATTAAGCCCTTTAAAACGCAAAAAAAAAAAAAAAACCCTGTTCTCAGCTTGTGGGGAGCACAGAAGCAAGCCATGAGCAGTCGCTTGCTGACCCCCTGCAGTAGCTGTGAGTAAACACCCTGGCCTTGAGCAGAGCCAGCTCCTTCCTCCAGGCTCAGGGCGGGTCCTGTGACCTGGATCTGGCCGATAGGTGCACTCCATTTCCCTGGCGCTAGACTGCTTCCGGGCATAAAGTAAGTGCTTTGAGAACGGCACCCCCAAAGGGAAACCGCACTGGAAGTAAAGCCACCTACTCTAAGGCAGGCACTGTGCTGGGCACTTCACACGTGTTATCTCTTTACACGCTCACACTGGGGCTTAGTAGAGGTGGGAGTCCCCCAGAGGTACGACAAATAGTAAGCAGCAGTGGCAGATTGTGGAAGCAGGAGATTCAAACCTTTTTACACCCTGTGCCATGCTAAAATCAAGCCCCAGGCTCCAGGCAGGGGAGCGGAAAACAGCAAACCATCCTTGACACGTTGTCGGGGCCCCCAGCTAAGAATGAGCACACTGGACCTGTCCAGCTCTAACCACCACTCCTACTTATAAGCATTTCATGGCTCCCCGAGGCACTTTCATGCACCTAATCTCACCCCATCCTCACAAAGACTTGGTGAGGTAGGAGCAGGAATCCTATCTCCCCGTTTGTGAAGGAAAAGCCTGAGGTTCAGAGGCACCCTGCCCAAGGTCACACAGCTCACTGGTGGCAGAGCTGGGGTTTGAACTAGATCACGGCCGAGGTGAGGGGACTTGTGAGGTTTATAAACAGGGCCCAGGGACTTTTTCCTAAACCACAGAATTGCCCAGCCAGAAGTTCCTGGGGAGCACCTCCTTTGGCCCACGTGGGAGGCTCAGGGCCTTCGTCACTGCCTCTGCAAGTCCCCCGTCCATCCTTCAAGCCCAAGCTCAGGGTCTGTCTCTTTCAGAAATGCTCCCCTGACTGGAGCCCACAGTTCCCCCGTCCTCTGAAATCCTCAGGCAATTACTGCCTGTACCACTCGCTTAGCAATGAGTCCCCTCCAGCCGCCCGACAGCCCCGCTCTGGCGGCCTCTGCCTCCTGCTCGAATCTGTGGTTGTTTCCTAACTCACTTCCCCGGGGGCGCTGGAGATGCCCCGCTGGCCCGGGCTGCGTGTTCTGCTCCTCTTCACAGCCCTGCACACGGTGGGTGCTCAATAACTCTGAATCCATCCCATCCCAGTGAGCACGTTCCTCTCAACGCCCATCAGTGAGTCTGGATGAGGCAGCCACGGTTGCCTGTTGGCCGTGTGGCCAGGACGGTCGATTCTTTCTTTCTGACCCTTTGTGTCCTCCCCTATAAACTGCAGACTGCCGTTGCGCCTTCCCCACGGGTCTATGAGGATCAGCGGGACTGACTGGGCATGTGCTGTCTTTCTGTGCCTGCGTTAACGATTCAAGTGGGGCTGCCCCCCCCTCTGCAGGGGTGGGCATGTGACCCCATTGCCTGGAAACACCAACACCTCCTGGAAATGCTGATCCGCCCAGGGTGGGCTTATGCTCCAGGGAAAGCCAGGCAGAGCTCTTCTGTCTACACTGGGTGAGAGACAGCCCCTGTTCCACGCTGGTGATTAAGCCAGGAGAATGGGACTCTGGGGGCAGCCACATGGGGAAAGCCCCGCTCTGGTGGGAGGGAAGGCAGTGGCACAGAGAAGGGGACGGAGTGGAGCAGAATGCAGTGGAGAAAACAGAAGACAGGGTTGAGCCCCTAGACACGGCTGTCCAGGGATCCACCCGGGATTTGACAATCATGTGAGCTGATAAAGATCATTTTGTTGGAGCCAATTTGAGCTGGATTTCTTCACTTGCAAATGAACAGGTCTAAACCAATACAGAGATGTTCATCGCATCTAAAATCCCAGAATAATACCTGACAAAGAGGAGATGCCAGTAAGTGGGAGCTGTTGATGTTTATCACCATTAACAGCAGAAAATGAAAGTTTTTTCTTAGGATGCCGCGGCTTGGTGGCTAGAAGAGGGATCTATCAAATCGTGTTTCCATACTTGAGCAGCTTTGGGTCTTTGGGGCAAGTTAGCCAATCTCTAACCCCTCCGAGCCTCTGCTTCTCCATCTGTAAAGTGAGCTGAGTCATGCCAGCCTTCCAGAACTGTTAGGAAGGAAGCCTGTGTGATGGCTCATCCCGCTGTGTAAGTGCCTAATAAATGCAGGGTTAGCCACTGCACCGCAATCCCTGGCCAGGGATCCCGTCAAAGGACGACATCGCATATGCAGCCCAGCACCCACCTCCTCCATCGCGGAGGCTGAGGGTCAGAGGAGGAATTACGTGCCCAGGATATCATAGTGAGGGGCAAGTCTGCATCAGACCGCGTCTCCAGGTTCTGATCTGGGGCTCTGGCTACCATTTTAGAATCGTCCTGCATCTCATTTCCCTCTCAGAGTCACTGGCATTAGAGCCTCTCTGTCCAGGTATAAATGGGAACAGGCACGTAGCACCATGACCTCCAGCAAGTCACGTCCTCTCCCCGGGGCTCATTTCCTCCGTCTGTAGAATGGGGACAGTCGCGGTCATGTGTTGGGCACAGGGACTGTAAGTGTGGTCAGTCACTACTTGCCGTCTTTTGCAAGAAGGGGGAGGAGGAGATGCTGGGTCACGTGGCCACAGAGACGAGTCACTCATCCCCAGAACCCCCCAAATGCCTGGCCTTTCCAGCCCAGTGACAGGTGGGTCCTGCCTGCCCAGTGTCCAGGGTGGAAAATGCCTTCAAGGTCTGCGGTTTTCCTGTCTGCCTCTAGAAGACGGGGTCACTTCTCTAGCAAGATGCAGCCGGGGAGAAAAGGCCCTGCAGGCTCTCCCTCCGGCCCAGCTCTGTGCGTGCCCGCAGCCAGCCAGAGGCCCTGCCAGCGCCCCTGCCCTGGCCCTCGCAGCTCCACTCACCCAGGGGTTGGTGCCAGCACTCAGCGCCCACACCCCCCCGCTTCTGTGAAGAGCAAATCAAAGGGCCTTCCTCCCCCAGGAGGACCCTGCCAGGACTGGGCAGCAAGGCCGCCCGTGTACCTCCAGCCCCTGACGGTGCGAGGGCTGCCCCAGTGGACAAGGAGGGTGGGTTTCCTCTCTGTGGGCAGGTGGATGGCCCGTGCATCGTGGACTCACTCATCTGTTCACCTGCTCACTCACTGCCCATCATCCACTCAGCTCCTCATTCTCACCTTCACCCCCTCACCACTCACTGCCTCCCTGATTGACACAGCATCCCAGGCACGTCTTGGGCCCCCAGTTCATATCCTTTCAGAAGCCCCACCTCTTACTCCAGCTACCACTGTGACGAGCATTCTGCACAGATTTCAACCAGCTTGGCGTGGGTGCCACCCGGAAGTACCTCACCTCAGGCCTGGCCACGTCCACCCGCTTCCTGCCCAGAGCTTTCCTTTCTCCGTGACGTGGGATCCCATGAGGACCCACGTGGCACACACACCTGTGCAACCAACAGGGGCGGGAGCATCGGTGCCCAGGAGGCACCCTCTGGACAGTGGGATACGGAAGCCACTGGGTAAACGTTCTCCCCCTGGGCAGACAGTCTTGAGACATGTTCTACAAGCTTCTCAGAGGTCCCTTGGAATCAAGCAATCAGTCACCCACAGCAATGACCGATTCAGTAAGGAAACTTTCTGTTATCCAAAGGTTTAGTGGCTTAAAACAACAACAAACATTTAACATCTCAGCGTCCGTAAGCCCGAAATCTGGGAGCAGCTGAAGCTAGGCAGTTCTGGCTTGAGGTCTCTCAGTTTGTTGGCTGGGGCTGTGCTCATCTGAAGGCTTGACTGTGGCTGGAGAAGCCGGTTCCAATATGATACACTCACTCAGGGCACGTTCAGGCTGGCCGTCGGCAGGAGGCCTGCGTCCCTCACCAAACAGGCCTCCCCAGGGGACTGCTTGAGCATCCTCATGACGTGGCCCCTGGCTTTCCCCAAACAAGTGATCCAAGAGAGCACGTGGGGAGCCTCAGTGTCACTTATGAAGTCTTAGAAGCCATAGACTCTCAAGTCTCTAGCATCTTATCATTACAAAGATCAGTCCTGTTCGGTGTGGGAGAAAATTCTGAATTCCAGGAGGCGAGGCTCATTGGGGGCCATCTGGGAGACTGGCCACCAGGCCTTCGCTCCCTGCCTCACTCCCCTGCCCTTCACCTCTACCCTGGGATAGCATTCTCGATGAACCATCTGCCCTGGAGACTTTGTTTCAGGCTCTGCTTTGGGGGAAAGACAGACTAGAACACAACCCAGAGAAAACCAAAAGGCACTCTCTCGGCCAATGACGCACACATTCAGCAATTACTGAGCAGCTAGGACTCCCCAGGCGGTGCTAATAGTGAAGACCTCGCCTGCCAATGCAGGAGACACGAGGCGCTGACTTGATCCCTGAGTCAGGAGGATCCCCTGGAGAGCCTGGCAGCCCGCTCCAGTGTTCCTGCCTGGAGAATCCCATAAACAGAGGAGTCTGGTGGGCCACAGTCCACAGGGTCACAGAGCTGGACACGATGGAAGCAGCTTAGCCTGTATCCAATGTGTGGCAGCTGCTGCCAGAATCTTGCCCAGCCCCCACACAGCAAAACTCAGAACCTTTCTCCTGCTGAAGATATAAGGAATCAAAACTTGGGGTGTTTCTGGCAGGGGAGCAAATGGAAGAGGAGGCAGACTGGAGCCTGGGGCCAGGAGGTGAAACCCACTCCTAAGAAGCTGGGTGAATTAGAAAGCATCCACTCACTCCTGTGAACCTCCATTTCCTATGTGCAAATCTGATGCACTAATAATACACTCACGTTACTCCCTGGAGCCCCTTCCTGAACTCAGCAGTCGGGTCCATCAGAGCAGGTCCAGGCCCCCCTGGTTTGCTTTGTCTCCTTATCCACCGGGGAGCCCTCAGGGAAGGCATCCCTCGTGGTGGGAACCAGTTCAGGGACCGTTATCCTCTGGAGGCTGGAGGGGGCTGAGTTCCCCAGGGCCTCCAGAACCAGCCCCCTCTGCCATGCAGTCTTAAGAGGAAGGGGCGGCAGAGGGGGCCTGGCATGCAGCGCGTTCCAACCAGTCCAGCGCAGAGCTCCTTTCACAACAGACGGACAAAAAAGGACTTGCTGTTTCACTGAGATTAATTCTAGGCGTGTCCTTTAAGTCTCAAACTGACTTAAGCGGAAAAGATATTACCGGCTCTTGTAAGCAAAACAATCCAAGAATCCACATCAGGCAGGGCTGGATCCAGGGGCTACGAAGATGTCTCTATCACGCAGCCTCTTGTCATCTCGACTTTGTGCTCCTTCGTATTGGCCTCATTCTCAGGCAACCCATCGTGGCAGGAAGCCCCGAGCTGCAACCTCCCAGGTTCGGAGTCAGTGGGAAGAATGCTGCCTCTCTCTAACAGCGGTTCCAGCAAAAGCCTCATTTCACGTCATTTCAGCACATACACACACCAAGCAAATCCAACGATCTTACCGGTCAGACTGAGTCACACTAGGGCCAGAGAGCATTCCCACCTAAGTGAACCGGGAAGGCAGGCAGAAGCAGGTGGTTTCCATCCCCGGGAGAATGGATACACCAGTCAGAAACCAGCTGGCCTTGATGTCCCCACCGTCTTTCACTTCTCTCCTTGGCTATGGCCCTTGTTAAATCCAAACACATGGTGGAGCCTTCCAATTGCTTAGAATCACTGGTTCATGAGCCATCAGAGCCAGAGGGGCCTTCAAATGCAACCAGTTCATAAACGGCAAAGACACGGCACACTTGCCGTCACTCTCCTCGCCCACCCCCGGGCAGACATCACTAATAGATCCCAGCTTCTCCCTTGCCGTCACTCTCCTCGCCACCCCACCCCCCCAACCCCGGGCAGACATCACTAATAGATCACAGCTTCTCCCTTGCCGTCACTCTCCTCGCCCACCCCCAGGCAGACATCACTAATAGATCACAGCTTCTCCCTTGCCGTCACTCTCCTCACCCACCCCCTGGGCAGACATCACTAATAGATCACAGCTTCTCCCTTGCCGTCACTCTCCTCGCCCACCCCTGGGCAGACATCACTAATAGATCCCAGCTTCTCCCTGGGCGGAGACACAGATCCAGAAACTCCCAGCACAGCACTCCAGGGAGCCCCTGCTGACTGATCACAGCTGACTCCTGGGATGAAGCCCACATCCATTCCTGTATCTGCACCAACATCTGATGAATGGGGAAACAGACCTGGGGAGAGATTGCTTTGCCCAAGATCATGTACGAAGGGCTCTCCTGCGACCTTATCCTCCTGATTGGAAAATAGGTGGGGTTGTTGATCTCTCTGTGGCTACAATTGCTTCCTAATAGCACTGTGGTTCTTACACCTTCCTTTCTCCTTCTCTCTGTCACTAGGCTCCCTCGTCAGTGCAAGGGACCAGCCAACACCGCCTGCAGGAGCAGTAATTGTAATAAAAGCTCATTTCTATTGACTATTTACTCTGCCAGGAACTGTGCTCCAGAGCGCCTCCTCCACGGAGGTGTGACAGGTAGGTGGTATCGCAGAGTGGGGCGCTGTGAATCACGTTGGCAGAGATATGTGCTCACTGAAATGGTCACTCATATCTTAGATCAGGTTTTCAAGAAGCAGAACCTGGGATGAGATTTGCAGACAAATGCTTTTTTAAGGGAGAAACTCTTTAAAAAACTTTTTTTTTCATTGAAGTGTACTTGATTTACAATGTTGCGTTACTTTCGGGTATATAGCAGTTATATCTCATTTCAGTTACACATATATGTTCTTTTCAGAGTCTGTTCCCTTACAGGGCTACTACAAAATATTCCCTGTGCTATTCAGCAGGTCCTTGTTGGCTATGTAGGGGCAGCTCTTTAAATAAACTAGT
Source organism: Bos taurus (assembly GCF_002263795.3). NCBI lineage: Eukaryota > Metazoa > Chordata > Mammalia > Artiodactyla > Bovidae > Bos > Bos taurus. Next base: position 134,768,943 of record NC_037329.1, read on the forward strand.
GGTAAGGAACTTGCCTGCTGATGCAGGAGACATAAGAGATGTGGGTTCGATCCCTGGGTTGGGAAGATCCCCTGGAGGAGGGCATGGCAACCCGCTCCAGTATTCTTGCCTGGAGAATCCCAAGGACAGAGGAGCCTGGCAGCCTACACGGTCCACAGAGTCGCAAAGAGTCAGACATGACTGAAGCAATTTAGCACACACGCCCTTAAAGGGATGAGAAGGGCAAGAAGCTAAGCAGATATGTGATTCAGATAAAACGCAGCTTCAGCTTGAGCCCATAGGGAGTGTAGAAGTGTAAATGGCGCCGCAGAGTTTGCCCCGCCTTAAAGGAAAGGTGTTGGATTTCTCTGCCCCCTACACACACACACACACACACACACACACACACACACACACACATATACACACACACACATACACACACACACACACACATACACACACACACACACACATACACACACACATATACACACACACACATACACACACACACACACATACACACACACATACACACACACATACACACACATACACACACAAACACACACATACACACACATACACACACAAACACACACACACAGACACACAGACACACACAGACACACACACAGACACACACACACATACACACATACACACACACACAGACACACACACAGACACACACACATACACACAGACACACACACACACAGACACACACACAGACACACACACAGACACACACACATACACACACATACATACACACACATACACACATACATACACACACATACACACACAGATACACACACATACACACACATACACACATACACATACACACACACACACACACTCACACACACTGAATCACTGGCCCTGGGGGCCCCCAGCTCCAGAATCATTGGTCAGAGTTGGAGTACGGGGACTCCTCCTCTGGGTCCATCTTCAGCCTGAGTCAGGAAACCAGAAGCTAGTTCCCTGCTGTCTCCAAGTTAAAGCCCAGAGATTAGATCATTGTCCAAAGGACAGCTGGGAAGAAGTAGAAAAAGCATTCAAACCTCCTGGCCATGGTTTCTGTCTGCTAGAGGACCTCTGAGTAGACCGCCCACACAAGGACTCAGGAAACCAAGGTACTTGTCCCAGCACCCTAGCTGTCTCCATGGTCTGGGCAAGGCCTTCATCATCTAACTACCCCAGGCCTCCGCTTATTCATCTACAGGATGGGAGGGCAGGGATATTCCAGCCAGGCACCCCCAGGAGTCCAGACAAACTGGGACCTTGGCTGTAGGAAAGAGCAGCCTAGAAAGCAGTGTCCACGGCAACCATGTCTTATCCTGTTCAGACTGCTTCTCTGTTACCTATGGGGAGGGAGACAGCGAGCAGTTAGGTGCCACCCTGACTGTAAATGTATTTCCACTCAGGCCCTGGCCCTGGCCAGGTGGGTCCTGGGGCTCAGGCCAATGATGTGAAGTTGGGGGTGAGGGTTGAGGGATGGGAGCTCCTGGAGGCTGTCTGGGGATCCTGGATCCCAGCACGGCATCTCCAGTGCAGCCGGGAGACAAATTCCTGATGGGAAGTACATTTGCAGACTCCTACTCTAGGTCCATCTTCAGCTTGAGGCAGGAAACAGAAGCTAGCCTGATGCATTTCTTTCATAAGCAAAATAAGTGCATTTCTGTTTCATTAAATAAATTTCTGGCATCAACTTCTGGGATGCTCTAGAAAACTCTTCTCTGAAGGGTGAACGAGAATCTAAACCCTGGGAAAGATTTCAATGATCTTGGATGGTCCGGCCTCAAGACGAAAATGCATAACGTGATTCAAGAGCGTAAAAGGGACCTTGGGGGTGGGTGCCAGACACTGACGACAGAGCAGAGGCCAAGTGTGCGGCCCACGTCCCCACTCCTCCTGACATAATTATGGAGAAAGAAATGCCACCATCCCTTTACACGAAGGAGAAAGCGACGCTTAGACGTGTCCGGTCACTTGCCCCCCAGTTGCTCAGCCAGGGAGTGGCTGGGAGCTGAACCCGTAACTTTCTGATTCCAAGGCCTGTGTTCACAACCTGGAGAATACCCACAATAGGGAGGCAGAGTTTGGGGGTGACCTGCAGGCCCTCAAATTGGGGAGCCTCCTGCTCAGGGGAGGAGATGCTGAGTACCCAGGGCATGTTGGTATATTTCTCTCCCTCTACAGGGAAGGAACTGCCAGGAGTTTCCGGGCCCCCATCTGGCAGTGTGGGGAGGCCCGCACAGTCTCTGAGGGCGGCTGGGAAACAAGCGATCCATTCAAAGCAAAAACTTAGGGGCAAGTCCCTGCTCACAACCCGTGGCATACCGATTTCCCAATGTGGAGAGGCATAGCGGCCAGCGATGGGGAGAGAGAAGGGGAACAGGTCATCGAAAATACCTGAAAACACTAACTCAGCCATCTGGCATCTGGCGAGCGTGTACACAGACGTCAGGGCCTCCTGGGAGGACGGAGCTGATGAAGGACGTTCCGACTGAGCTGAAGGCAGAGCTCCCTGGGGCCTGGTTGAGCGTGGGGTCCGAGGGCACCGAGCCTGTTGGACCAGCCCCAGCCTTGCCGACCCCTGGCAGTGGGGCCGGCCTGAAGGGGCCAGGCTGGGGTGGAAGCGGGCAGGCGCCGAGAGCCCCCTTCCCGGGGTGGGCTGTCTGCCAGCTGGGCCTTGGGGCTGCGAGGGGCTGCATGTGTGCTGAGCACCCAGACTGTCCTCAGAGGAACCAGCCAGCGCCTGACTCCTCCCAGCCCATCACCTACTGTGCCACCAGCACCCGGGTCAAGCAGCACATCCTGAGCTGTTGCTGTGTGCCAGGCGTTCACACACACACACACACACACACACACACACACACACGTCCCACGTCGTCCTCACTCCCTGCAGGTGCTGTGCGCAGGGGCACTGGTGGCTTCACCTACCTGCCACCCATTTCTCTTCCTTCGGGAGACATCGCCATGCTCTTCCTTTCCATGGGTCCTTAGGGGTGGGTGGGGCTAAAGCACTTCCCCTCCCTCAGAAAGTGGGCACCGTGCCCCACGTCTGGCCAAGCAGCATCCTCCACCCTCGGCCCCTGGCCTTGGTGATTGGCTCAGAAACAGGCATGGAAGGACGGGCGGCTGAAAGAGTCTGGGGTGCTGAGCGAAGGTGACACAGGTCGTCACATCAGCTCCGACTAGAGTGACATCCGCCTCGGGCCCCAAGCACGTTTGCCCGTCTTCCCTCCAGATCACGATGCTCACCCTCAGAGCCCGGGGAGGGTGGCAGACAGCTTCCGTGCCTTGTGAATTTCAGTTGGTCTGCTTTTGGCCACGTGACACCCCAGAAGAGCTTTCACTGGGGCAGAGTCACCGGCTGCAGATGGAATTCAGCAGCTAGACAGAGTTACAGGGAGTGAGGGCTCACTTCGTCTTCATATAAACATCTGGGACTTTTACCATAACCTATAATACAGGTATTTGATGAAAACTGTTTCCATTGCCTCTGCATCAGATAAATGGTGTCCCCATGCGCCAACGCCTGGCTCCTCCATTCTCCAGAGCCCCAAGTCTGCTTCCCCTGGCTTCATAGTGACTCCCGGAACTACGCTCTTTTTGTTGGGATTGGTTCGTTGTTTTTTTTCCCCAGATTTCACCAACAAGTGAGACCGTATGATGTTTGCTTTTCTCTGACTTACTTCACTCAGCATAAGGCCTTCAGGGTCCATCCATGCCGTCACACAGGCAGGGTCTTCTTTGTTTGTGGCTGAACGGCATCTACCGCGTACGTGCGTCGCACGCTTCATCCGCTCATCCATCAGCGAGCGCCTCGGCTGTGCCCACGCCCTGGTCACTGTACCCACGCGGTGATGAACATGCGGTCACACGTCTCTTCCAGTTAGTGCTGTTATTTCCACTGGATAAATACCCAGAAGTGGAGCTGCTGGATCATATGGTAGTTCTATTTTTAATTCAAGATCCTTGACTTAATCACATCCACGAAGAGCTCTTTTCCAAATAAGGCCACACTTCCAGTTTCCTGAATTAAGGCCTGCTGTCTCCGGGGGCCGCCGCTCAGCCTGTTACAGGGAGTCGAGTTTCACTTTCCAGCTGGAAAACCGAGGCCCTGAAGAGCGAGAGACTCTGCCCTGGGTCACTTTGCTGCTGTTCAGTCGCTCAGTCGTGTCTGACCCTTTGCGACCCTGTGGACTGCAGCACGCCAGGCTTCCCTGTCCATCACCATCTCCTGGAGCTTGCTCAAACCCATGTCCATTGAGTCGGTGATGCCATCCAACCATCTCATCCTCTGTCGCCCCCTTCTCCTCCTGCCCCCAATCCCTCCCAGCATCAGGGTCTTTTCCAATGAGTCAGCTCTTCTCATCAGGTGGCCAAAGTACTGGAGCTTCAGCTTCAGCATCAGTCCTTCCAATGAATATTCAGGACTGATCTCCTTTAGAAGGGACTGGATGGGTCTCCTTGCAGTCCAAGGGACTCTCAAGAGTCTTCTCCAACACCACAGTTTGAAAGCATCAGTTCTTTGGCGCTCAGCCTTCTTTATGGTCCAACTCCCACATCCGTACACGACTCCTGGAAAAACCACGGCTTTGACTACACAGACCTTTCTCGGCCAAGTGGCGTCTCTGCTTTTTAACATGCTGTCTAGGTGTGCCATCCTACTGGGGAGCCATTCCCTTCTCCGGGGGAGCGTCCTGACCCAAGGATCAAGCCCAGGTCTCCTGCATTGCAGGGAGATGCTTTACCGTCGGCGCCACCAGGGAAGCCAGCCCGGGTCACCGTCAGCATAATTCCTGGGGGAAAGGACTCTGAAAGGAGAACAAGGAAAGACTTGCACTGTGAGATGGGAGAGGAGGGGACGGGAGAGGACGGCGTGGGTCAGAGGGCCTGAGAGAGGGCCTGAGAGAGGGCCTGAGAGAGGGCCTGAGAGAGGGCCTGAGAGAGGGCCTGAGAGAGGGCCTGAGACAGGGCCTGAGACAGGGCCTGAGACAGGGCCTGAGAGAGGGCCTGAGAGAGGGCCTGAGACAGGGCCTGAGAGAGGGCCTGAGAGAGGCCCCAGACAAGCAAACTTCGAGGAGGCCACGCTGCCTGCAGCCACCCTGGACTAGCGGGCAGCGGGACTGTGCCCTGGAGCCCAAAGGTGGCTGCTGGCACATCGCCAGACTACACTCTAGTTACGACACCTCTGCCGCAGGAGCTCCTGGAGCTGGCCCGGAGGAGCCCTGCAGAGCCCAGAGCAGAGCAGGAACTGACGGAGCAACTGAGGCATGGAAGCCTCTGGGACACCTCCAGAGCTGGGGGGTACAGGAGGGCGAGGTGACACGGGCAGGGGCTTTTCTTGGTTCCAGCCACAGGTGCACCGCTGGCTGGCTGCGTGACCTCGGGCAAGTCGTGGCGTCTGGATCTCAGAGCCCCTACCAGCACCCTGGGGAGGCAGTTGGGCGCATTTAGGAAGAGACAGGTGTGCAGGTCCTGGGTGAAGGCTGGTGCTCAGGGTGCGTGCGTGTGGATTCCAAGGGTGATGGTACTGATGGGCGGGGAAGGTCAGCTGGGCTGGGGTTCGGGGGGCTGGGGACAGAGGCTCCCCGAAGGCTGGGGGTGAGCATCTCAGGAACTTCAAATGGCAGCCCACTTCGGCTCCCTGTTTCGGAGGTTCTTAGGGAACATTAGTTCTCTTCCTTGTCTCTGCTCCCCAGAGGGGACCACCCAAGGGCAAAGGGGTCATGGCAGGCCGCTGGGGGGGGCACACCTTACAGTCAGTCAGCAGACGGCAGAGAGGAGGGGCGTGCGTGCTAAGCCGCTTCAGTCATGTCTGACTCTTGGCAACCCGGTGGACTGTAGCCTGCCAGGATCCTCTGTCCATGGGATTCTCTAGGCAAGAATACTGGAGTGGGTTGCCATGCTCTCCTCCAGGGGGTCTTCCCGACCCGGGGATCGAGCCCACCTCTCTTGAGTCTCCTGCATTGGCAGGTGAGCTCTTTACCACTAGCGCCACCTGGGAGCTTGTGCTGAGTGAGGGGCAACCCTCTTCTCCAGGAAACCCGCTTTTATTTCTTGCCCCCATGCAGCGGCATGTGCTGACTGTTTCAGCATTGACCGGCGGGCTGTGGGTACAAAATGGCCTAAATGCGGGCCCTATTTACAGTATTTACAGTCGGTGGGCCACTCTCCTTGTCTGACCAGGAGATCCCGAAGTCCGTCTGGGGCCATGTCCTCACCCGTCAAACTTGCGGTCCCAGGGAGCAAACCCTCCTCAGAGCGCAGATTTGTTTAATCACCGTGTACTGAAAATCTGCTTCCAACACTGAGCCAAGTGCTGGGCAGAATGAGAGACGGAAATGAGTGTCAGGCGTCCCAGAGATGAGCAGTAGCAGCACTACAGAGCCTTTATATCACACCCCCTTTGCATCAGGCCCCCTGTAAGCCTTCACATGTGAGGGGGTCCATTCAACTTCCCAGTTTGTGAATTCATACACAGGGGCCCATACGGCTCAGTGATGTGCCCATCACCCAGCTTCCAAGTAGAGGATACAGGGTTTGAACCCAGGCAGCCTGGCTCCAGAGCTGACGCTCCACGGGACGAGGGCCTGGCCAGGCCCAGGGACAGTGAATCTAAAGCGTGGGTGAGGGCAGCGGTGAGAGGTGAGGCCTGAGATGAGCGGAGTCCACATCCCAGAGGCAGGGCTATGTCTCCCGAGGGAAGGACCCTCAAGATCATGCCCTACAGACAATAGAGACTGATGGAGAGGGTGGGAGCAGGGGTCAGGCAGGGTCAGATGTGGAGAGATCACCCTGGTTTCATTACACAGCAGAGTTGAGATATGAGAAGGTGTTCATGGGCCCCATGCTTGATCTCAATGCTCCAAGCCGAGCTGTTGAGAAGCTGGGGGGAGGGAAGGAGACAGGGGCTGGCGCTGCTCTAGGGGTGGGTGGGCAGGGAGCCTCACCAGTTCTGGAAGGAAGAGCACCCACTCCAGCATGGGTGAGGCCAGTCCCCAGCTCCGCCCTTGAGCGTCCTTAAAGGTGCAGCCCTCCGGTTTAGGCGCCAGAGCTCCTTGGCTGTTCGCTGGCTCACCCCACACACGATCCATCTCCCTGACCTACGGTCCCTGCCTGCTGGTCCTCGCGGACAAAGTCTGGGTGGGTGAGGCCCTCAGCGCGTGGCTGCTCCCTAGCCAGGGGCCTGGGGAGGGGTCAGTGATGAGCAGGGTAGGGAAACAGATATGCCAGGGGGAGGGGAGGGGGAGGGGAGGAAGGAGACCATCACAGAGGGGTTCCCGAGCCTCAGGGTTGCAGGAATTCCTGCTGCCGGGGAACAGACCTGGGGTCTCAGAGAGCCTGCCCAGCCCCTCTTGCCGCATGACCTTGCAGAGTCACTTTAAGAACACTCCAGCTGAGCCTCCATCCTAAAGGAGATCAGTCCTGGGTGTTCATTGGAAGGACTGATGTTGAAGCTGGAACTCCAAGACTTTGGCCACCTGATGCGAAGAACTGACTCGTTTGAAAAGACCCTGATGCTGGGAAAGATTGAAGGTGGGAGGAGAAGGGGATGACAGAGGATGAGATGGTTGGATGGCATCACCAACTCAATGGACATGAGTTTGAGCAAGCTCCAGGAGTTGGTGATGGACAGGGAGGCCTGGCGTTCTGCAGTCCATGGGGTCGCAAAGAAACATGACTGAGCGACTGAACTGAACTGAACTGAGCTGAGCCTCAGTTTCCTCATGGGAAAATGGCCAGAGCATTGGAGCCAGCCCGGTTTCAAAGCCACAGCCTCCAGGCACCCTCTCCCTTCCCTCGAGACCCAGTTCTGAGAGGAGGCTAGCCTCATGGGGCGTGGTGAGGCCACACCCTGCCTCTCAGAGCCAAGCAGGTGGGGGCAGGCTCGCACCGCTGCCGAGACTCGTGGCCGAAGAGAAGGTGTTCCTTACAGCCAGCACTTCCAGGTGAAGTGGCCTGCCCCACCCCTGTCTGCCCGAGAAGGCTCTGGAAGACCCCGCCTCCCCCGACCCCCCGTCGCTGCCTAGCGACCCTCCCAAAGAGCTCAAAGTGCCTTTTCCTTCTTCTGTGTGCTTCTTTGATTGTCCCACAGTCCTGGGAGCTGAGACAAGAAAGTGCTTTGAGCCCCAATCCCGGCACTGTCTCCTTGAATTTTTTTGTAGAAATTCTCCAAAGTTGGTGTTCTATGGGCCGAATTGTGTGCCCCCAAATCCATCTGTTGGAACCCTGGCCCCCACCCTCCCCACTGTGATGGATTCGGAGACGGGGCGTTTGGAAGGTGATTAGGGTTAAATGAGGTTGTAATGGTGGGGCCCTTGTGATGGGTTAGTGCCCGTACAAGAGGCACCAGTGAGCTCACTTAAGCTCTCTAGGACACAGGGAGAAGACCGCCGTCTGCCAGCCGGGAGGAGGAACCACATCACCCAGTACCCTGCTTGGACATCCAGCTCCCAGACCTGGGAGATAAGCATCTGTCACTTAAGTCCCCCTCCGCCCCAGCCTGTGGTGTTCTGTGATTAAGACAGTATGATCACAAACAGGCCCAGGTCTCTTCTCAAAACCCCTTCACACCAAACTACCTGCAGCTCCTGGACGCACGGGGCTGAGTCACCCGGACGTGCTCACACGCTGCTCCCTCTGCCCGGAAGGCCCCGTCCCTCATCCGCCTACCTCAAGACGAGAATGCCACCGGCACCTTCTCCTTGGACTGTCTCTGACTTGTCAGCTGGCACAGACCTCTCCTTCCTGCGCAGCCCACAGCCCCCGTGAGCTACCTGTCCAAGATGCACGGGGGCGAGGGCAAGCATCTCCTGTGCTGCCATCCTCATAAGAGCCCAGGAACCTCAGCGTGCCTCAGTGTCCACATCTGGGAAATGGTGCCCATCTCACTGGAGTGTTGTGAAGACTGAATTACTTAACACACAAACTGCTGGCACGCACTCAGCTGCTATTATTATTGCTGTGGTGGTTATTGTCACTTTGAATCTCCATGGTTAATAAAAGAGATGAATCCTTAGCCCCATTGCATAGTTGAGAAAACTGGGACTAAGCAGTGGTGGGGGAGGGGTGCTTGTTCAGGGTCGCTCAGCCAGCCGCCAGCAGAGCAGAATCCAACCCCGAAGTCTAGGGGTGCATGTTTCTGCACATCATGCTCCACGTATGGGGTGGACACACCGAGGACCAGGCGTGGGAGAAGGCTCTCACCCCAGGCCATGGACCGGTCAGCCGCTGCAGAACACGGACCGAGCCCAGGCCCCGCCCGCTGGGCCGACCGCAGCCTGCAGCCAAGCCCCAGGGGTTTCTAGAGGTGGTTTCATTCGCCCCTGCGCCCCTCCCCCGAGGCCAGCCCCGAGTTGCCAGCAGCAGCAACCAGTGATGGAGCAGGAAGTGATAAACACGTCCCTGGCTTCCGTGAACTCCCATCCAATTTACTGTTCCTGGGCTCACGCCAAGAGTGTTTGTGTTAATAAACCGAATGGACTTTTCAGAATCCACCACAATGACTGATGGCGGAGTCAGAATGAAATCCTGGCAGCTCTGCAGCCTCCTTCCTATGGAGCCTGAGGCAGGGGGGATATGGGGCACAGTCTTCTGGGGTTTCCCGGCCCCAGGGACCCCCAGAGGCCATCTCTTCCGAGGCCCTCAGTGTACATGTGGGGAAACTGAGGCAGGGGCGTTGCTGGGAGCAGCGTCTAGTATTACGAGGTCCTGCCCTCGGTGTGGGTCAGAACTGGGGCCTGAGGTAGGTAGTAGGTTTTGATGAGTCTGGGAGCCCTGGGCAGGGAAATGGGTTGGAAAGAAGGGTGACGGTGTGGAATTGAAAACCAGGGCACAAGGGGTTTGGGGGCGGAGACCCAGCACAAACCCAAGCCCAAAAGGAAAACGGTTAACCTCACTTTAGGCGGATTTGAGTCATCCTCCTAAACGATTTTGCCAGCACAACGTGAGGCCCTGGAGGGGCTGTCAGCCTGAGAGGCCTCTCTGCCCCCCACCACTGGCCTCCCCTTCGTCAGGAGCCACGTCCCCTTCACTGAGGCCCTGAGCTCCTTTCCGGAGTTTGTCCCGCATCTCCAGGACCAAGCAACACGGACTCCAGCAACAGCCCTGGGAAAACCCTCGCTCACGTTCTGAAGTCCCCAGGCCTGGAGCTGTCTGCCCCTCCCGAGGCCTGATCCCTGCAGCTTCCCTGCTGGCTCCGCGGTAAAGAATTAGGCTGCAACGCAGGAGATGCGGATTTGATCCCTGGGTCAGGAAGATCCCCTGGAGGAGGAAATGGCAAGCCGCTCCAGTATTATTGCCTGGGAAATCCCACAGACAGAGGAGCCTGGCAGGCTACAGTCCATGGGGTTGCAAGAGTCAGACATGACTTAGCGGCTAAACCACTACCACCAGGCCAGATCTCTCGCCATGATGGCCCCATCCGATCTCCAACCTCACTTCTGCCCAGCTCTGGCCCGACACCCCAGGCCAGGCCCAGGGCGCCCTCTGAGCGCATCCCTGAACAGATGCTGGGCGACAAGCCCAGGGGAGAATGGAGAACAAAGATCCTCCCACTATCCCCTCTGTTTCTGCCATCAGAGGGTGAAAGCCAGGCAGCGACTCCAAGCTGCCCCTGTGGGAGGAGGTGGCTGGAGGGGGTCCTGCCGGGATAATCCACAGTCCCTGGGTTATGGAGAAACAGGTGGTAACTCTCAGGCGCGGTTTGATCCATGTCCTGCCTTGGAAAACCTGTAGGGCTGGGGTCCCTGCCATCTGGGAAGGGTGGACTCCCGAGCTTTCAAGACACCACGACCCTCCAAGTGGCTCCAGCTCACCCCGAGGAAGCCTGGACCCCAGTTCAGGCCCGGTGGGGCCCTGCCTGCTGCAAGGGGTATCTAGGGCAATGGAAGCAGGAAGGGCTCCCTGATCCCCTTCCCACCCACCCAACTGCCTCCAGCTTCAATCAGAGCCACTTTGCTTTTATCTAGTTTCTGTGGAGAATTTCCCTGTAAGATTTTGTTTGAACAAAGCTTCCCTCCACTACAAACATTTTGCAAACCTCTGATCCAGCCCTGCCCCCCATGTTTGGCAGCCAACAGAGGTTCGCAGCCAGGTGGCCTGGAGCCAAATCCTATTTATAACACTTACTAGCTGGGCACTGGGGGTTGGCGGGGGGGGAGTCTCTCCCCTTCTCTGAGCCCCAGTTTCTCCGTCTATAACATGGAGAGCGCATCCGGTCTGCTCTAAGAATCTGAAACATGTAAGGAGGTTGTCTGGCGAGCTGAAATTCTTTTCAGTTGCAAGTGAGGACACTGAGGACGCGCTTGGATGTCTGCACGGCCACAGAAGGGCTGGCACCCCCACCCACCCTGACACACGGCGCCGGGCTGGACACACAGCACCCCCACCCACGTCGACACACCGCGCCAGGCTGGACACGCAGCAGCCTAGCGCCCCGCCGCCCCTCCAAGGCCCGCGGCTCAGGCAGCCCCAGCGTCTCTGCCACCACGGCCCTCGGAGCGCCTCGCTGGCCCTGACGAAGCTTGAGGCTCACAGGGCCCGCAGGCCTTATGGAGCAGCACGCGGAGCGGGGAGGCGGGGCGGCAGGAGACGGCCAACAAGCCTGCCTGTTGCTCACGGAGCCATCGCCGCTGACACTGCCGCTATTTAGCATTTAGATAACGCTCTATATTTCCACCAGGTTTGTTGCCCGGATCGTCAGGAAAGCAGTGAGGAGGGCGAGATGCTGGCTCCAAGCGAGGAGCAAGAATTGACTGGACCAGCCTGTCCGCCCTGAGCCTCACTCCAGCATGTTCGTCCACTCGCTCAGTACACAGCGGTGGCAGAGCCTCTAGAACGTTCCATGTCGTGGGCTGGGCACACGGTGGTTAGACCCAACCCCTGCCCTCCAGGAGGCGCAGTCCCTGGAAGGAGGCGCTCAGCCTGGGAAGTGTGGTCCCTGCTGACCCCGGGGACGGTTCCCTCCCCAACCACTGAGCACACGGGTGCGTGCACCCAGGGGGGCCGCCCCTCTGCACTCCAGGGCAGTCAGAGGGCAAAACCACCCAGAGGTGACCGGATCCAGCTCTCGCGGGAAAAGACACGGCGTGGACCCTCCAGCCCTGCGTGTGGATTGTGTCACGGTGTCCAGACTCCCCAACCACGTCCCCACGGCGTGGACCCTCCAGCCCTGCATGTGGATTGTGTCACGGTGTCCAGACTCCCCCACCACGTCCCCACGGCGTGGACCCTCCAGCCCTGCGTGTGGATTGTGTCACGGTGTCCAGACTCCCCCACCACGTCCCCACGGCGTGGACCCTCCAGCCCTGCGTGTGGATTGTGTCACGGTGTCCAGACTCCCCAACCACGTCCCCACGGCGTGGACCCTCCAGCCCTGCGTGTGGATTGTGTCACGGTGTCCAGACTCCCCAACCACGTCCCCCGCCTGACGACAGCAGCGGTGCCCGTGGAGTCTGTGGAAGGCAGAGCCGTGAATGACGTGCCCTGGACAGACTTCCCTGAGCACCGGGCTGCAGGCCGAGACCGTGACCCGCGGTGGGGATCCGTCTGTGGCCACGGTTGCGGCCAAAGGGGGCATGGCCCCTGGAACGGAGGAGCCGTGCGGGCCCAAACTGTCCCGTTCACCACTGTGATCTCCAGGGCCCAGACAATGCCTGGCGCTCAGCACACACACGTGCCGTGAACGGAGGAACGAGCGAGGGATGTTAGTCAAGTTTCTTCCTATGGCTGCGGCCCTGGCTCAGGGTCAGCCGGTGTTCAGAGACAAGTCAGTGTGGAAAGAGACCTGAGCCTTCTGGAGCAGGCACTGAGGCCAGGGAGCTGAACAGAAACTGAGGGACCCACTCGGTGGTTAAGCCACCATCGTGGTTTCTCCAAGGTCCTATACCCGCTCCCAGACTCACTGCACCTCCAGGCGCTGAAGACCTACTACAGGATAATATCCATTTTTTACGGGCCTCTGGCCCATCTAACCCTCCCACCACCACCACCATCACCTCCCCCACATACAAAAGAGTTGATACCATCAGGAAGCTCTGGACCTCTAGTCCCAGCTGATCTGGTCGTACTGTGGTATCAGTTCAGTCGCTCAGTCGTATCTGACTCTCTGCAACCCCATGGACTGTAGCCCACCAGGCTTCCTTGTCCATCACCAACTCCCGGAGCTTGCTCAAACTCACGTCCATTGAGTCAGTGATGCCATCCAACCATCTCATCCTCTGTCGTCCCCTTCTCCTCCCGCCTTCAATCTTTCCCAGCATCAGGGTCTTTTCCAGTGAGTCAGTTCTTCACATCAGGTGGCCAAAGGATTGGAGTTTCAGCTTCAACATCAGTTCTTCCAATGAATATTCAGGACTGATTAGCTTTAGGATGGACTGGTTGGATCTCCTTGCAGTCCAAGGGACTCTCAAGAGTCTTCTCCAACACCACAGTTCAATGCCTCCACGTCATTGTAAGAATAAGGCCAAGCCCCTTGGTGTGGCACTCAATGCCCTGGCTACCTCTCCAGCCCACACCTCACCTCTCCAGCCCCAGCCCAGGCTTCATGCTCCAGCAAGCGTGAACACCCTGTGTTCTGATGAATTTCCAAGTCATTGCACATGTAAATTCCCTTCCATGCAACGCCTTTTACTTCCTTACAAATATGACAAATAATTGATTTTTTAAAACAAGCATCTTTTTGACAAGTTGACCACTTCAGTTCGATGTTCCTTTGCAACTGTCCTTGTCACATGAAGTATGGTAACTACCAAGTGTATGCTTATCTTTCCTGCCTTTTAGAATTTTCTGCATCACCAGGATCCAATCTGAGGCCCAGAACTTCATCACCACTGTCACGACCATCCCCACCACCGTGGTCAACACCACCACCATCACCCCCATCACTGCTCTCCCCGCCATCACCGCCCACTGTCCACAACTAACATCCGTTACTCTGCGCCAGGCAGTATACTAAGATCGTCCCATCATTTTCTCTGCTAATCTTCATAACATTCCTGCTGACTGAAAAAAGAAAATAACACGCAACCTGAAAGTTAAGAATTACATTTTATTTGGCAGACTTCCTAAGGACTTCAAGCCTAGGAGACTGGAGTCTCAGATAGCTCTGAGGGGCTACTCTGAAGAGGCAGGTGGGGGTGGACATCCAGGCTATTAGGAGTTTTTGCAACAAAGACCAAGTGATTGGAAGGTTGAAAGGTGATCGTCAATTAAAGAAAACAGATATCTCAAGGTAAGGAGCTTAGCACTTTTCTATGTATGGAAGATGCAAGAGCTGGGCTCACGGCAAGCGCTCCTTCGACAGGCACTCAGTTGTCTGGGGCCGGTATCCTGTGCCCTCTCACTGAGCCGCGGCCGGCTGCCAGATGCTGGGTGCCCTGCTTCCACCCTCCCCTCCCTCGGGGTTCAGCTTCCGGGAGTCTGTGAAGGGATAGGCTGGTGGAGACAGTGCCCTTTGTTTACTGGCAGGGCGGGCAATATTTTCCACTCGCACCCCCACTGAAGAGGAAGGCTGCATACTCCTCTCCACGGCATGGATGAAGAGACCGAGGCTCAGCAAGATTCAGCAACGCCCGAACATTCAAAGCCCAGCAGTGTCTCCCTTATCCCAGCAGGGAAGTGTTAGTCGCTCAGTCGTGTCTGACTCTTTGCGACCCCATGGACTGTAGTCTGCCAGGCTCTTCTGCCCATGCAATTCTCCAGGCCAGAATACTGGAGTGGGTTGCCATTCCCTTCTCCAGGGGATCTTCCCAACCCAGGCACTGAACCCTGGTTTCCCGCATTGCAGGTGGATGCTTTACCATCTGAGCCACCAGGGAAGCTCTCAGACAGGGAAAGAGCCTGGATAATTCAAAATTCCTCCTCAGACAACAGTACTTCTGCTTGACTTTGGAATATCTTGAGAGGTCAAGCACTCAGAGAGCCTCTTATTTCTGTGGATCCCTGCACAGCCATGGACACCACACCCTGGATGTGAGCCTCTGGGACTAGGCTCTCTGCCGCCGTCTGCTCCACTAAGCGCAGGGTCCACTCCCAGCCACTCAGCCTACAGACTCTGCCCAGGGTCTGGCGCCGCACGGCTGCACCACAAGCGTCTCGGCCCTGGAAGGGTCAATTCCAGGCAGCAGCCAGCTCCTTGGATGACGTGATGATGAAGAGGAAAAGAAAATTTTAAACAACCTCCTGCCCCTTCCGCCTCTGTAACTCGCCTTGCCCCTTGAAAAGTCTGGATCACGTACGTCACGCAGTCTCAGAAAGTGGGGCCTTTCAATACTAGGAACTGGAGCTTATCTCACTCACCCTTGTCCTGCTCTTTGCAATCGCCTGGCCCCTGAAAACCTGCGTGATCAGGCCTGTCTGTGTAATGGTCAGGCTTCCCCCTCCCCATCTTGACTGCTGTTCCCGTGTGCGTGAAGCCCCTTAGTTTAAACCAGCCTATTAGCAGCTAGTGTTGCCCACTACGGTCTGTCTATAAAAACCCTGTAACCCCTTTGTTCAGGGCTCAGAGCCTGGAGTGTTAACTCCTCTGGACCCGCCAGCATAATAGACCTGAGTTCTCTGACTCTCCGAGCGTGGGGCTTGATTTCTCGAGCACTGGTTTCTGCAGCACCGGATTCACAGACAGGGAGCCCCTCCGGCCAGCGGGCCAGCACTGCCCCCTCCTCTGCATCCCTCCCGCACTCGCTGGGCTAGAGAGCGGTGGGGAGAGTCCCCCCAGGCGATGCCATCCCCCTGCCGGTCTTCCCAGCACCCCCGGCACGGTCCTCTCCGTGTTCACAGATGGGCTGCCTGAGACCCACCGGAAGCCGGGCCATGCCCACAGCTCTCACAGTAACATCAGGCATCTCTTCACTGCAGACCACGCTCTACAGCCTGGAGCTCACCCCAAGGTAACTTTTCTCCAGAAACTCAAGGGTCAGGGGGTCACTATGTCCTGCCTCCTCCCAGAATCAGACGGTATTACGGAAGCGTCAGGATACAATTTCAGTCCCTGGCCCTTCCGCTGATCCTGTCTGTATCAGGATACAGCCATGTGCTGTATTGATGAGGCGGGTAATTAAAAGTAGAAGCCAATATTGATTAAGCTCTAGGTAATGTTTCAAGTACTTTCCAGGTATTCAATCATCTCATTCACACACAGACCGAAGAACAAAGATCGCCCATAATTTCCATTTTACAGGTGGGAAAACTGAGGCTCAGAGAGGCGAAGCTGTGTGCTACAGGTTCCCAGTGAAAAAGTGGTAGCTCCAGACTCACTTGTCCATTCTTCGGGAGGGAGGGGCACAGCCTTCCCTGGTGTCCTGTCCCTGAGAAGACTGCATCTCCCCTCCCCAGCAAGGCCCCCGACCCACCACCCTGCATTGGTAAGGGGGGAGCAGGCATTGTGCTCGCTTTGACTCACTCTGCCCACCTCCTCCCTGGCTCTGGCAGCAAAGGTGCCTTCCAGACCCAGTAGGAGGCCCCCTGGACCAAGCCGAGCCCCGCCAAACCCCTTCACCAACAGTCGCGCTGACGTCTGACCTCCGTCTGTGTGCCTCGGGCACCTGCCTCTCAATTGGTTCCAAGACTGGCACGTAGCGAGGGGTCTCTACTGTCCTCCGTTAAACCCCAGTAATTATAAATACGTAAATAAATCAGTAGTGCTTACCCCCATTGGAACTGATCACCATCTAAATATACCCCCTTCTAAGCGTGAACATTACCACTCTTCCACACCACACTTTGTTTAATAACAGAAATAACAGGAGTAAGAAAAGTTCGCTGCTGTTTGGCGTCTGCAGTACGGCAGGTGCGAGGCATCATTAATTATTACACTTCATTTCACAGTCCCCACCCCAAGTAGACTCCGTCAGCCTCCTTTCTGGCCATGAGAAAAGGACACACAGCTGTAAGAGCTGGATTAGAATCTGTGCAGGGTCCACTGGCACCTCCCTCGATTTCACGTCCCTCTAGAACCTTAGAAGGTGACCTTGCTGATAAACAGGGTCTTTGCAGATTAATTACTGTAACATCATGCTGGGTTGTGGTGGGCCCTAAATCCAATTCTTGCAAGGATACAGAGACTTGCAGAGACGCAGAGGCGCTACGGGGCGGGGGAGGGAGGGTGCCCAGGTGATGACGTGGGCAGAGGTCGGCGCGAAGCAGCTAGAAGCCAAAGAATCCCAGACAGAGAAGACAACCATCTTCCAGACAAGGAAGGGTCGTCCTCTAGAAACTTTGGAGGAAGCTTAGCCCCACAAACCCCTTGATTTTAGACTCCAGACCTGCGAGAGTATAAATTTCCGTTGCTTTAAGCCACCTGTTTGTAGTCCTTTGTTACAGCAGCCACAGGAAGCTATATAGAACAGACTCTGAGAGTGGCTGTTCTGATGCCTCTCCCAAACTAACCCCCGTAATCATGACCATAATCATGGTCACACAAGCTTTTACTGAGAGTCAGCAGGTGCCCTGGTGGTTCAGTAGGTAAAGAATACACCTGCAGTGCAGGAGACCATCTGCAAGAGACCCGCGTTTGATCACTGGATCCGGAAGATCCCCTGGGGAAGGAAACGGTGACCCCCTCCAGCAGTCTTGCTAGGGAAATCCCACGGCGGGCTACAGTCCATGGGGTTGCAAGAGTCAGACATGATTGAGCACCTAACCCACCACAGCAGGTGCCCGGCAAGAGGACACAGAGAAGACACAGCCCTCGGCCAAGGGCTCACACACAGCGACAGCAGAGTCACCCCTTGTCCTAGCAGCTTCAGCTCCGGAGGGAGAGAAGCGAGAGGGGCTGCATGAACGAGTCCTGGCGCCATCACTTCCAGGCTGTGTGGCCAATGGCAGGTCATAGCCCGCCTCTCCGAACCCGAATTCCTGCAAGATGGAGGTACTTAGGCCAACTTGCCTCTTTCAAACAAAGGATCTAGAAACACTTTAGAAAGTCATAATTGCACTTTTTATATGGGAGGTAAACAGGGCTTGGTAAATACATTCTTTAGATCTTTCTGCACGTGGAAATATTTCATACAAAAAAGAAAGAAAAGGAGCTCAGCGGTGGAGGGCGGCAGGCAGGGAGGTTCTGCACTGGATTCATGTTCTCCTCAAACACCACCATTTCTTTTGGGAGCAGAATCATCCTCAAAGGGCATCTTGAATTGCAAATAGCCAGAGCCACAAAGGAAAGAAAAAGCCCCCAGGAACAAGCCATGTTTGGATCCGTCCCCGAGCCGAGTCATCGCCAGCTGGCCAATTTTGGTTCCTCCTGCCTCAGCTGCAAGCATCAGCCATGCCAGGGACTGTGAAGTAATCCTGAGATTTGTCAGAGGCAGCGTCTGATCTCCGCCAGTCAAATAGAGGGGAAGAGAGACCCACAAGATCAAACAAGACTCCTTGGAAAGCCACTGTGTGGGGGGAAAGCCTTACAGTGTGGGTGCCAGTGTGACAGCCTGCAGGCTGCCTTGAAGTGGGAGCATTTTGCTTGAAGATTATGGGAGGATGGAGGGAATATGTGTGCTGGGATGCTGGAGCATTCCAAATGCAGAAAGGGCTTGGCAGCACCTGGCACCACTCACCCAAATCTGAGGAGAGCGCTGCGCTTCAGAGCCTCTGGACCAGGGCAGACTGGGAGCATCTCTCATCCATGCTACCCAGTCTGCTTGGAATCTTGTCAGGGCCTCCCTCGTGGGAGTCTGACTTCATTCCCCGAGTCAGAGTCCAAGGAAAAGATGGATGTAGTCAGCTCAGCCCCACAGAGACTCATGAAAACTCACTCGCTAGCAGGCCTGGCAAAAATCATTCAGGTGATTTAATTCAATCCAGTTCAAGCCACTATTTATTTAATAAACAGACAGCTGAGCATAGAGGCTAAGGGACTCCAGAGCTGGATGAACTGGGCTTGAATCCCAGCTCTAATGCTTAGACCAGTCACTTGGCCTCTCCTGGGACTCAGTTTTCCCTTCTGTTAAATAGGGATTGTAATGGCACCTACCCCATAGGGCTGTGCACACGGAATGCATTAGTACTTCTTAAGCACCTAAAATCTTTTCAGGCATATGGTAAGTGCCAACTAAGGGCTGTCTAGGGGACTGGTAAACGAAGCAGTGGGGTAAACAGAGGCCCTGGACATCCTCCAGCATCCCCGCATACAGACAGCTGGGACCGGAAAGAGGAAGTGCCTCGTCCAGGGTGGCGCAGCTCAAAAGTTGCCAAGGCAACACCACAGCAATTAGACCCCATCCTTAACCACTAAGTCTTAGAGACCCCCTTCCGCTCACTATTTCTCCCCCGAGTCTGGCCTGGAGCGTGGCACTTAGGAGACATGAACGCTGAGTGAACCCTCTGAACCATCATCCCTTCTCTTACTCTTGATGTGACCTTGGCCTGTGACACAGACTGTCTGAAGTGCCAGTTTCTTTGTGTAAAAGTGTGGATCTGAATATCCAATTCACAGGGCTGCTGGTGAGAACCAAATGCAAACACGCCCAGCGGGGTGTCTGACAGTTCGTCCATGTTAAACAAATGTCATCTTGATTTTATTTCATTTCCTTGGCCGTGCTCAGCTCTGCCCAAGGACCCATGGGGAACACAGGAGGAGGAGAAAAATGTATTCTTGTCCTGAAGGAACTTTGCTCAAGGCAAAAGAGTAGGAAGCTGCTCGCTTAAAGGACAAGCCGCATTAGGTGTTGAAGCAGAAGCCACCCAGGGCTTCAGAGAGCTCAGCCTGGGTGGGGGCAGTCTGGAGGGCCTCCGGGAGGAGGTGTTTGAAAGAACCATCCACCTCGTTATCTGCCGCGTGAAAGAGCCTCGCAGACTGTGTTCCCATTAGGCGAGGTTGGACCGGCAATGTGGGTGAGAACAGAAAAACGCTGCCTCAAGGTTTGAAAGCTGCTGCCTGTGAGGGGGAGAAGCAGGCTCTGATCAATCCCCTCTGATCAAAGGGCTGGGAATGGCAGCAGAACCAACCAGAGTGCCAGCAGCAGGCGAGACCGAGCGAGTGATGTTCAAAACCGCGAGCTTTGGGCCTGAACATTGATGTCCTTCCGGAAAGCGCCCTGTGTGGCTGTGAAGCAGAACAAAAGGGTGGAAGACACAGAACATGCTCGGCCGGGACAGACAACCCAGAGCCGGGTGAACCAACGCCACGGCGCCCCAGCCAGGAGGAGACGGGAGCACCCCCACCCGCTGAGCGTCATGGCCGAGCAGCTCCCCAGGGTCAGTCCATCCTGAAAATCCCCTGGGAACACCCTCGTGTCCAGCCCGCTCATCAGTTAGGGATGGCCACCGGGGCCAAGGGGCTTCCCTGGTGGCTCAGCAGCAAAGAATCTGCCTGCAACGTAGGAGATGCAGGAGATGCGGGTTCGACCCCTGGGTTGGGAAGATCCCCTGGAAGAGGAAATGACAACTCAGTATTCTTGCTGGGAAAATCCCATGGACAAAGGAGCCTGGCAGGCTACAGTCCACAGGGTCACAAAGAGTCAGACACGACTGAGTGGGTGAGCATGCAAAGCAGTGAGCACCGGGGCCCAGGGAGTTTGTGAGCGCTCCCCAAGTACATTGTGGTGGACAAATGCCCAGCATCTCGTCCCTGCCTCCAACCTCAGCCCATGTGCAGCTGACTCCAGGAACAGACGTGCAGCTGGGCTGACCGACCCAAGCCCTACAGACCCCTGGACACAGTAATTCATCCTGGGATAAACTCAGAAGCTTAAGCAACAAGATACAAGATCTGAGACATCGTTCATACTATTAAGAGTGCAGTGCACAGTCTTGCTGCCTTGGACTTGGGAAGCAGATGTTTAGAGTTGCTGATAGCCATGCTGCCGTCCTACGGAGCCTAAAAATGAACAGCTGGAGAAAGAGGAGATCTGATGATGTCTGTATTAGTTAGGGTAATGCTAACTGCTATGGGCTTCCCCGATGGCTCAGTTGGTAAAGAATCCACCTGGAATGCTGGAGACCCTCGTTCGAGTCCTGGGTTGGGAAGGTCTACTGGAGAAGGGATAGGCTACCCACTCCAGTATTCTTGGGCTTCTCTTGAGGCTCAGCTGGTGAAGAATCTGCCTGCAATGCAGGAGACCTGGGTTTGACCCCTGGGTTGGGGAAATCCCCTGGAGAGTATTCTGGCCTAGAGAATTCCACGGACCGTATAGTCCATGGGGGCACAAAGAGTCAGACGTGACTTAGTGACTTGCAATTTCATAACAAATGAAACTCCAAATCTCAGTGGCTTAGTGGTGGTTGAGTCACTGTGTCCGACTCTTGCAACCCCTTGGAGTGTAGCCCTCCAGTCTCCTCTGTCCATGGGATTCCCCAGGTAAGAATACCGGAATGGGTTCCCATTTCCTTCTCCAGGGGAGATCTTCCCTGACCAGGGATGGAACTCAGGTCTCCTGCATTGCAGGCAGATTCTTTACCGACTGAGCCACCAAGGAAACGAAGTCTCAAAATCTCAGTGGCTTAGCCCAATAAATATGTATTCCTTGTTCACTTAACAGTCTGATGTAGGTCTCTCTGGTGACTTGGAGGTCCATAATCCTTCTGTCTTATGCCACACCTTCTCCTAAAGCCTTGGAATTCTCTGCATTCAGCCCGTGGGGGACATTGCAGTAGAGGATGCGTATCTGCTTCTTAAGCTCCTTGGTCTGGAAGTGACTCCTACCAGTTTTACTCTATTCCATTGGTGAGGACCAGTCACGTGACCACACCTGAATGCAAAGGGATCTGGGAAATGTAGTTCCTGGCCAATATCTGCTTCTTGGCAACCAGTCTGCACTAAGAAAGAAGCAGCCTGAAGCTTAGGTGACCAGCTAGCCACCTCCACCTCCATATCATCAAGTGCTTCCCTCAAGTGGCTCCTGAAGCCTGATCTTCTTTATTTATATAAGCGATTACATTTCCTGTTTCTACTTAAGCCAGTTTGGGCTGGGTTTTCTGCTGTGAGTGCCAAGCGAGTCGATATGGAGCAGAGTCCTGAGGTCCATTTGCGCAGTCGCTCCTTTCCCCAGTCCAGTAACCGTCCCACAGCACCCTACAGCTTCCCGTGAGCCAAGCTCCGCGGCCTGGCCCGTCCCCTGCGGAGTCACTTAGGAATGCAATCCTCCCAGGAGAGAACTGGGTTGGCCCGCCTGGAGAGCAGGGACCAGAGACTGCCCACGCTCATCTGTGAGCCTGCACAGGAGGAGAGGATCAGCAGACTCACGTTTTTAGTGAAGGAACAGGTGCTCAAAGAGAAATGTTCGAGGTGGTCGGCTTAGGGCCAAAGCTCCAAAACAACGCCAGCAGATTTCTGCCACCCTTGTGTGCTGCCAGCATCTAGACCAGGGCCGAAGACGCTGGTCTCAAAGTGCCACAAATTCTGTAACATTCCTGCCTTTACAGAATCTAATATTCTTCCCTGTGCAGGCTGCACTTGATGACTTGCTTCTAACACACAGAATACGGAGGGAATGACTTCCAGGGGAGGCCGTCACGGGCACTGTGGTTTCCGCCTTCCTCTCGCTTGGACCACGTGCTCTGGGGGAAGCCGTGTGCCACGCTGTAAGCAAACATGAGCAGCGCTACGAAGACAGCCACTGGTGAGAACCTGGGGCTTCCTGCCGACAGCCGTGCCAGCGAACCTTCTTAGAAGCGGATCCCCCAGCCCAGGTCAAGCTACCAGCTGACCACAGCCCCGTCCAACATCTTAAGGGCAACTTCACGAGAGACCTTGAGCCAGAAACACCCAGCCAAGCTGTTCCTGACTCCTGCTCCATAGAAACTGTGAGATAATGAGCACCTGTCGTTTTACATCACTAAGCCTGGGGTCATTTGTTACACAGCGACGGTAACTGATACAGCTGCACGAGGGGACAGCTGGGGTCAGGTTTGTGCCTCGAGGGTTCCGAAGAACCCAAGGATACATGTTAGCTGAGCCTGCTGCTGCTGCTGCTAAGTCGCTTCACTCGTGTCTGACTCTGTGTGACCCCAGAGACGGCAGCCCACGAGGCGCCCCCCGTCCCTGGGATTCTCCAGGCCAGAACACTGGAGTCGGTTGCCATTTCCTTCTCCAGTGCATGAGAGTGAAAAGTGAAAGTGAAAGTGAAGTCGTGTCCGACTCTTGGCGACCCCATGGACTACAGCCCACCAGGCTCCTCCGTCCATGGGACTTTCCAGGCAAGAGTACTGGAGTGGGGTGGCATTGCCTTCTCCGAGCTGAGCCTAGGTAACTGCAATGAAGTATAAGATTTAGGGAAATACAGGCCTGTCTGAGCCACCAGAGAAGCCCAAGAATACTGGCGCGGGTAGCCTGTCCCTTCTCCAGGAGATCTTTCCCGACCCAGGAATTGAACCGGGGTCTCTTGCTTTGCAGGTAGATTGTTTATCAGCTGAGCTACCAGGTAAGCCCCATATACAGTCACACTCCTCATCAAAACAGGAGCCAATGACTCCGATGAAAAGAAATCACCAATAGGAGAGTCAAGCTAAAACATGGTAGATGGTCTTCTGGTCACTAGACAAAGGGTTGTTATATGACCCAGGGAAAGCTATTAAGTTGAAGCATATGAAGTAGCCAATACGCAACTACTTTTTAATAAATAGGGCTTCCCTGATAGCTCAGTTGGTAAAGAATCTACCTGCAGTCAGGAGACCCTGGTTTGATTCCTGGGTCACAAAGATTGGCTGGAGAAGGGATAGGCCACCCACTCGAGTATTCTTGGGCTTCCCTGGTGGCTCAGCTGGTGAAGAATCCACCTGAAATGTGGGAGCCCTGGGTTCAGTCCCTAGGTTGGGAAGATCCCCTGGAGAAGGGGAAAGCTACCCACTCCAGTATTTTGGCCTGGAGAATTCCATGGGCTGTATAGTCCATGGGGTCACAGAGTCAGACACTACTGAAGTGACTTAGCAGTAGCAGCATATCATTCCACATGGCCCTTCAACTCCCTAAGCCTCAGTTTCCTTTTCTGACCAATAAAGGTAAGGCCCCTCGTTGCTAGTAAAACAACTTTGCACACCATAAGTGGGCTGCCTCAGAGCACACAGGATGGCCCGTGATCACGGGGGGATCACTGAGGGCCTTGCTAACAGCATAGAAATAGAGGTCATGGGACTCAGAGAATGTGAGAAGCTGCTAGCTGTTGGAGACTTGAGATCTGCCCTTGGTTTCCTAACACGAAAGAGAGTGGGACTGGAAGACCCTGCCTCTGCCTTCCCACCTGTGTGAGGGCAGTGAGCCCTGCAGGGAACCCCTGTTGGCCCAGGCTTGCCCTGCTGCCATCCATCCCCGCCAGCGGAAGGCAGGGGGACAGGGGTGGGCAGGGTCCTCATTGCCCAGGCAGGCTGCACCCCAGAGGCCGGATTTAGCAAGATTGTTCAAGCAAATGGCTCAGCTCCCTCCGGCTTTTGTGGTACAAACAATCCCAGACAAGTCTTGGAGGGAAGGGAGAAAAAGAGTGGTTTGTGCCCTGTAACAATGTGGCCCTCCGGGGCATTTGCATTTCTGAACCAGAAGAGCGGCGGCTGAGTGTGCCTGTCTCCTAGCTATCCTGTTCACTCCCTCCCGGCCCGGCCAGGAGAGGCTGCAGTCGCTCGGCCCCTGAGTTCAAGTCCGGCCTCGTCATTACGTCTGGAGAGTCCTTGTCATTAAGTCCTCCTGCAGCCCCCTCTCTGGTCCGCGGCTACTCCTCATCTCTGTAAAACAGGGAGGTTGACGGCCTGGCCTCCAAGGGCAACCTTCGCAAAGTGACAGTCCACAGTTACAAAATCTGGGAATCGGGAGACCTGGCTTTGAGCTGCGGCCAGGGCCTTAACTGACCTAACGACCTTGAAAGCTCAGTGTCGGAAGGACTTTGCTGTATGAACAAATTCAGCCTCCAGCTCCTCTAAATCTTTCTCTGGCATCCCAGAAGAGCGACCATCTAGCTTCTGGGTCAATACCCCCTAAAGAGGGGAAGCTCACTCCCCTGTTCAGGAGGAGGACACCCATGCTATCGCCAGAGAGACAGCTGCACAGTCGCTGAGTCTGTCTTCAGGCTGCAGCTCAATCCCGCTGCCCGGAGGAAGGCCCGGTCCCCTCGCCCTGGTGCCACCTCCCGTATTCTCAGTCACGCAGTCTGTGTCCCAGGCCCTGCTGGGGGATGAGAAGGGACTTCATCCCCCTGGGATTTGGTCTCCTGGTCTGTGAAATGGAAACACTGCTTAGCCCATCTCTCAGAGTTCTGTGAGGATTGACTGAGCTCGTCACCTAGCACAGGGCTGGTCGGGGCCGGCGGCCTGATGACGTCAGCAACAGCGGGGACGGTGGTCCTGCGCCTGTTCCCACACTGGCGCCCAGGATACAGTGTTCATGCGTGTGACGCACAGCCATGACCTGCAGCTCATGGAGGATGGCAAGGGGTCCCGGATGAATCGCCACGAGAACACTAGATGTCACTCAGCTCTGTCCCCCTCAGAAAGCCCATCAGTGCAAGGGACGGCTGAGCACACTCCCCTGTGGATGGGCTGGCATCCAGCCTAGCTCTTTCTTTTGAAGGCAAACCATTCTCACGCTTTGGTACCTATGACGGATTGTACATTCACAACCCTTCACGTCCACCGCCTATTAAGATTGCACTTCCATACTCACAGTCATATGTTTCTGCAGAAACACCCACTGGAGAGCGTGGAGTGCATTTCCTCCCCCGTGGATTCGGCCTGGTCATGTGACTTGGCTTGGCTGATGCGCTGCGGTCAGGAGGTATGTGTCGCAATTCCAGGACGAAGCCTCAAAGGCACTGCATGCTTTACTCCTTCCTTGTGTCCTGACAACTGCTGTCCTTCAGCCCGAGCTCCACTTGGAGCTCACACAGGCCAGACCTGGGCCCAGCCTGCAGCCTGGAGTCCAGCCCACCTGAGCTGCAAGCAGAAATAGAGACATCGGACCCACTGTCTCATCAGCTGAAGCACAGCCTTGTGAACCTGAGAATAAATGCTTATAGTTGCAACATGCCTGAGTTTGGGGATGATTTGTTATGCAGCCTTAAGCTGGCATCTTATTATTTATCAGCAGCAAGTTACTTGTGGCAACCCCAGCGCATTGAGATGATCTACTACCACCGCTGAAACCAGTTCTTCACCCGACAGTCTTTAGAGATGCTGAGTAATTGCTCATAGGGATTTCCGGTCTGATGGGAGAGGACAAAGACCCCTTTCAAATAGCCAAGTATCAGATATCCACCAAGCAAACTTGAACTTAAATGGCAACCTAGCTTCCTGTCATCTCCCAGCTCTGGCGTACTGCCACCCAGAACCCTGGATCCCGACTTCCACATTCATGTCGTCAGAAGGGTGGGAGGAGAACTTGAGGAAGCTGGTGGCTAGCCTGGAGGGTCGGGGGTAAAGTCCTTCCCCTAAACCAAGTCCTTACAGTTTCCTGTGAGCATGAACGCTCATGTGCATTAGGCGGCAGTGGGGCTTCAAACAGTCCCCAGCGATTTCACCTCTGGGAGCTGGTCCCATCCCACACCGCGCCGAGGCTGAAAGAACACGGCACAGTGACCACACAACCCTTCCAAGACGAGGTTAATAAAGATGCTGCCTGGACCCTAGCAGGCCTTTTGTAGAAACAGACAAGCTGATCCTCGAATTTATATGGACGTGCAAAGGAGCTACAACAGCCAAAACCATTCTAAAAAACACAAAGTTGAAGGATTTACACTGCAAGATTTCAGAACTCACGAGACAGACACAGTAGATAGGACCGCATGGTACTGGCACAAAGATAAACAGAGAGATCAGCGGAGCACAGCTGAAAGTCAAGGCACGAATCTCTACATTCACAGTGAGCTGATTTCCAACGAAGATTCTAAGGCACCAACGGAGAAATGATAACCTTTTCAATGAAATCAATGTAGACATTGACCTTACACCATATCCCAAAGTTAATTCAAAATGTATCGTGGATCTAAATGTTAAGAACTAAAACTATAAAACTTTTAGAAGAAAATGTAGGAGAAAATCTTCATGACCTTGAGTTGGACAGAGTTCTTAATACGACAGTAAAATATCGCGTAACAGATCATCCCCAAACAGCACGATCAATAAAAGAAAAGAACTTGTTAAGTTGGACTTCACCACAATTAAAAACTTCCACACTTTAGAGGAGACCACCAAGAGCATAAGAAGACAAACCACAGACTGGGAGACAATATCCGTAAGCCACACATCTGACAATGGACTTGCATTCAGAGCATATAAAGAATTTTTATAACTTAACAATAAGATAAAAAGCCCAGTAGGCAAGAGATAAGAATAGACATTTCATCAAAGAAGATCTATGAATAGCTAACAAGCCCATGAGAAGATGTTCAACACAATTAATCATCCAGGAAATGCAAATGAAATGCAGCGAGACACGGCTACGCACCCACTAGAATGACTCTCACCCAGAAGACAGCGCATGCCAGCGTGGGTGTGACACAGAGAAACCGGGGCCCTGGCCTGTGGCTGCTGGGGCTGAAATGGTGCGGCCACTGAGGAAGAGAGCTTGGCAGGTTCTGTGAAGAGAAACGGTTCCCACTCATAGGGAGAAGTAGAAACACACGTCCACACAGAGACACGTCTGTGAATTATTCACCACAGGCAGAAAGTGGAAACAATCCGAACGGCCGTCCACAGATGAATGGACGAGCGACGTGTGGCACGTCTCCACGACGGAGCGCCCTGGCGAGAAAAAGGAGTGAACTCCTGATTAGGTAGCGGCGAGGATGACTCTCAGAAACGTTTTGCTGGACTATATAGTCTATTCATTTCCTGGAGGAGGAAATGACGACCCACTCCAGTATTCTTGCCCAGAGAATTCCCATGGGCAGAGGAGCCTGGCAGGCTACAGTCCAAGGGGTCGCAAAGAGTCAGATGTGACTGAGTGATGCTCGCACACACACACACACACACACACACACACACACAGAGGAATCATGTTGCTGTACACCTAAAGCTAACACAACACTGTGAACCAACTGTACTTCAATAACAGCAGAAGAAATGAGTGCAAAACCACAGCGCTAACTCTCTGGTTTAAAATGAATCATCACATGCATTTATCTTCACCATGAAGTTTGTATCTGATAGACCACACACTCCGCGAAACCCTCGGAATGGAAGTGAAGGAATGTGCTCACTTTTACATTCTGTTATATAAATCCCCAATGAAATAGTTTTCCAACAAACTGGTGGTAACAATAAAAACATTTTGCTGGGTGAAAGAACCCCGGCAGAAAACACTATATTCCGTGATTCCATTTATATGAAATGACCAGCAGGCAGATGGAAGGCAGAATAGTAGCTTCCTAGGGCTGAGAGTCGGAGAAGGCAGGGGCACCCCACACTCAGTGCTCGCCTGGAGAATCCCACAGACGGAGGAGCCTGGTGGGCTGCAGTCCATGGGGCCGCTAAGAGTCGGACACGACTGAGCGACTTCACTTTCACGCATTGGAGAAGGAAATGGCAACCCACTCCAGTGTCCTTGCCTGGAGAATCCCAGGGACGGGGAAGCCTGGGGGGCTGCAGTCTATGGGGTCACACAGAGTCGGACACGACTGAAGTGACGCGGCAGCAGCAGGGCTGAGAGTGGCGGGGCAGGGGTTACCTGTAAAGGGGCACAAGGTACCTTGTAGGGATGATGAAAAGTAAAACTCACCCAGTTGTGCCTGACTCTTCACGACCCCGTGGACTGTAGCCCACCAGGCTCCTCTGTCCATGGAATTCTCCAGGCAAGAATACTGGAACGGGTAGTCATTCCCTTCTCCAGGGGATCTTCCTGACCCAGGGATCAAACCCAGGTCTCCTGCACTGCAGGCGGACTCCACCGTCTGCCCGCAGGGGCAGCTAGCAATGTTCTCAGACTGGATGGTGGTGATGACTGTTGCGAAAATGCATCAAAACCACTGCGGGGAAAAGGCATGTGGCTTCCACCTTGGTGGCTCTCTTGATCACCCGTGCTCCACTGCTGCGCCACGAGCCTATGGGAGGTCCATGTCGCGACAAAGGAGGCCTCACGGAACACTTGTGAGGTGCCACTGTGGGGGCAGCTCCTTCAGCCACAGGCGCCTTCAGACGACTACAGACCCCGCTGGCATCCTGGAAGCAAAATGAACCTCCTGAGAGACTCTGAACCTCCGGCTGAGCTGCAACTATCAACAGACACCCACCCCCAGGGGCCGTATGAAAGAATGATTGATTGTTGCTCTAAGCTACTGAACTTGGGGTTCACTTGTCATTCGGCCAGAGCTAACTAGTACAAACGGTCACATGACGATCCACGTGAAAACGTGTATTAGGTATTAGCTAGTTTAGCTCTCGGTGGTTAGTCACCTGCATCCTGTCACCCTGCTTGTTTAACTTACATGCAGAGTACATCATGCAAAACACGGGACTGGAAGAAGCACAAGCTGGAATCAAGGTTGTGGGAGAAATATCAATAACTTTAGATACCCAGATGACAGCACCCTTATGGGAGAAAGCGAAGAGAAACTAAAGAGCCTCTTGATGAAAGTGAAAGAGGAGACTGAAAAAGCTGGCTTAAAACTCAAATTCAAAAAACTAAGATCATGACATCCGGTCCCACCACTTCATGGCAAATAGATGGGGAAACAATGGAAACAGTGACAGACTATTTTTTTGGGCTCCAAAATCACTGCAAATGGTGACTGGAACCATGAAATTAAAAGACACTTGCTCCTTAGAAGAAAAGCTATGACCAACCTAGAGAGTGTATTAAAAAGCACAGACATTAGTTTGCCTACAAAGGTCCGCCTAGTCAAAGCTATGGCTTTCCCAGTAGTCATGTATGGATGTGAGAGTTGGACTATAAAGAAAGCTGAGTGCCGAAGAATTGATGCTTTTGAACTGTGGTGTTGGAGAAGACTGTTGAGAGGCCCTTGGACTGCAAGGAGATCCAACCAGTCCATTCTGAAGAAGATCAGCCCTGGGTGTTCATTGGAAGGACTGATGTTGAAGCTGAAGCTCCAATACTTTGGCCACCTGATGCGAAGAACTGACTCATTTGAAAAGACCCTGATGCTGGGAAAGATTGAAGGTGGGAGGAGAAGGGGATGACAGAGGATGAGATGGTCGGATGTCGTCACTGCCTCAATGGGCGCGAGTTTGAGTAAACTCCGGGAGTTGGTGAAGGACAGGGAGGCCTGGCGTGCTGCAGTCCATGGGGTCGCAGAGTCAGACTCGACTGAACAACTGACCAACAACAACATCTAGGTCCTAGACTGAGCCCTAAGTGTCTGGTCCAAGGTGACTCAGTTACCAAGAGATCGGGCTGGGGTTTAAACCAAGCCAGCCTGACTCCAGAGCGGCTTTCGGGCACAACCTCTCATTCTGCATCCTGGACCAGGCACCAGGGGAGACATGAGCAAAGAGCAGAGTCAGATCCCCTTCCTGCAGGGCCTTCCCGTCTGGAGGAGGAGGCGGGGCAGCAGATCTAAAGGCCCTCTTGGCCGTGTTCGGTCCCAGTCCCCCATCCTGTGACTCCTTTCAGTGCCATGGCTGCTCAAGCTGCTCATTCCACACTGCAAAGAGCTCAGCACGCCCGAGCGGGGCTTTCCTGCCCCTCCCTCGAAGCGGAGAGCAGCGAAATTGGACAGTGATGTGTTGTCGTTCCAATATTTCAGCAGGATCCAGGGTGAATTATGATGCCGCCCCACTTTATTCAGTGTAGCATCTTTCATAAGAGCCGTGTCTCAGAAACACTGTGGAGAAGGAAATAATAAATAATTGCCCAAGGGGACAAAGCATGAGATGAAAAGCCCAGGGCTGCGGAGGGCCGAGGGAGGGGAGGCTCAGTCTCGAGGAGCCAGCTTGTCCGAGGAGCCGGGCAGCTGAGTGAAGCAAGCACCCCCGGCCTTGAGTGCGGCGTTTCAGATGCTTCCGGGGCTTCCTGGAAAGGCGGCTGCTCCTGCCCTGGACCCGTGGGCCGGAGACCCCAGGGAAGGGTCCTGGAGCGCCTTCCGTCTGAGGTGGGGCCCCCGGATGAGCCATTCTGACTCTCACACATCCAAGTTCCCGCTACTCAGAACCCTCGGTGGCTCCGGTCTCACTTGGAATCAAGGCCCAGGTCCCTGTTGTGCCCCTCACAGCCCTGTAAGGTCTCACTCCATCACTTCCCTCAGCTTCTCTGACCTCTACAGCACTTGCTCCTTCCACTCCAGCCCCGCGGATCTCCTGATCTTCCCTCGACATGTCGAGCAGAGGCCTGCCACAGGGCCTCTGCACCGGCACACAGCCAACTCCCTCACCTCCTTTGGATTTTTGCTGAAACGTTGATGGGCTTCCCCGGTGGCTCAGCTGGTGAGCCCTACCAGTGCAGGAGGCGTAAGAGACTCATGTTCGATCCCTGGGGCGGGAAGATCCCCTGGGGAAGGGCACAGCAACCCCCTGCAGTCTTCTTGCCTGGAGAACCCCACGGACAGAGGAGCCTGGTGGGTTACAGTCCGTGGGGTCGCAGAGTCGGACACGCCTGAGCGGCGCAGCAGCACACACCAGACTCCCGTAACACTGCCCCTCCGTCTTCCTCTCTGGCTCTTCTTCGCTCTGCTCTTCGCCCAGCACCGCGCCGCGCTCTCTCCTTCTCACGTGTGCATTATTATCATCGTTACCTGTTGTCAGAGTCTCAGCACCGCAGACGCAGAGATTTCGTTCCCGTAGGGCGCCAGACACAGCCTAAGCGCTCCACCAACATTTCTGGGGGTGAATACGGGTTCACACATGCAGACCCTCAGGTTTCTGGGTAACAGGTGAGCCCTTAACACACTCCCATCTGCGGACCTGCCCGCCTCCTGCGCACTGTGCCTTCTGCACAGTCTCACGGCAAGTCTCTCCCAGCGGTTTTGGAAAGAATATTCTCTGGCTTGAAGCCCATGTCCCCAGATGGGTCAGAACCTGGGCTCTGAGCCTCAGGCTCCCCGGGTTTAATCCCAGCTCCACCACTTGCTGTTCCGTAACCTTGGGCAAGACATCTCGCGGGTCTCTTTCGCCCACAAAGAGGAGATACCACCACCACCGTTCTACTGGGGACTTCATTCACTATGTCTGTTGTGCAGATGGGGAAACTGAGGGTGGATCAAATAAGGTAGCTCCCACTGGCTGGATAGCTGCTGAACCCAGAAATCAAAACCGAGAGGGTGCAGAAGGTAGAAGCAGCCTGGGGGCTAAAATCCTCAAAACACAGCAGAAGCGCTGACGTGGAGTCATTCTTGCTCCGTTCGCCAAACAATGGAAAGTAAATTCGCCTGGACAAAGCAAAGCAAGAGCCAATGCCAGCCACATGGACTAAAAATAACCCTCCAACATCAGTGTGGAAGGGTCTTAGAGATAATCAACCCACTTTCCCATTTCCAAAGGAGAGAGAGAGGATGGGGGGCGGGGAGGCACTTCCTGGCGACCACACACGAGAGACCAGTGTCAACACCGGGATCTGAGAACTGGGCCAGCCCTGCCTGACCTTGTTCTCTTTGTTGCTTGATCGCTGTTACATTCATTCAACAGACAGCCAGTTCTCACCCAGCTCAGGAGTCAGCCGGGTTCCCGGACCCCAGGGAGGCCAGCTCTCTGGAGACTGAAAATTCCCAAGCCCGGGTCTGCATCGAAGGCAGCAGTGCCGCTCACAGAGCCAGGGGAGGGGCCTGCGGGCCCCTGGGCAGGGCGTCTGCACACCGCCCGTGTGTCTGTGGGACTCACAGCTGCCGGAGGCGGGAGAGGCAGTCAGAGGCCGGGGGCATCCGGGCACATCTGGCTGGAGGCTGTTCAGGGACAGGCTCATCTCACTTGTTCAGAAGCAGTGATTTCTAGCTGGGAGGTGAGGAGGGTGGTTCAGCCTCTCCGAGTTACAATTAGAGATGGCACGTCCCTAGGGCCTGACAGGAGATTTAGGACTGGGTCCTAGGGAGCATTGCGTATCCTGAGAGGGGAACATAAAAGGGCCTCTAGCCTTTCCTTCTGTCTCCATTCAACCAAACTGCTGTGCACCCAGCACCGGGCGGGACCAGGGGAGACCAGAGGAAGCCCTGGGGTGGGCGGTGGGGGCCAGGATGAGTTAGACCAGGCTAAGAACACACGGAGCCCACCTCCCTTCAGAAACACGGCAACCCCACGATGCTGGCGTCTGAAGCTAGGCAGCAGCAGCTCCGTCCAACCCAGGGGTATCAGCTGGGCCTGTCTGACCCCTCAGGGGCATTTGGCAATGTCTGGTGACATTTTTTGATTTTCGTTAACTTGTCAGGGGCATGCTCCTGGCACTGAGTGAGATTAGGGATGCCTCTAAACACCCCACAAGGTTCTGGAGCGCTCTACAATAAGGAGTTACCCATTCAGGACTTCCCTGGTGGCCCAGTGCCTAGAACTCCACTCTCCCAATGCAGGGGACGTGGGTTCGACCCCTGTCAGGGGACTAGATCCCATACGCCGGAACAACAGATCCTGCGTGCCTCAACTAAGCCCTGGTGCAGCCAAATGCATCAATAACAAAAACCAATATTAAAAAAGAATTATCCAATCCCAAACGCCAACAGCATGGAGGCTGGCAAGTCTGCTCTAAATAAAGAGACGTCACCCGGGAGTTCTAGGACCCACAGCGGCCCACGGACGCCGTTCCAGAAATCCCAGCAGCTCCCCGAAATCTTGAGCAAAGCGTAAGATCTAGGGATCCGTGTGAACTTTTCCCACGTGATCATTGTTGTCCAAAAGTCTCAGGCCGGTTTGGAGGCCAGGCAGGGTGCTGGACAGCCTGAGCGCTTTACGCGCGGCTCCCGGCTCAGGGCGGGCACACAGCAAGCGGTCGGTACCTACTGTCTGGATGAACGGCAGGGGGTCCTTAACGAGACCCAGAAATAGTTTCCCTCTTCCCCACCCAAGTTCTGAGCACACTGGAAAATAAGACAAAGGAGCAGCAGGGGGAGGCCAGCACGTCGCCTCTGGTGCAGCTAAAGGCTAATTTGGAGAGCAGAACACAGCTTTCTGTGAGAGCCAAACAGGCCCGCTCAATGAACCCCAGAATTAAGCAGACCGGCCCACCTTGTCACAGACAACTCGGTGAGGACAAGCCGCCCACCTCCAGGCCCCGTCGCAGGAACAAAGCCCACGTCTAAACTAGCATTGTCCAAGGAAACATAACACCAGCCTGAATTTTTAGTAGCCGTGATAAAAATACAAAAAGAAACATATTCATGTTAAGGCTTTTTGTTTAACCCAATAGCTCCAAAATGTGATCACTTTAATACATAAGCAACAACAAAAAATACTCATGAGATGTTTTACATTCTGTTTTCATACCAAGTGTTCAAATTCCAGAGCGCGTCTTACACTAACAGCACGTCCCGGTCTGGACTAGCGACGTGTGAAATGCTAATAACCTCATGAGGTGAAGGCTGCCACGTTGGACGGGGCAAGTCTCAGAGGATTGAGGAGTTATGCCTGTTCCCACGACCCAAGCAGGAAAAAGAGGGGAGGGGAGAGACTCCCTGAGCCAAAGTCACCAGTCAGATAAACAACTCCACCCGTCCCGGGACAGACCGGAAAGGCTAACTCGTGCGCGCTAAGTCACTTTAGCCATGTCCAGCTCTTTGTGACCCCAGGGACTGTAGCCTGCCTGGCTTCTCTGTCCATGGAATTCTCCAGGCCAGAATACTGAAGTGGGTTGCCATTCCCTTTTCCAGGGAATCTTCACAATCCAAGGATCGAACTCAGATCGATGCAGGCAGATTCTTTACCTACTGAGCCACCAACCCAAAATGTACATTAATTAACCTACTTTTTCATAAAAGGAAATATTGGAATTGGAGGTGCACACCTCTGAATGGATACATGGCTGGATGGATGAACAGATGGACTGATGGATGGTTAACAAACAGATGATGTGAAATCAAGGTAAGATGTAACACCCCAGAGCAGGCAGTCGACTTCTATTTTTAAAAGTTACAAATGTCAAATACTGTGTGATGTCACTTATATGTAGAAATATAAAATATGACACAAATGAGCTTATCAGAGACAGAAACAGACCCACAGACATTGAAAACAGACTTGTTGCGAAGAGGGAGGGTGGTAGGGAAGGGATGGGTGGGGAGGCTGGGGTTAGCAGATAGAAACTGCTACATACAGAAAGGATAAACAACAGGTCCTCCTCTTTATTTAGCACACCGGACTATATTCAGTATCCTGTGTTAAACCATATGGAAAAGAATAAAAAAGAATGTACACACACACACACAGGTACTGTATGTAACTGAATCACTTTGCTGTACAGTAGAAATGAACACAACATTATAAGTCAACTATGCTCCAATGAGACAAACTTTTAAAAGCAGAAAAGCCACAGGTGTCAGATCCCTGTGAACGAGCATGTGCTTTGTTTTAAAAAGACCAGAATCCAATGCACTGTCACCTCATCACACTTCTGCAGGTGGAGGAAATGGTAATGTCCGTATAACAAGTCTAAGTAGTATCAATCATACAAATAACAGGCAACATATCTCCTATATGGCAGACAACGGGATCCTTCATTAAGAGTATGAGCTATATGTACAGAAAGGCTTTTATTAGCTATTGACTGCTCCGTTTCTAGTACCTGGCACATAGTGAAGTGAAGTGAAGTGAAGTCGCTCAGTCATGTCCGACTCTTTGCGACCCCATGGACTGTAGTCTACTACGCTCCTCTGTCCATGGGATTTTCCAGGCAAGAGTACTGGAGTGGGGTGCCATTTCCTTCTGCAGAGGATCTTCCTGAACCTAGGATTGAACCCAGGTCTCCCGCAGTGTAGGCAGATGCTTTACTGTCTGAGCCACCAGGGAAGTCCTTAGTAGTTCTTGGCACATAGTAGGTACTCAATAAATATTTGTTGAATTAATAAATTGTCTAATTTATTCAAGGGGCTCAGAGAGGTTGAGTAACTTGCCCAAAGTCACACTGCTACCAAATGGTAAAACCTGAACTATAACCCAGGCTTTATGGAGGTCAAAATCCATCTACCGTTTGCCTCTTAACCGACTGATGCAGGAAAATCACACTTTACCACCTATTCTTTATGAATATGGCACCAGGTCAGCCCTGTGGATTCCTCATGCCGGAGAGTAACACAGCAGAAGTTCAAAGCCAAGGCAGTTTTCTCCATTTCTCCAGCTCAGACTTCTGCACGAAGCTCTCATCTTCGGGGGAAAAACAAATTCATTTGAACTAAAATAAGCAGAGCTCATGAGAGCCGGTTGTCGAAATTTTTCAGGAATTTTGTGAGCCAGTTGTTTTAACATAGTCATTATTTTAAAATTAAACTCTACAAACTTACCATGAAATAAACTGCATGAAAAGCAAAGATAACACATTCTCCAAATTAACCACTTCACAATTATTTACTGTATTTTACTATCTCCGCTCTGAAGGTTTCTAAGCCCACTGTATTTGTGTGATGAAACTGCTTTCTGATGACATCTTACTGCTCATCTCTTCCAACTCCACCTTCGAAGATTTCACCTCTGTGAAGCTGGTAGCTTGCCATCAGGCATGGTGGGAGTGTTTACACCATGGAAACTGGCAACCGCTACAAACCTGTTCCTGCTTTTATTAGCGTCCCGGAGAGATTGTTTTCACACTGTTATCAGCATATTACAGCCTTGGATGTGGTCACAAACCAAAGGATGGCTTTACGATTCTCCACTATACACCAGGATGACTAAGAGCAAGCCATCTTCACTCAAAAAGGACATTTCACTGCAGGAAACAGCACCAACTTTGGAATCTTTGAGCCTCCCTGTGGGAGGTAGACAATTCAGTGCACTTTCCTTTTTGGGGTCCAGCTGCCTTGCTCATCTCGACAGGGGGGCCTCTGTGACCACACAATCCAGGTAAACAGCTTTCCCAGAGATATCCAACTCCCTTGGGAAATATCAACGCCCAGCCCCCTGTAGTTACTGCTACCCCTGTCAGAGCAGGTCCTCCTGTCTCTAATGAGCAACCGGCATGATGCCCGCGGCTTCATCCTGGGCCTGCTGAGATGAAGTCGATTCGGCCACAGCCTCCTGTCCACACTGCACACTCGTCACCTCTGCTTTCAGGGCCTCTGGTGGGTGTGTCAGTAATTCGAGTGGAGACGATGCAAAGTAGAGAACAAAAGCAAAAGAAGTCAGACTTGGGAAGCATGCACGTCCCAGCAGCCAGCTCGTCTGTATGCCCTGAGCGTCTAGGAGGATCTTGGATTCTTGCATTTCCTTCTCAGTGGAGCTGAACATTTGTGGAGAGTCTCAGGCGCCGGATACATGCGTGCGTGCTCAGTCGCTTCAGTGGTTCCCGACACTTTGCGACTCCACAGACCGTAGCCCGCCAGGCTCCTCAGTCCGTGGGATTTTTGTGGCAAGTATACTGGAGTGGGTTGCCATTTCCTTCTCCAGGAGGTCCTCCCGACCCAGGGATCGAACCTGCGTCTCCTGTGTCTCCTGCATTGCTGGTGGATTCTTTCACTGCTGAGCCACCGACGAAGCCCAGGTATGTGCTGGGCACCTTAAAGAGACTCTTATTTAACTACTTCACACGGTAGGTATCATCAGCTGCCTTAATTTACCAGGCGATGGAGGCTTGGGGAGGTTGAAGATCCTTCTCAAGGTCAAGCAGTCAGTGAAAAGCTAAAGCCAGAATCGCAGCACTCTCTCGGCTGCAGACGCATGCATGCTGCACCTGCCTGAAATCATTGCCCTAGAATAAGCCTTGGAGCGTGAGTATGATCTCAGCAATCAGAGCTGAGGAGGAGGCTGCCCGTGGCATGATGCAGACCAGCGTGAACTCAAAGAGGCAGGAAATAATGGGGATCAGCAGAGAACACTGAACAGCTAGAGGTTCGCACAGGAGATGAATGGATTCTCGGGGACGGGAAAACATGTGACTACAGAGAGGTGGTAAGAAAGGGTGAGTGGTCGGGTGGGCAGGTGTGAGGATGAACGTGAAGTATGGGAAGGGGGAGGGCCGGAAAGGCAGACTGTAAACGGCAGATGGTGGTCGGAAGGATGGCTGGAAGGACGGACAGTGAGTGGTGGACGGATATGGGAAGGAAGGAATGAACGGATGGGGAAAAGAAAGAAGGGAAGGGAGGGGTGAGATGAGAGATGGGTGACCGAAGAACGGGTAGGCAAGTGGAAGGGTGGTTAGTGAAAGGCAGGCGGGTGGATGGACAGGCTGAACAGCTGGTAGACGGGCATCACCAAGAGCACGTGGACGGGCTAAGAGTGGACCCGAGCCAGTGAACATTGAAACTGTGGGCAGGGGGACGATAGAAAAGGGAACCCGGACGGGGGGCGGATGAGCCAGCGGGTGATGGGGGGGCAGCATGGGAGGGCTTTCCAGGCCTTTGGTTGAGAGACGGTGAAAGACGGGATAGATGAGCAGATGCGAGAGCGTGCGGACAGCATCGTGATGGACACAGAGCAGGAAGGGAGAGCAGACACGAAGGCCAAGAGAGGGAAGGCTCACCCAGCCACGGGCACCGGGAGAGGCCCCTTTTCAGAGGCACCTTTTGAGGTCCCTAGGGAAAGAGAGTCGCACCCAGACGGGGACCGAGGACCAACCGGAGACGGGCCGACACAAGAGACGGGCAGCCAAGCTGTCTCGGAGGCTCAGCCCGGGCAGCCCCCCTGAGACCCTGGTCGAGGGGGGTTCTGCCCCTGCCCCCACCCCCTCCTCCCACTTCCCGCGCCTGCCTGCACCCCTGCTCACACAGCCTTTTCTTGGCAAGAGGTTCCCTGGAGTCGAGGGGTGGGGCCAGCCCGTTTGACCTTCTCTGTTCTTGGACATAATTACTGTTATCCCAGATAATGGCTTTGAAATGACGCTGCCATTACACACCTTCCTGCTGTTCGGCCCATTTGTCTGAGAGCAGCCCTGTCCCGGAGACCAGGGGTTGCAACGGAAGAGCCTCGGGGGTGTTTTCTCTCTCCTCCCAGGCACCAGGCTTGCCTTAACCCTTCCCGTCTCTGCTCTGGTCAACATGGAGCTCAGGACATCAGGCAGACGGGCCCTCCGGGCAGAGACCGGACATCTCTGGAGACACTAGGAGCTGGGGGGCTCAGGCGTGGATTCGGGCACCATGCTGAGCCAGAGAACATTCCGGGGGGCAGGGAGAGGACACCCACAGCCAAAGCCAAGAGCTGTGCAGGTAAAGGGAAGAGCCTAAAGTGGGGCCACGAGAGACCCAGGCGGCAAGCTCAAGGCGAAGATTGACCCTGAGCCGGCTCGATCCCTGGAAGGTGGGTTCGTGTCATGAGCATCCCGGTTCCCCCTTGTGACGTGCAGGGCGGGGAACATGCGGAGCGCTCCAAGGCACGGGGCCACGGTCGGGAGACCCGAACGACTCTGCCCAGAAAGGGCACTTCCTTGGGGCCCGAAGAACCATGACTTTAAGCCAGAAGAGCCCCGTCACGGAGACCTATGTCAAGTCTGCAAAAGGGGTGAAGGTACAGACAAGCCCCTCCCACCCTGGGAAGGATCCCAGCTTCCCAATTCCACTTCCATGGTTTCCCACCCATAGGCAATGCTCCCAGGAGGGCTTGACCCCCGCCTGTCCAGGAGCTCTCTAGGGCCAGCCTGCTTGGAACACTGCCTTTGGAATTTTCCAGGCTTACACCTGAATCCTGGCCCAATCGCTAGGTAGCTGTGTGACTGAGGAAAGTGCCTTAACCTCTCTGAACCTGCTTGCTTGTCTGCAAAGTGGCGATAACAATCCCACTCACTCACAGGGTGGGTGCACAGCATCCAAGGCAGAGGTGCTCAGTGAATGAAAACGCGAGGAACAGGACACGCAGTGATGCTCCCACGTCCCAGCCCTGCTCCCCTAAAGCGTGATCTCCTGCCACACCAGGCGTTGGGTCCTGGCCCTCTCCCTTCCCACTGGCTTCCATCTGGCTCAGCCTGTCACAATAACAGTGCTCATCTGCTCCACCTGGGACCCAAGCCACACGTGGGGGGACCTGGAGTTTCCGTCAGACCATCGAAAAAGCAAGAGAGTTCCAGAAAAACATCTACTTCTGCTTTATTGACTACGCCAAAGCCTTTGACTGGGTGGATCACAACGGACTGGAAAATGTTTCAACAGATGGGAATACCAGACCAACTTACCTGCCTCCTGAGGAATGAAGGCGGGAGGAGAAGGGGACAACAGAGGATGAGATGGCTGGATGGCATCACTGATGTGATGGATGTGAGTCTGAGTGAACTCCAGGAGTTGGTGATGGACAGGGAGGCCTGGCGTGCTGCGATTCATGGGGTCACAAAGAGTCGGACAAGACTGAGCAACTGAACTGAACTGAACTGGAGTTTAAAGAGACAAAAAGGACCTGAATCATGAGTCCTCTGGGTCAGGCAGCCTGGAGGTCACGGCCAGAGAGACCCGCTGAGGGAGGTGCATCAGGCAGTGTCCAGCCCTTAAGCTGGCTGACCATCTACAAAGAAGGGGCTCCCAGCAGCTTGCTTGGCTCCCAGTCCACCTCCCGAGACTCCTGGCGCTTCCAAGCCTCTCCTGCCCTCTGCAGTTCCCGTCTGTTGCCTCGTCACCTGTCTGGACTGTTTCCTAACACTCCGGCTCGTAGCAGCCTGGCCTGACTCGTTTCCAATTTGTCTGCATTGACCGTGACCACGTCAGGTGAACAGAAACGACTGATGTGGCAATGCATGGAGTGTTCCTGATGGGGGGCACAGGGGGCTCCCAAACCCAGTGGCTTCTCCATTATAAGCTGGACCCTCCGTGGGCATCATCCATCTCCTTTAATTACCTTCATTACACTTTTCCATTTAAATGTGTCCTCTTACTTGGAAGAAATCAGCACTCCTGAACTGCTTGGCTCAGCCATCCAGGAGAGGTGTGAGGAGAAGCAGTGAGGCCCGAAAAGGCTGAGATCCTCCAGGATCTCAGAAAGAACTTAGAAAAAGCCCAAGCCATCAAAGTCTAGCCTCGGGGTTCTCCTCCTGCAGGAAGCCCTCCATGATTTAAACCTGCCCAAATAAGATTGGAGTCGCTGCCATGATTTGGGCACTCACAGGCAATCATTGTACTTGGGGCTAGCTGAGTATTAACTCACTTAGTAATCTCCCCATATGTGGTGAGAAAATAGGCTCAGAGAGGCAAGGTAATGTATTCAGGGTTGCACAACTCGTGGGAGGTTGGGTAGGGATTCCAACCAGATTCCGAAGCCTGTGCTCCCCCCACCAGGCCACGTCACCCATCCCGTCACTCCTTGATGGAGGGGCCTCTCTCTGTGTTTGAAGCAGGTTTCTCAGTGACGGAAAACTGTCAAAGTTTTCTACCATTGTTCTATCATCTCCATGAGGCTGGGGGTCTCCACGGGCCAGGATCACTGACCTCACCGGACCAGGAGCTCCTCGAGGGTGGAAGCTGTGCCTCTCCTCTCAGA
Organism: Bos taurus; assembly: GCF_002263795.3. Classification (NCBI taxonomy): domain Eukaryota; kingdom Metazoa; phylum Chordata; class Mammalia; order Artiodactyla; family Bovidae; genus Bos; species Bos taurus. The sequence continues at coordinate 134,810,334 of NC_037329.1, forward strand.
CTGGGAAGTTGCACCTCCCCATCAGACCAGCTCCTTGCAGAGGGGAGCTGTGCCCCCCTTCACCAGACTGGAGCCCCAGCTGTCCCTCCCCACCCGGCCCTGCCCTGCTCGGGCTGCCTGTCGTGGCCCCCACCTGTCAGTTACTCCCCCTCCCAGCATCTGGCCGCTGGTGCTGTCTCTTCCCTGAGGCCCCTTCCTGGGGCTTCTCTCTTCGAGATAAGCAGCACATCCGTCATCTCACGAACAGGCGCCATCCACGGCCATGCCCAGCCTCCACCAGCTGGAGCAGAAGGGAATCCACCCCCTTGGTCGGAGCAGCACACCCCATGCTCCCGCCAGGTCCTACCCCGAAGGCGGCCCAGAGCCCACGCCTGGAGCAGGCCACGGGCAGAGGGTCAGAGGCCTGCCTGCGTCCGGCTCCACCCCAAGGGAGCAGAGGGAAGTCCTCGCTACCCCACCGACCCTGCTTCGGACACCACTTCGAGTTCCATTCCCAGGCTTAACTGACCAGCTGTGTGGTGTTTGGCGAGTCTCCCCTTCACTCAGCCCCTAAACCTCCGTCCCCACCTTGGCCCTGCCCCCACTACTCGGCAGTCTGGGAGTCCCCGTCTGCAGGGCGGAAATGACACCCGTTCACCCTTCCCCTCATGGGCTGCCTCAGAGGATGGAACAAGCCGTGGTCAGGTGATCAGAGGCTCCACCCAGGCTGGGAGGCCAGCCTCCCTGCGCCCAGGCAGATGCTCCACGCCGGTGAGGCAGGAGGCGTGAGTGTCAGGGTGGCACCCAGGGGTCGTGCCACCGTCTTGTATCCTGGTCTTTATCATGCACTGGAGTCAGGTATTCTCGAATTGCAATCCTGCCTCTGATACCTATGAAAACATAAAATGTGTATAACCCTTGACCTGCACTCCCGTTTCTAGAATCGATCCTCAGACATTAAAGCCCCATTAACGATGGGCGTCCCTCGTGGGGTAGCTATCACAGGACTGTAAGAGCAGAAACCTCAAAACAGCAGGGAGGAGCATTCAGAGGACAGATTGAACGCTGGAGATCATGCTGTCAGCCACTCGAAAACCATAAAAGTCGTAGCCTATATCCATCGCATTGACCTGAGGTGTTCAGAATACATTTTCAAGCAAAAGGATACCATTAAGGAAAAAACACATTAAAGGAGAAGTTACGGAACAGCGCGGCGCACCCTGCGTTCCCCAGGGTCTCTGCGTGCGCACGTGTGCATTCGTGTGTCTTTACAGGTCTGCGAGCATCACTGAAGCCCCAGACGGGAAGCCAACGTGAGGGACAGATGAGAAAGCAAAGCGAGGCAGTCTAACCATACCACACACATTAGCGTCTGTTTAAACTGTCTTAATGAGGATACGTTTAAAACAAAGCAACGGCAATTTTTAAAACTCCCCTCTCTGTCACTGATGTACAGTGGGACTTGGGCATACGGCTCTGACGAGCCTCAGTTTCTTCACCTGCAACATGGAAATAATTGTATAAGCTAACAACGTCTGCCTTGTAGATTCACTGGGTGGATCGCAGAGATCACGGCACAGAGCAGGTCATTTCCCCTCTGCGGGAAGTGGGAGGGGAGAAAGGGAAGGCCACACCTCTGCACCCAGCGGCCCAGCTCCCAAGGGGCAGTCTCTGTGACTGGGGTGGGGTAGGCTCTGCCTTCATCCTCTGCCACCCCTTCCCCGGCAGTTGGAAAGGCTAAGTCAGCCTCCATCGTTTTGCAGCAGAATGACTAGACAGATGCCCATCCTGCTCTGACATCCAGTGGGCACCCCCCTGGGAAAAGACAGTTATCTCCCACTGCCTCCTAGGCATACACCACCCCCCATACCTAGCCTCCCCGAGAGGCCCGGAGTGACTTCAGGGATGGGCAGGCTCTGCAGCGGGGCCTCTGGATAGTGCCCGAGTGAGGGGGAGGACGAGGCTCTTAGGTAAACATCGCTTGTAACACTGACGCTTACAGCTCTGCCCTGCAAAGCTCACCTGAGATGTCTGAAACCAGCCAGAGATTCCAAAAGAGCTTTGCAAACACAGCTCGTGCAGGCTGCTGCCCTTGGGGAGTTGGGGTTAACTTCTGGGCTTCCGCATGGAGGAGCATAGAGATTTGCTGGATTCCACCTAGGAGGGGCCTCCCCTGGTGGCTCAGACAGTAAAGAATCTGCCTGCAATGCAGGAGACCGGGGTTCGATCCCTAAGTTGGGAAGATGCCCTGGAGAAGGAAATGGCAACCCACTCCAGTGTTCTTGCCTGGTGAATCCCAGGGACGGGGGGAGCCTGGTGGCCCGCTGTCTATGGGGTCGCACAGACTCGTACACGACTGAAGCGACTTAGCAGCAGCAGTAGCAGCAGCAGGGAGGGGAAGGAGGAGGGGTGGGGAGGGGGAAGGGAGGAAGAGGAGGGGAGCAGAGAGGAGGCACGAATAGAATTCCTGGAGACCTGAGAGCCTGTGGGTGCCCCTGAGGAGGAGCGAGCCCGCCGAGTGCCCGCTGGACACCGCCCCCCGCAGAGGGGCCCCGCGGGGACCCATGCTGACCGCAGGCACAGGATGCCGCCTGCCGACGCCTTGATGCCTCCGGAACTCATCGCCCTGAGCAGCAGAGAGGACCACAGCCCTGAGTCGAACCAAACGTGAACTCAAAAGGATCGAATTTACCTGCAGTTGTCTGAGATTGCATTTTCTGCCCTCAGGCAGAAAGGGAGCTTGGGACTGAAAGCCTGTTCAGTGAGAGAAAAATAAAGTTACAGTGTATGGCACAGCACACTAGGCGGCTTAGAGATCCCTCGTCTCCACACAGCCCCCGGATTTGAAAACAACAGAAAGAGTTGCCGGGGCAAGGAGGTGCCCCAGATTCCCACCCTCTCAATGTCCCCCGTGTCCCACGGCGAGGTTCCGGAAACACAATTTGAAAACTTCTCCCCCACCCAGAGGATGCGGTGTGGAGCGGAGGATGGCTGCAGGCCACGCACCCTTGCTCTTGGGGGGCCCCTCTTTCCCCACATATGAGTTGTCACTGCAGATCAGAGCAGATGGCGGCGCCGGGGACTGTCCCAGGAGCAGGACTTGGCGAGCGCACATCCGCTCAGAACCTGGGGAGGACGTGCCGGGGCTCCTACAGCAGCTCCACCCTCCCCGGATGCTGTGGGTCCCCAGGGCTGGATAGCTCCGTCTTGGTGCTATTGAACTTGGAGCTGAACATTCTGCACTGTGGGGCTTTCCTGTGCATTGTAGGAGGCGGTCATCAGCCCCTCTGGCCTCTCCCCCCAGGCCTGTAGCACCGCCCAGCCTCCAATGATAACCACATGTTGCCAGATGACCCCAGGGAACCAAGTCCTCCCTGCCCCAGCTTCCCTGTGCTGAGCATCCCTGCTCTAAACGGTCCCTCTGGTCTCCTGATGGTTTTCTAGAGGTTCTCCAGGTCAGGGTTGCTCACCTAAGCCCCCTCAAAACCCTGGTACCCAGTCACTTGATGGAATCCTTCAGACAGGTGGGAACGTCTGGGTCTCGGCCAGCCCATGTGATTATGTGAAGGGGGACTGCCCACGTGGACCTGGCCATCTGTCCCAGGAAATTCCTTCATGGAATCAAGTGCTATCAGAGCCAGCATGGGGCCGGAGCAGCAGAAGCCATTCCCGGACGCACAGGAGATAACAGCCAAGGCTGGCACTCCGACCCTGCGGGGGAGGGCTGGTGGGAGGAGAGGCCCTGATGAGTTTGGAGGGGGTCTTTCCAGGCCCTCCCCGGGCCCAGGAGATGAGTCTCTCAGCATCACCCAGGAACCAGGCACTGGTGCTGTGAGCAGGGGACCCCAGCCCTGGCTGCCCACCCAGTGTGACAGAGGGATGGTGACATAACCCCACAGGCTCCAAGAAGCCTGATTTGGAGGAGCTGAGCTGGGGAGAGGCCAGCCGATGGGGTAGAGACATGGGCGGCCACACGTCTGAGCTGGCCGTCAGGATCCGCCGCGTGGCTCCAGGCTCCCGCCTGCCCGCCATGCTCCCCACCGCAGCCAGCCAGGAGTGGCGCGTGGCACAAGAGCTGAACGCCGGGCTCAGCCTCGCGTTCCACAGGCATCCCTGGCAGCCTCGGGGGCCCAGCTGCATGCTTGGCACGGGGGCCCCAAGATGACCCAGATCCAAGGCTTGGGCTCCAGGGGAATGTCAGGGAGAAAGGCGTATGGGTCACTCTTAGGTCTGACAAGAACTAAGAATGGGGAGCCGTGGGATACAGGGAATACCTGATCTCAGACCAACATCTCCCTTGAGCTACCTGGATGCCCTTCAGGATCCCTAACTCATCACGTCCCCGAGGACGTCTGCACTCTGCCCTCAAACCTTCCCGTCCGCCGGCTTCACCATCGAGGGTGGAGCCACCTCAAGCCTGGACCCCAGCTGAGAGCAGCGGCCGAGCCTGCGGCCATCCCCTTCCCATCACTCTTCTGTCTGGGCAGGCACCAAGTCCTGCCAACGCCAGTTCGCACATATCTCTCAACTCTAACTGCCTCCCACACCCAGCACCTGCCTGAGTCCCTGTGCTCACACGTCTGGCTCTGGCGGTCTTCCCGGCCTCCAGAGAGGGTGCATAACACAGAGCTGAGAAACTGCCTGGGATCAAAACCCAGCTTCACCATAAGCTACTAGTTGTGGGATGTAGAACAAGTTTTCCAACCTTTCTCAATTTACTCGTCTTTAAAATTTGCATCGAATTATTAGAGAAACACAAGTCAAAACTACAGTGAGGTTCCACTTCACACAATGGTCAGAATGGCCAGCATTAAACAGTATACACATAACAAACGCTGGAGAAAAGGGAACTCCGACACTGTTGGTGGGAACGCAAGCCGGAACGGCCACCACGGAAAACCATATGGACATGCCTCAAAAACCAAAATAGAGCTGTTGTATGATCTGGGCGTCCCTGGTGGCTCAGTAGGTAAAGAATCCGCCTGCAATGTGGGAGACCTGGGTTCCATCCCTGGGTCAGGAAGATCCCCTGGAGGAGGGCATGGCCACCCACTCCAGTATTCTTGCCTGGAGAATGCCACGGACAGAGGAGCCTGGTGGGCTGCGATCCACGGGGTCACAAAGAGTCGGACACAACTGAGCAACTAAGCACCCACAAACACACACATGTGATTTGACAGCCCCACTCCCAGGCATGTATCTGGACAGAACTGTAATTCATAAAGATACATGTATCCTTGTGCTCATAGCAGCACGGTTTACAATAGCCAGGGTGTGGAAATAAATGTCCATCGACAGATGAGTGAATGGAGACCATGTGGTATATATGTGTCAGTTCAGTTCAGTCGCTCAGTCGTGTCCGACTGCGACCCCATGGACCGCAGCACGCCAGGCCTCCATGTCCATCACCAACTCCCGGAGCTTGCTCAAACTCATGTCCATCGAGTTGGTGATGCCATCCAACTATCTCATCCTCTTTCATCCCCTTCTCATCCTGCCTTCAATCTTTCCCAGCATCAGGGTCTTTTCAAATGAATCAGTTATTTGCATCAGGTGGCCAAAGTATTGGAGTTTCAGCTTCAGCATCAGTCCTTCCAATGAATATTCAGGACTGATCTCTTTTAGGATGGACTGGTTGGATCTCCTTGCAGTCCAAGGGACTCTCAGGAGTCTTCTCCAACACCACAGTTTAAGAGCATCAGTTCTCCAGTGCTCAGCTTTCTTTATAGTCCAGCTCTCACATCAATACATGACTACTGGAAAAACTATAGCTTTGACTAGATGGACCTTTGTTGGCAAAGCAATGTCTCTGCTTTTTAACATGCTGTCTAGGTTGGTCAAAGCTTTTCTTCCAAGGAGCAAGTGTCTTTTAATTTCATGGCTGCAATCACCACCTGCAGTGATTTTGGATCCCAAAAAAATAGTCTGTCACTGTTTCCACTGTTTCCGCATCTATTTGCCATGAAGTGATGGGACCAGATGCCATGATCTTAGTTTTCTGAATGCTGAGTTTTAAGCCAGCTTTTTCACTCTCCTCTTTCACTTTCATGAAGAGGCTCTTTAGCTCTTCTTCACTTTAGTTCTTTTAAATCACTTTGCTGCACGTCAGAAGCTAACACAACATTTTAAGTCAACTATACTTCAATTAAAAATTAAAATTAAATTAGCATAGTAATAGTACCCACATTATAGGGTTGTTCAGAGGATTGAGTTAATATATATGAAGAAGTCGTAACTGTGCCTGACACATAATAAATGAGCGATAACTAGCAGCTGTTATCTTTCCTCACTCCATCCTCTCTGATGCAGCTGGAGTGATCGTCCTCATCTGCAAATCTGCCTTCATCTCCCGTGGAAAGTGCTTCCCACTAGACCCTTCACAGCCAGGACCCCACTAAGCACTCGCGTTAGCTGTCAACTGCTGTGTGACAAGTTATCCCAGAGGGTAGTGGCTTAAACCAATGAGAAACATCGATGATCTCACCCAGGTTCTGAGGGTTCATCTCAGCTGGGTGTTTCCAACTCTAGGTCTCTCTTGAAGCTGCAGTCACGGTGTCGGCTGGGGCGGTGGCCACTGGCAGGCTTGCATGGGGCTGAAGGATCCACGTCTCTGATGGCTCACGCACACGGCTGTTGGCCGGAGGCCTCAGCTGCTCACCACAGGGTCCTCCCCGAAGGGCTGCCTGAGATGACGGCAGGCTTCCCCGCAGGCAAGTGACCCCAGAGCAAAAGAGAAGCCACATGCCTTTCAGGAGCTAGCGTCAGGAGTGACCTGCCACCACTTCCGCCCTTTCCTTCAGGAATACACACCAACCCCAGTACAGTGTGGGAGAGAACTACACAGGGCAGGATACCGTTCTGTAGGTTGGCTCCCAAGCCACATCCTTCCCCAGCCCGCAACTCTCAGGCAAAGCTGCTGGAACGGGAACCGCTGCATTTCCTGGCACTGCCCTTGCCAAGCCTCTGCGTTTTCATACATGCTGTTCCCGCTGCCTGGAAATCTTTTCCTTCACATCTCAGCGTGGCCAAGACTCATGTTTCAAGACTCAGATAAGGACTTTCTTTCTAGAAAATTTCTCTTAATTCTCTTAAAAGATTCTTCTTAAAGAATCTGCCTGCAATGTGGGAGACCCAGTTTCAATCCCTGGGTCAGGAAGATCCCCTGGAGAAGGGAATGGCTACACATTCCAGTATTCTTGCCTGGAGAATTCCAAGGACAGAGGAGCCTGGCGGGTTATAGTCCATGGGGTCGCAAAGAGTCAGATAGGACTGAGCCACTAACGCTTCACTCCGCTTCACTTCGCTTCACTGTGTTCTAAGCCCTGGTACTAAATGCTTCCCATGTAGTAACCCATTTGGTCTCCTAACAGCTCCATGGTGTAGGTATTAACTTACAGATGGTGGAACTGAGGCTCAGAGAAAGTAACTTGTCCAAGGTCACCCAGCTGGTAAGAGGCAGAGTCCAAAGCTGACCCCAGCTGTCTGACTCTTAGCCATTATTAACGCAGTGCCGGCTCTCTCTGCTCGACGATAGACTCCAGGAGGGGTGGAATTTTGCCTGATTCGTCTCTGTGCTTCCAGGGCCTAGGACATCTCCTGGACCATAACTGAGAAGAAAGCGCTTAAGAAAGAGGAACAAAGGAAAGAAACGAAGGGAGGGAGGCGTCAGGCTCTGAGCTGCGTCTGATGGGTGAGGACTCAAGTCAGGAGGCTGAGCAGGCGGCCTGGGTCCACCTGGGTCCAGCTCACCCTCCTCCCAGGAGCCTGTGGGATTTCCAAGGCCCCGGGCTGTTCTCTGATCCCCTCCCCTGGTGGGAGAGGGAAAGCGCCCTGCCTCATCACACACGGCCCTGCAGACTTGCACAGGACTGGCTCTTCATTGTCATGTCTGCTCAGGCGCTTGTTCTATTAAAGAAATAATTTAATTAACTCCAAGAAACGCAATTAATTTTAATTGTTCATGATAATTCATTGTTTAATACCCTATTAATAATTATAAAAAAAATCCTAATGCCCAGTTGCTGTCCTATAAAAGGATAATTAAACACTCGTACGGGAGACACTTCATTTTCAAGGGCTTCAACAACATCATTTCAGCCTCTGGAGCACAGCTTCCTTGACTCAACCAGAACTGTACTCATGTGGAGGCTCCCAAAGGTGGTGACTTCTTCTTTCTTTAGATTTGTTTTACCTTGGAGAAGGACGGGGTGGCCCAGAAGCTGGCAAAGAGCTTTCCAGCAGGTGGAGAGCTGCTGCCTTGTGGTGGGGGCAGGGGAAACCTGAGGAGGTTTCTGAGTCTTCCTCTAAGCCAGGCAGGCCTGTCCTCATCTGCTCACACAGCACCTGTGTGACCTTGGATGGAAAGTTCGGTTAGGCAATTAGCACACGTTCGTGAGCAGGCAAAGTGATGCCCAGGTAAAGCTTACATTCTGGAAGCGAGGGTTAGACTATGGGTGGATGGGTGGATGGGTGGATGGATGGTCAGGTAAATGGATGAATGGACAGATGGATGATGGACGGATAGGCAGATGAATGGACTGATGGCTGGATGATGGATACATGGATGGGTGGATTAAGAAATAAATGATTAAGCAAATTCTGTGCTCTGAAGATGCGTAACTTGAGACTTGCAACGTAAGTTGTATTTGGGTCAAAATGAGGAGTGCAATCCAGGAGGCAGCATCTCAGATGCTCTGAGAGACGCTCCGAGAGACGCTCCGAGAGGCACTCTGATAAAGTATAACCAGGCAGACAGAGCAAGAATTAGCAGGGAGGAACGCTTATTAGCCAGACGGGCCACGAAAGGCTTTCTGAGGAGGTGGCTTTTGTCCTGAGATCTGTATTTTGACAGAGTCCGTCTTACAAGGATCTGTGGGAAATTATTCTAGGCAGAGGGAAGAGCAAATGCAAAGACCCTGAAATGGGGGTAAGCCTGCAGTTTTTGAGGGATATCAGGGTGGATGAAGTGGCGTGGACAGAGACAGGAGGAGGATGGTGGGTGACGAGGCGGGAGAGGGAGCTGGGGACGCGACTGCGCAAGACCTCGTAGGTCAGGGGTCAGCAAACCCCAGCCGGGGCCAAACCCAGCCCACTGGCTTTCTTGTAAATAAAGTTTTATTGGAACACCGCCACGTCTATCTATTCACCTGTGAACTGTGGCTGCTTTTGTGCTTTTTTTTCTTTTTGGCATGGTTTCAACAGAGACCATATGGTCCACAAAACCAGAAATATTTACTATCTGGTTCTTACAGAAAAGGTTGTCAACTCCTGTTGAAGGGATTTTATTCTAACTGCAGGGGAACCCTTGGAGGGTTCTAAGCAGGGAGTGTCATGGTCTAATTTCTATTTTTAAACCTTCGCTCTGGCAGCTGGGTGGAGAGAAGGCTGGAGGGGCGGCGGGCAGGCAGCCGCTAGAAGGGGCTTTGCGGCCTGGGCTCTGTTGATGGAGGGTCGCTCCATCAGAGGCCAGGCGGGGAGAGCAGGCCACCAGGAGCCCCGCCACCTTCCGGGGAGAGGAGACGGGAACTGCTGCAAGGGCTGGAGCTGGAGAAAGGGACTGAGCCAGGAGGTCTTCAGACGCTTCAGCTAAGCATCTTGATGGACTGAAATCCATCAGTCCCTACCCTGAAGCTGCCTCATGAGGCACTGATATGTGACATTTCCCCAGCTGGGGCTTGGCGTCCCCTTACTGACAGTGGGGAGGTTGGCCCAGATCTCCAGGGGCCCATTCAACTTGACTTTCCTGAGTGCCTTGGTCCACCTGGGAAGCTGAGTCTGGAGCAGTCATTCCAACCCTTGGTCCAATCATGCCTCCCACCGCCTCCCGCCTGCCATGGGAGCCGGAGGGCAGGGAGGAGCAGGCTGAGCAGGTGGGGCGGCCGGGCCAGAGCTGACCTCAGGGGACCAGGCTGACCTGGCCCAGCCGGGGTGGGGAGGGCGTGGCGGGAACAGGAGAGCTGTGGACTCGGGCCAGGGGCTCAGTGCAGTTTCCTGGAGTAAGGAGAGGAGGTGAGTGTTAGAGCTCCACCCGGACCTTTCAGCTCCAAAGACATCCCGGGAGCCATCCTTCATTCATTCTAGAACACCTGTTGAGACTCCTCCGTGGATACAGCAGCGAATAAAACATACAAAAATCCCTGCCCTCGCAGAACATTAAACTCCACAAAAAGACTTGGAACACCTATTATGTGCTAGGAGCTGGGTGCTACAGCAGTGCACAAAATAAAGCCCACTCACGGAGCTCCCACGCTCACGGAAAACCACTGCCCTCCATCAAGGTCCCCCGGGTAATGCCTGAGAGGGGGAACATGGCCCAGGGAGGCTCCTGGTCCCTCTTACCTGCGCTGAAGACCCTTGGGAGACACTTGGCCCCAGTATACAGGCTGAGAAACCAAGGCCAGTCCCCATCAGGGGCTTTATCAGGCTCACAGGGGCAAAGAGCAGAACTTGAGCCTGGGCCTCCGGGTGTCATTAATGTCCCCACTCCCTCTGTGTGGGGCGGCCAGCATCCGAGAGTCCAGGAGCCCCTGGTAGAGGGAAGTCTGTGAGTTTGGAACATTCCAAAAGGAGGTGAAGTCGCACCCCACCCCAAGCCTGCCCACCCAGCCAGGACGGCTGCCTCAGTGGTCAAAGGCGGCCCACCATTCATCCACAGGCGTCTGTCTCATGCTCCAGGGCCCTGGCTGGGGTGGAAATCGCGCCACATTTTCCAGGCCCTTGGGGAGACTGCTTGGGACTGGAGCCCACAGTGGCCTAAAGAGCCCCCAGAAAAGCTGGTGTTCAGGCTTCCTGTGTCCCCCACCCCCAAATGGAACCCTCTACCCCACCGCCCCAACAGAGCCTGCCCAGGGTGTCTGGAGAGCAGGCGAGAACTGAGGAAGGGGTTCGGGGAAGGGACAGTAGGGTGGCCTGGGCACACTCAGCTCAGGGCTGCCTGCTCTGGGGAGGCCAGCAGAGCCCTGCCTCCAGGGGTCTGGGCTGGCGGGAGCTTGCAGAGAGACGAAGCTGGGGGCTGGCCCAGGGCCTGTGTCTCGGACAGTCAGTCGTCGCGTGTGCACACCTGTGACGTCAGGTGAGGGAGCTGGGGCACACAGGCGGGGAGGGGCAGTGCCCTTAGTCAGCCAGAGAGGCGAGGCGGCAGAGAGACAGAGACACAGAGACGGGCACTGCGTCACGCACGTGCACACACACGCGCGTGCACACACACACACACGCGCGCACACACACACGCGCGCGTGCACACACACAGAGGCGGGGCGTCAGACAAAGAGACAGAGACACAGAGACGGGCTCTGCGTCACGCACGTGCAGATACACACATGTGCGTGCACACACACACAGACACACACACGCACACACACGTGGACACACACACACGTGCACACACACAGAGGCGGGGCGTCAGACAGAGAGACAGAGACACAGAGACGGGCGCTGCATCATGCACGTGCACACACACACGCGTGTGCACACACATAGAGGCGGGGCATCAGAGAGACAGAGACGGGTGCTGCGTCACGCGCACACACGCACACGCGTGTGCGTGCACACACAAACACACACAGAGACACACACACGCACACACCCACACACGCATGCAGACACACACACGGAGGTGGGGCGTCAGACACAGACACAGAGCAGGGTGCTGCATCACGTGCACACACGCACACCACACACGTGCACGCACACACAGGAACTCAAGCTCCCTGGAATCCTACCCGCATCCGTCCATCCCAGGCTCCAAGGGGAACGGCAGATTTGCCCTCTTGAGAAGGACCAGGGTGGAGGGTCCCCGGGGCTCTTCACCACGTCCCTGCCCTTAAAGTAAACGCAGATCCCGCTCCTCTCAACGCAGAGAGCCCGCCCCCTCCTGCCTCCTGCCTCCTCCACCTGCTGGTGGTGTCTGGACCGCGGGGAGGGAGCTGAGGGTGTGCGGGGCAGGGGCTGGCTCAGGGGGAGAAGGAATGACGCCCCATAGCCCCCAGGGCCTGAGTGTAGCCCACCCCCACCCTGCCCCAGAGGTCACGGGGTGGAAGCAGGGCTGAGCGAGTTGGGGGACACCGGGCCTGGCACCTCCTAAATGCCTACTGTGTGCCTGGCTCTGCTCCAAGGCACCATTTCCGAAGAAGTGAGTGAAGTCGCTCAGTCATGTCTGACTCTTTGCGACCCCATGGACTGTAGCCTACCAGGCTCCTCTGTCCATGGGATTTTCCAGGCAAGAGTACTGGAGTGGGTTGCCATTGCCTTCTCCATCGTCGAGAATCTCCTTAAAATCCCCCGGGTAGGCCTTCTTCCGTCGACGGGGGCCCCCTTCCGTCCTGGTGATCCTGCAGTTTTGTGCAGGACACAGGGGCAGTGGGGCGTCTGAGCCCTGAGGAGTCCCGGGGAGAGTGTCCTCTGCCGGGGGAGGGGGTGGGGGTGGGGGTGGGGGTGGGGTCAGGCACAGCCATCTCAGCAGGGGGCACCGGGCGACCCGCTGCCTTGGGAGACAATACAAGGGCAGCCATCTGCTCCTGCCGCCCCCAGTGGGAGCGCCAAGACAGGGCCCAGCATCTTTCTAATTTCCACAGAGAAGCCAGTACGGCGGCTGCATCTCCACCCTGAGCACTTAAATATACAATTTACTTGAAGGAATTACACACTGCCGGCTGCTTTTAAAATAGAGAAAAGACCCCCCGCAGAACTGTTTCCTTTCCCCCAGCGGCGTCTTCAGCAGAGAATCTGTCCAACCTTCTAATTGCGCCATCTGTGCGGGGGAGGGCCGGGCCTTCTCCCCTCACTCTCCCCGCCTTGTCGCTTTTAACTCCACATCCCCACCTGCAGGGCTCTTGCTGCGCGGCCCTCCCTCTCTGACCCCACAGCTGCCGGGGCCACGGCCGCGGACTTGGCTGGACGCCTGGGCCCTTGACTCTCCTCGTTTAACACACAGAGTGCTGGCCTCTCAGCCCCTGACTCTGGGGTCCGCAGGGTCTCTTTTGGTGGCTCAGATGGTAAAGAATCTGCCTGCAATGCAGGAGACCCGGTTCAATCCCTGGGTTGGGAAGATCCCCCAGAGAAGGCAATGGCAACCCACCCCAGTACTCTGGCCTGGGAAATCCATGGACAGAGGAGCCTGGTGGGCTACAGTCCATGGGATCCCAAAGAGTCGGGCACGAGTGAGCGACTAACACTTTCACTTTCAGTATCTCTTTTAAATTCTGCCCCTTGCAGAATGTTCTGGAAGCCAAGCCCAGGGACCTTTTGCTGCCCCATAAGCAAGAGGCTAGCGAGGCTCCAGAGACCCAGCTGCACTTTCTGCTCTCCAGGCTACCATCTGGACCTTGAGGACCAAAACAGGCCTGGGCTCTGAGCCAGGCCCCTCCCTTGCTGGCTGCGTGACACAGGGGGAGCTGCTCAACCTCTCTGAACTCGCGATTCCTCCATAAGAAAAACGAAATGCTCCATCTTCTTCTATTCGCCCAACCACCTTTCTTTCTTGGGGTTCCCTCCAAAGCAGACAAGGATTTGGGTGCAGGTCAGTTATGAAGGAGGTGATCCCAGGACACCACGTGCCCAGCACAGGAGTCAGAAGGGAGAGGAAGGGGGAAGGGAGGCCACGAAGGTGAGCACTGAGCACCTTCCCGGGAGAAACGGGCCCCATCCCCCTGGGGCCCTCTGAGAGACTGCACGGCACGGCTCAGGACTGCCGCCCCGTGCGGAACACTGACTCCCGGGTGAGGGCTGGCAGCGTACCTGGGGGTGTCTGCCCGCACCGTGGGGAGGCACAGCCCCACTCACCTCCCTGCGTGGCTAGCACAGCAGCGACCACACATCAGATGCTTCGCGAACAGGTGCTCAGCTGCCCCATTGCCCACCAAGCAAACAGCCTTGTTTAAAATTCTGATCTCATTAAAGTTAGGACAAACAGCAATGCCTGTGGCCTGTGAGCTTTAGGCCGGGCACTGCGCCCCAAGCCACTAGGCCACTCTCCCCACATGGGTCAGAGCCAAGGAAAGCTGAGACCAGGGTCATAGCCTCTGAGGAAGTGAATCTCCAACTTCTCCTCCCTTGGCTAGACTGGCTTTCTCTGCCCGACTGCCACCTGCCCTGGGGATTCTGCCCTCCCATCCCTAGTCTGATCAGCCTCTCCCATCGGGCCGCCTGCTGTGATGGCTGGTTCTCCCCGGGGGAAGCTCCACTTTTCCCACCTCCAGGCAAGCTGGCTCACAGCTGGGCCCCATCCCACTCCTGGTGACATGGGGACCTTGCATGACCTCCATCTGGGCAGGGAGGTGGTCAGCATCGCACTGACTCCTCACTCCCCTGCGTCTTCCTGTTTTCAATATTCACAGCCACCTCCCCTGGCCCGAGAGTTCCTGCCTGGAGTCTGAGCGTCTGTGGGCCAGCTCCTGACTCATGCAGTGTGGAAGAGGACCCAGCGAGAGCTGGACAGGCTGGCTCGAGCTGCTCTGAGCAGTGACTCACCCTTGCCATCTGCATCTAACAGATGGCCAGAGCTCTGCAGCCCCTGTTACCTGGACCCTCTGAGATGTCCGCACGCCTTGATCAAACCCTACAGGCCAGAGTGCAGACCCCCTGCGCTGACTGACAGAGGAAGGGGAAAGGTCACCCAAACATATCCTTACCGTTAGCTTCATGCCAGGCCCCACTGTGACCTCTGGGATTAGAGTGAACAAAACCGACCAAGTCTCAGGGAGCGAATGTGCTAAGGTCCGTGGAGGAAGAGGGTGTGGCATGAAGACAGGCGATAAACAAGCCGATGGATGGCTTCAGGGCTTGATGCACATTCTCTAGAGGGAAAGGGCCGGGCGATCTGACAGCGTGACCAGCTGGGGAGGGGACGTGAATGGCGAGGGGAGACATCTGAGGTTGTCATGCGAGGCCTCAGCCATGCAGGGGTTTGGGGACAGGCTGCTTGGGCAGAGGAAGAGGAAACAGCACAGCACGCGCAAAGGCCCTGGGTCCAGGGGCTCAGGGTGCGTGTGAGGGGAACTGGATGCTAACATGCAACTGCGGGGTCTCCATCTGGGATTAGGTTCAAAAACAATAGACAGCAGATGCCAAGCACGTCCACATCCTCAGACAAGGCATGAGCCACCCAAGCAGGGTTTACAAAGAAGGTGAGGAGAGCTGGCCCTGCAACCCTGTGCTCCCACCTCCAGCTCAGAAGGGGGTGGAAAGACCGAGAGGAGCTGGAGATGAGGAGGGCAGGGGGAACTGTTGGGATTCTGAGAGCTCCCCCCTACCAAGAGAAGGTGGGGTGCCCACCCTTCCCTCAAGCTCAGGGAGAGGGTCTTCAGCAAGAGGGTTTGATATGAGACCCCTGGGGGCTTGGATGGTAGGAGCACAACAGGGATGACTGATTTGGAAAACGCCAAGGCGACAGTGCCAGGGAGGGGGGAGGGCACCTAAAGCCTGGCGCTGGCCCAGCACCGAGCCCCTTGGGGGCTGAGTGGGCATCACGGCGGGCTGGGGGAGGGCCACCTAAAGCCTGGCGCTGGCCCAGCACGGAGCCCCTTGGGGGCCGACGTGGGCATCACGGTGGGCGGTGGGGGGCAGATCAGGAAGGTCCCTGGAGGAGCAAGGAGGTCCCTGCACAAAGCAGCTGGGACTACAGAGTAGGTGGACGACGGCGGGAATCCCAAGGACCAGCTGCAGGCGCAGGTGACCCAGTTAAGTGGGGCCATTTAGTCCTCGGTCCAGTCTGACTGGGTGTCCTTATTATAAGAGGAGACCGGGACACAGAGAGACGCCAGGCACGTGCAGAGCAGAGACCGGTGAGACACGAGGAGGTGCCCCTGCCAGGCAGGGAGGGCCTCGGACCCCAGCCCTGCCTGCACCTGGTCTGGGGCACCCAGCCTCCAGAACTGCCGAGCGAAGAAACTCCTGTTGTTTAAGCCCCCAGGCTGGATACTTTGTCAAGCAGCCCAAAAAAGCGAGTGTGTGTGTGCGTGTGTGTGTGCTCAGTCGTGTCTGATTCTGCAACCCCATGGACTGTAGCCCACAGGCTCCTCTGTCCATGGGACTCTCCAGGCAAGAATACTGGAGTGGGTTGCATGCCCTCCTCCAGAAAAAGTGGTTGCTGCTGCTGCTGCTAAGTCACTTCAGTCGTGTCCGACTCTGTGCGACCCCATAGATGGCAGCCCACCACGCTCCCCCATCCCTGGGATTCTCCAGGCAAGAACACTGGAGTGGGTTGCCATTTCCTTCTCCAATGCATGAAAGTGAAAAGTGAAAGTGAAGTCGCTCAGTCGGGTCCGACTCCTAGCGACCTCATGGACTGCAGCCCACCAGGCTCCTCCGTCCATGGGACTTTCCAGGCAAGAGTACTGGAGTGGGGCAAGTCCAAGGAAGGAGTAAGTGGGGGGGATGGGCAGGGGGCAAAGGTACCTAACCCTAACTGCTTTGCCAAGGTGGAGGCACAGGCCTGTGGAAGCTCCGCTGCCTTTGCAATAAAGCACATTCCTCAGCCTGACATTCAAGACCACCAGATCAGCTCCTACCACCCACCAACGCTCCTGAGCCACCTTCGCCCTTGACAGAACTGGCCGCCAGCCTTCTAACTCTTAGGTCCTCCTCTGCACCCTTGCGCGGGATGATCTCTTCCTCAAAAACCCTCCTTTGTCTAACTCCAACCCATCGTCTCAGGGCAAGTCCAACAGCAGCTCCTCCAGGAAGCCCTCCTGGGCTCTCCCCACCTCGGGCTTCTGCTAGTGTTGTGATCAGTTTCCTGAATGTCCTTCTCTACTGAACCGTGAGCTGAGACTGCGCGCTCCATGCCCACTTGCTCTCCGGGGTCTGACAGCGCGCCTGGAACTTGGATTAAAGGAAGGATGCATAGAGCCGCCCTCCCCAAAAGGCGTGCTTGGTGAGACAGAGCGTCTCTGGCGTCAGAGCCGGCAGGGGCTCCAGAGGCCGCCTGCTCCGACCTGCGTGTCAGCACCTGGGGAGCCGGGCCAAAGGAGGAGCCTGCTGCTCAAGGTCACAGGGCACAGACAGCCCCACGGGTCCCAGACCTCCCGCCTCCCGGCCCTCCTCCCTGCAGAGTCACCGTTTCTGCAGCCCCCTCCCAGCCCCCTTGACGAGCGGAGTTTAATTATTTACGACAGCGCTTTAGAGCTGCGGGTGAACCCACTGGAACGTATTTTGTAAAAGTAATGAAGGCTCCGTAATGTGAGACCTCGCTACAGTTCCCGTCACTAAATCTTGGCCCAGGAGTCGGGCAGACTACGTCGGCATTTTTTTTTCCCCTCCTTTCTCTCGGAGAATTACAGGGTTTGCAGATGAGGGGTGGTTGTGACACAAAGCGTATCCAAGGCATTTTTTCTCATTTGGGGGGAACGAAGCCGTGGAGCCAGAGGCTGACTCCCGACGGCGTGTCAGCTCCGGCCCCGCCCCAGGACGCGCCCCTCAGAGGTGTCGCAGGGTCCCCGGGGGGCAGCAGACACAGCGACACGGGACTGAGAGAGGGCAGGGTCTCTGTTCTGCCTCCCTGGGCCTCAGTTTCCCCATTTGAAAATCAGAGAGCTGCTATTTTTTTCCTAGAAGATTCCAGTCTTTTCCCTAAGCCACTAATGGGTTTATTACAAGATACCCACAGACTCTCAGGGACTCAAATGAGGCAAAGAAAGGCCGAGTGACTTCTCCAAAGTCAAAGCGCTGGAGAGCCACAAAGGCAGGATTTGAACCCAGGCCTTCGGGCTCCAGGAAACACGCCTTTAGCCACCACCCCACGAGCTTTGCGCTAACCGTTTCCAACAGGCCAGGGGCCGTGATGGGCTCCTCACACGTGGCGATGCCTCCTACCTCCCCAGTAATGACGAAGTGTTTTCGCATCCTCATTTATAGGCGAGAACCCTGAGGCTCACAGCAAGCCCAGACTTAGAAGCTGGGCTTCCCACACAATGGCAAGGCCTCGGGTCTCTCCACTGAGCTCTTCTGTTGCCCCTGGACTGTAAGACACATTTCCTGGGCTCCAGTAGCCACGGTCAACAACACTCAGCCTCCCACGGATACCCAAGAAAGAGAGGCATTGCCCCCAACCATCGCCTGCAAGGGCCGGGCGCAGACTGAGCAGGACCGGGCACGGGGTTTTGTTTATTTCTGGCTGTGCTGGGTCTTCACTGTAGCACGCAGACGCCTTGCTGAGGCATGCAGGGGTCCTTCTTTGTGGCCCGAGGGCTTCTCTCTAGTTGTGGTGCCCGGGTTCCAGAGCACGTAAGCACCTGGGCTTAGTGGCCCCAAAGAATGTGGGGTCTTAGTTCCCTGACCAGAGATCAAGTCCTACATTGAAAGGAGAATCCTTAACTGCTGGACCACCAGGGAAGTCCAGGGATGGCATTTGAGCCAGACTGAATTGGAAGCGAAATGGAAAACCAGGAGGAGTCACTGGGCAGTGAGGTGGGGAAGGTGGTGGAAACATTTAGATGGAGGGTGAGCTTGAAATATGCCAGCATTGGGGAGGAAGGTTGACAGAGCTTTAAGTGCTGTGATTTGGGATGGGAGGCTTAGGTGGTAAGACTGAGGGTCTGGACAGTGAGCCCTTCGTGGACAGGAGCCACCCATCTGTGAATCTTCAGAGCTTAAGACTTAGCAGGTGCTCAGGAAATGGATATGCGTGCACGCTAAGTGCTTCAGTCGCGTCTGACTCTTTGTGACCCCAGGGACTGTAGTCCGCCAGGCTCCTCTGTCTGTGGGATTCTCCAGGTAAGTGCAGTGGGTTTCCATGCCCCCCTCCAGGCATCACCCCTACCCAGGGATCGAACCCACGTCTCTTACGCCTCCTGCACTGGCAGGTGGGCTCTTTACCACTAGAGCCACCTGGGAAGCCTGAACGGATATGAGGGCAGTGAAGTGAGGTGACCTGGTCAGACCTTGTTCCGGCAGGATACAGTCCACAGTCACCAAGCGTCAGACATGCCTGAAGCGGCTCAGCGTGCACGCGTGCTACTACTGACACGCAGGCCATCTTGAGGGTGTCCCGTCACTTCTTTGGATTTCTTCTTTATCTCTATAATCAGACCCGTATCTCCCACAGAAAGGTCTATCAGGCAGCTACCTAAATACGTAATCCTGCTGCTGAGAGGCTTTCAAACCGCTTCAAAAGTCAATCCAATAAATGTACCCACAAGACATTTACCATGCCAGTGTTTAACTGAAAATGCCAGAAAATTCTGTGATCAGCTCATCTGAGCATCCTGCTGGTGTTTGGAGTCACACTCTGTTGCTTGGTTCAGGAGAGAAGAAGGTACTGGCTGCCCATTCTCTACAGAGAACTAACGAATCTGATCACACGGACCACAGCCTTGTCTAACTATGAAACCATGAGCCATGCCGTGTGGGGCTACCCAAGACGGACAGGTCATGGTGGAGAGATCTGACAAAACGTGGTCCGCTGGAGACGGGAATGGCAAACCACTTCAGTATTCTTGCCTTGAGAACCCATGAACAGTATGAAAAGGCAAAAAGATAGGACACTGAAAGATGAACTCCCCCGGTGGGTGGGTGCCCAATATGCTACTGGAGAAGACAGGATGAGATGGTGGGATGGCATCACCGACTCAATGGACATGAGCTTGAGCAAGCTCCGGAGCTGGTGATGGACAGGGAGGCCTGGCATCCATGGGGTCGCAGAGGTGGACACGACTGAGTGACTGAGCTCAACTAACTGAACTGCCCATTCTCTGCAGACTGCACAACTGCTCTCAAGGAAGGATGATGTGATCATTCATTCATTCAAAAAACATTTCTGAGGGTGTGCTGGCACCGTTCTGGGCCCTGGGGCTTCAGCTGTGAGCACAATTCGAAGTCCTGCATTTATGAAGCTTACATTCTAGCGGGGAGACAAACTCAAGTGTTGAACACAAAGAAGCGAGAGGAGGGTGGGGTGCGGGGTGAGAGGAGAGAGGGGTGCGGGGCTGCTGGGCGAGAGGAGAGAGGGGTATGGGGCTGCTGGGCGAGAGGAGAGAGGGGTGCGGGCGAGAGGAGAGAGGGGTGTGGGGCTGCTGGTTTCTCAGGTGGGCGGCGGGGGTCAGGGAAGCCTCTCTAGTGAGGTGGCACTTAGTTGAAGAAGCAAGGGGACGAGCTAGCAGATGTCTGGGGAAGATGCTCCAGGCAGAGGGAACAGCGGGGGTCAAAGGCCTGGGCCAGAGCACACCCGCAAAGTCGAGGGCCACCAGGGAGGCTACACCGGAGGCCAGGGCGGGAGGGGGCGAGGGGTCCACACACCCTCCAGCAGGGCTCAGAGAGACAGCGGGGCAGGGTGGGAGGGGGCGAGGGGTCCACGCGCCCTCCAGCAGGGCTCAGAGAGACAGCGGGGCAGGGCGGGAGGGGGCGAGGGGTCCACGCGCCCTCCAGCAGGGCTGAGAGAGACAGCGGGTACTGAGGCTTTTACTCTGAGTGAGAAGTGAGCCGACGGCCAGCTTTCAGCAGGGAGGCCTTTCCAAGCAGAGCACGTGACATTGTGTTTAACATGCCTTGGCCGCCGCGTGCATAGAGAACTACCTGTGTCCGGAGCAAAGCTGGAAATGCTCAGGCAGGCGGGGGTCCCACACCGGAACCCAGGGGAGAGAGGAAGGCCCGCCGTGGTAGCTACAGAGCGGGTGAGACGTGACTGTTTCTGGATGTGTTTTGAAAACAAAGACAAGAGGAAGATTATTTATTGCTACTCGGGCTCATCCAAGGTGAATCTGGGTTTCAAGGTCTTGGCCACCAGGCCAACAGTTTTGCTTCGAACTGCCCGTGGTTGACACTGACATTCTCCTTCTTCACCCTAATCCCCCAGAAGCCAGAAGAAAAGAGGCTTTTCACATTAAAACTATTAACCACCTCAGGGCGGGTGCAAGACCAGCTCTGCTGAGGCTGGTCTAAGATGCGCTGGGCAAAGCTTGGGGGAGTGAGCCTTTGCAGGGGGTCCAACCATTCCTGGAAAGTGAACTCACTGCCCCTGGCATGGCCAATAACCCCAGAACCACAACAGTGGCTATTCATGCCAGTGACTCCCCCCCTTAGACCAGCTGCAAAGACGTGTAATCATTCACCACCACCACAATCACAGCGACAACAGCAGCCAACATTCGCTGCACGCTTCCTGTGCGCCAGGCGCTGTGCCGAGCACTCGGCTTGCAGCAGCTCACACAACTCTGTCCGCCATAAGGCAGGTAATATTACAATCCCCATTTCACAGATAAGGGGGGTGAAGCTCAGAGATCCTGAGAATCAGCCTCAGGTCACACTGAGAGGGATAGAATGGGATAATTAAATAGTTCAGGAGTCCCACTAGGGGATTAAAGACAGAGTGGGAATTGTAAGGGGGTTTGGGAGCCTGCTCTAAGCTAGGAACTGCTGAAGAAAAGAAGCCGGTCACCTAGCGACAATCTGTACCACCTGAAGGAAGACCAGCTGCACCCAAGGTCCAGGCACACTCAAGCCACAAGACGGTGAACGCGGGGCCTGGATCTTGTTACGAGGTCAGGGAGTTAATGGTCCTTGAAAGTAGCCTTTCTGTATGTAGTCGAGACAGAAATACAGGTGAGAGGGGAAAAATCCAGGTAAAGGGGGACTTGATGCTGAAACCTGAGATTAGTCACCGTATTTTACTAAATGTTACTGCCCTTTCGCTAATACACATGACTTAAATAGCACTATGACAGTTCCAGTTTGACCCTTTAGGGTCAAAGGAGGAACTAATCTAAGACTTGACGTCTGCCTCAGGCTGAGGAAGAAGGTGGTCTTCTCCCCGCCTCACTTTTTCTTTGATTATGAAAATGTAGCCCTCCTTGTTCTCGGGGCTGCGCTCCCTTGCCTGCCCACTTGAATCTCTCACAAACTTCCTATGCTGAAAAACTCACTCTTCACCTCTTGGCCCCATGCTGAATTCTTTCTGCCGTGAGACAAAAGAACCTGAGCTTCGGTAAATTCTGGCACCAGGTGAGCAGCCTAAGGCAGGAGCTGGGGCTCAAGTCCTAGTCTGAGTTTTGGCTGGGTTTGAGTTCCAAACAAGCTGGGGTGCGGTTTCAGTACAGCTAGAAGATGACAGCAGCAGAGCCTGAACACAGGTCTCTCTAACTGCTCTCTCGGCCCTTACAGTTCCTCGCCCACTGGCTCTCAGTCCCCGAAGGCCCCTCCCAGAGCTCACCACCCAGACCCACTTCTCATCGTCACGTCATCATTAGCCCCTGGCACCTGGAGAAGACTCTTGAGAGTCCCTTGGACTGCAAGGAGATCCAACCAGTCCATCCTAAAGGAAATCAGTCCTGAATATTCATTGGAAGGCCTGATGCTGAAGCTGAAACTCCAATACTTTGGCCACCTGATGCAAAGAGCTGACTCATTGGAAAAGACCCTAATACTGGGAAAGATTGAAGGTGGGAGGAGAAGGGGACGACAGAGGATGAGATGGTTGGATGGCATCACCAACTCGATGGACATGGGTTTGAGCAAACTCCAGGACTTGGTGATGGACAGGGAGGCCTGGTGTGCTGCGGTCCATGGGGCCGCAGAGTCGGACACGACTGAGCGACTGAACCACCACCACCATCTCACCCTTCTCCTCTGAGGCGGGGCCAGCTCTCAACACTCCATCCATGTGCCCCCCTGACTCCCCCCAGCAAACTCCACCCATCAACCATTTCCTACCTACAGTGAGACCACCTTAACTCCAGGTAGGGGGGCGAGCAGGTTGGAAACAGGCTCTGTATTTGGAGATGAAAGCCAAGTTGGTTGCTTATTGCAAAGACAACAAACTAATACCTTACTAAGGCCGTCGGGGAACGTTTTTAATGAATATATAATTACTAAGGTGTTAGATAAAATGGCACGACCGTGGGGGATCTTTTTTCCTCCAACCTTGCTTAGCTGGCTTTCTTCCGATGGGCCAGGCACTTGACTAAGTCCATACTCACATAAGCCTTAGAGGACAGCCAGGGTTGATGGCTTGTCTGCAGCATTTTACAGATAAGGAGCTTGAAGCTCAGGAAGGTGAAGCCGCCTGCCCAGGGCAGCACAGTCAGGGGGCACGAGGCAGCACTGCCTGCACAGCCCATTCTCACAGGGGCGTTAAGCTGGTTGGGTGAGGGGGTGCGCCAGCAGGGAAAACATCACACCTGCAATTCTGTTCTGTTTACTTCCAACAAACCCATTCTTTTCTCCTAAATCACACAGTGAACTGCCCTTGTCAGAATCATCAAAGACCCAATTAACCCTGAGCACTGTGGCCCCTTCTTTGTAAACTTCCCCTAGACCCACAGATTTTCAGGCTGAGAATATTACAAAGCTGGTAGAAAACCAGCCCAGAAAGCAAGCAAGCATTTATTCTAGAGCGATACTGTGGGGAGGGGAGGCGGAGGAACTCACATGCATAAGAAAACCACCCACAGCCGCTAAATTCTGGCTGCCAAGCCTTTATTAGTGGTGATAAAAGGCGGCAAAACAGCACAGGGCTTTCCACTCCCCGGTGGAGGCTGCAGTCCCAGGAATTAGTCATGTTGTGACTGGTGGAGTTATGGAATTTATAATGGAGGCCCCAGAGAAATTAAACACGGATTACAGCCAACTCCCTCCCCCAGCCGACTGTCTCCAGCAGCGAGGGCACTGCTGGGCTATCCACTCCCTCCAGGAGCCTGGCTGCCGGCCAAGTGGCGACTCCGAGTTAGGGTTGGAGGAGATGGTCCTGGCTGCCCTGCCCACCCTTTATTGAATCCCGGGCGGCAAGGGCCAGGTCTGTCCTCTGTGTCCTGGGCAGCACCAAGCACCCAGCGGGGCTTCAGTGAAGGAACTGAGTGAATCTGTATCTTCACCCCACCAGTGTTCTTGTGTTAAGCATCGTTTTCTTCCCAGAGGGAGCTGAAAGTCAAGGGGTTGGCCACAGAACTGAGGGTCAGAAGAAGTGGCCTGAATTTAGGCAAAGGATTCCAATGAATTCTACCTTATTTAAGAAGAGTTTGGACCCACCTCTCACACTCTGACTTTAGGGCCACTTTAAAACTCCAAAGAGTCCCGAGAGTGGTTGTATATCAAGATCATAACACCTTACTGGAAAAGTTCATCAAAAGGACAGGATGAAAAAAGAAGTTTGCCTGCAGCACGGGAACTTTGGGGGTACGCTTTGTGACGCCTGTAACTGGTTGGTTGCTCTTAGAGTCATTGATCCCGGCTTTTTGTTACAGATGAATAACTCAGGCAGGAAATTAACCCTTAATGAGCACCTACTATGTGCCAAGCACGGTGTTAAGCCACTTCAGAAACATTCTTCAATCTAACAGAGTGTAGAAAAGGGCTCAGTACAAAGTGTGTGGCTAATAAATAGTCACTGAGTGAATAAGTAACTTAAAGCCCACATCAGCCCGGGGAGGTGGGGGCCATCATCCCCTCCCTACAGTGGAGGCCGCAGAACCTAAGAGGGGCTGTCCTTTGTCCCAGGGGACACAGCAGCCAAGTGGGGAACAGAGACGCAAGCTCAGGTCTGCCTGACTCTGACCAGAGCTCTAAGGAAAAGACAGCCATGGTTCCTCCTTTCTCAGCAGGGATTGGCTCTCTGAAGAGGAGACCATGAGGAGGTGGGAAGTGAGAGGCCAGGGAGCTGTCTGGCATTCGTGGTGCTGAAAAAGTCCCTGGAGCCAAGCCCGGGCATCTCAGTTGGTTCAGGGCACATCTTGTTCTCAACCTGAATTCACCTCCTTCACTCGCCTTGGAGATGACTCTCCCCAGGCCCCACACCGGGGGCTGCCTCTCCAGTCATCATCCAGGATCAGATCAGATCAGATCAGTTCAGTCGCTCAGTCATGTCCGACTCTTTGCGACCCCATGAATTGCAGCATGCCAGGCCTCCCTGTCCATCACCAACTCCCGGAGTTCACTCAGACTCACGTCCATCGAGTCAGTGATGCCATCCAGCCAACTCATCCTCTGTCGTCCCCTTCTCCTTCTGCCCCCAATTCCTTCCAGCATCAGGGTCTTTTCCAATGAATCAACTCTTTGCATGAGGTGGCCAAAGTACTGGAGTTTCAGCTTTAGCATCAGTCCTTCTAAAGAAATCCCAGGGCTGATCTCCTTCAGAATGGACTGGTTGGATCTCCTTGCAGTCCAAGAGACTCTCAAGAGTCTTCTCCAACACCACAGTTCAAAAGCATCAATTCTTCGGCACTCAGCCTTCTTCACAGTCCAACTCTCACATCCATACATGACCACAGGAAAAACCATAGCCTTGACTAGACGAACCTTTGTTGGCAAAGTAATGTCTCTGCTTTTCAATATGCTATCTAGGTTGGTCATAACTTTCCTTCCAAGGAGTAAGCGTCTTTTAATTTCATGGCTGAAGTCACCATCTGTGGTGATTTTGGAGCCCAGAAAAATAAAGTCTGACACTGTTTTCACTGTTTCCCCATCTATTTCCCATGAAGTGGTGGGACCAGGTGCCATGATCTTCGTTTTCTGAATGTTGAGCTTTAAGCCAACCTTTTCACTCTCCTCTTTCACTTTCATCAAGAGGCTTTTGAGTTCCTCTTCACTTTCTGCAATAAGGGTGGTGTCATCTGAGGTTATTGATATTTCTCCCGGCAATCTTGATTCCAGGTTGTGTTTCTTCCAGTCCAGCGTTTCTCATGATGTACTCTGCATAGAAGTTAAATAAACAGGGTGACAATATACAGCCTTGATGAACTCCTTTTCCTATTTGGAACCAGTCTGTTGTTCCATGGCCAGTTCTAACTGTTGCTTCCTGACCTGCATACAAATTTCTCAAGAGGCAGATCAGGTGGTCTGGTATTCCCATCTCTTTCAGAATTTTCCAGAGTTTATTGTGATCCACACAGTCGAAGGCTTTGGCATAGTCAATAAAGCAGAAATAGATGTTTTTCTGGAACTCTGTTGCTTTTTCCATGATCCAGCGGATGTTGACAATTTGATTTCTGGTTCCTCTGCCTTTTCTAAAACCAGCTTGAACATCAGGAAGTTCATGGTTCACATATCAGGATGCCACAGTTCATCCAGGATAAGCTTCTCTATAACTGACAACAACTAGACCTCAGACAGACAACAGGAAGATGGGTTTTGGCCCCCTAAACCTACAAGCCCAGATATTGTCAATACCAAATTCACACTCTAAAGCGTCCTGGACAGACAAAAACAGCTTATCCTAGAGTCTAATGGAATGCATGTTTCCATCATCTATAGTATTGCTCTGCTCAGGTCCCTGTCTGGGCCATTGTCTAGGCTCTTCCCAGAGCTCCAGCTCTTCAAGAGATGTCATGACCCTGCTTCCAATTCGGACAGGCCTCCCCATCACCCTCAGGATGAAGTCTTCACTCCTTGGTGTGACACTCAACGTCCTTCTAGAGCCGGCCCTACCCACCTCCACCTTCATTCCGCCCCACTCCCTACTGCTCTCGTTCTCCAGCCATTCCAAGTATTCCATCTGTTTAATCCCACACTGTATTGGTGCTGTTCATTGTTCAGTTGCTAAGTCATGTCCGACTCTTTGAGACCCCATAATCTGCAGCACACCAGGCTTCCCTGTCCTTCACCATCTCCTAGAGCTTGCTCAAACTCATGTCCGTTGAGTTGGTGATGCTATCCAATCATCTCATCCTCTGTCATCCCCTTCTCCTCCTGCCCTCAATCTTTCCCAGCATCAGGGTCTTTTCCAAGGAGTCAGTTCTTCACATCAGGTGGCCAAAGTATTGGAGTTTCAGCTTCAGCATCAGTCCTTTCAGTGAATATTCAGGGTGGATTTCCTTTAGGATGGACTGGTTTGATCTCCTTGGAGTCCAAGGGATTCTCAAGAGTCTTCTCCAACACCACAGTTCGAAGGTATCAATCCTTCGGTGCTCAGCCTTCTTTATGGTCCAACTCTCACATCCATACATGACCACAGGAGAAACCACAGCCTTGACTAGATGCACCTTGTCAGCAAAGCAATGTCGCTGCTTTTTAATACACTGTCTAGGTCTGTCATAGCTTTCCTTCCAAGGAGCAAGCGTCTTTTAATTTCATGGCTGCAGTCACCATCCACATGGATTGTGGAGCTCAAGAAATCTGACTGTTTCCACATTTTCCCCATCTATTGTCATGAAGTGATGGGACCGGATGCCACGATCTTCATTTTTTCAAAGTTGGGTTTTAAGCCAGCTTTTCCCTAGGTCAAAAGCAGCTGTGCTACTGGTAGCAGGGACAGGCATTCCACACAGAAGAGACAGCGTGTGCTAACTCCTACTCCTCTGGCGAAAGTCATCTCAAGCACCACTTCCTGTCACTCCCCATCACCAGCTTCTCTCCACCCCTGTGACACCTTTGTGTATAGAATGTGAATCTGGTCCAGCACTCAATTACCCTTTAATGCCTTCCCCTGGAAAGTAAAGGAGCATTTTTTTTGATGTTTTGTTATCTCCTACCTGCATGTGACCAAGTAAAAATGAACAGGAAAGCCAGGGTCTTTTTGCCTAAGGACTTGTTCAATATGGGTTGGTAAATACAGATATAATAATAGCTAACTTCTTTGGTCTGGCACTTTCTAAGTGTTTTACATGTGTCAACTCATCAAGACCATCTGGTAATCAGCAAAACCATGCTGAGGTACATGTCTTTATTGGGTCCATTTTTCAGATGGGAAAACTGAGGCACAGAAGGTTAAGTAACTTCCTTCAAGGCAACAGAGCTAGAAAGCAACGCAGCAACCACATCAATCCCGACAGCCCAGCTTCAGAGTCTGACGCCTTGTCCGCTTCATCACCTGCCTCTCTAGGGAAAGGGGGCCTAGAGGTGGGAGAGACACTGGACATCTCTTCTCAGGCCAGGAGGGTGTGTGCACATACGTGCTAAGGCACTGCAGTCCTGTCTGACCCTCTGCAACCCTATGGACTGTAGCCCGCCAGGCTCCTCTGTGCATGGGATCCTCCAGGCAAGAATGCTGGAGTGGGTTGCCATTTCCTTTCTCCAGGGGATCTACCCCACCCAAGGATTGAACTCGGGTCTCCTGCATCGTAGGCAGATTCTTCACCATCTGAGCCACCAGGAAGGTACTCAGTATTAACACTGTTTTCTGCATCAACAGAACCTGAAGGTTCTATCGGGGTTATCTCAGGGAACTCGGGCATCCGAAATCCCACCCAAACCCAAGTACATGGTGCCAAGCCCCATCAGACACTGGCAACACAAACTGGCACAACTGAACCCTCACAGCTGCGAATGGCCCCCCAGGGGCTCTTCCCTTTGTCCCCTCTGCCAGTCCCACCCAGCCCCTTCCCCAGTTGCCAAGACCCTGCCTCCCACTCCCCTGCACCTGGCTGCCCTGGCAGGCAGCCCCAGACCCCTCGTGAAGGATAAGCTTCCCCCAGCTCTGAGCAGCTGCCAGACCACGCCCGAGCCCGCAGGCATCTCCTGGGCACCACTCACTGCCCTACCAGGCCTGGTGTGGCCCTGCACAGCCCCACAGAGGTGCTATTTTTAATTTAATTGGAGAGTCGGAGGAGAGAGATGGTACCCAGCAAGGGAGTTTTAAAAGCTTTTGGGGTGGGGGGAGGGGAGAGAAAGCAAAGCAAAGTTCGTAATTATACACCAGGCAGCCAGATTTGATGCTTGAACAGAAAGGTTAAATGTTACATTCAGAATAAAATGAGAAAGAGAGTTCTGATGACAGTTGCCCAGAGCTACACAAGGAATAAAAAATACCCCTTGCCCAGCTCTTCTCCAGCAACCTCTTTTCTCTCGTACTCATTTCCGTGTTTTCCCCCTTCTGCCAAGAGTACACAAATAAACCGGTTTGGAGCACAAAGATTATTGCTTGATACGTCAACACCTTGATTTCAGTTCAAAAGCAGCTTTCACTCAAGCCTGGAAAAACCACACATCTTCATCTCTCAGGTCAAGGGATCCAACAAAGCCCAGAAAATTGGGAAGGTAGTCTGAAACTGTGGGTAACAACGCGGGCCCTGGTACGGATTGACATAGATGCAAATCCCTCTTCTGCCGAGGGACACATGCTGAAGTTGGTGAAACTGGCTGGATGACTCTTTCCTGTAGAGACAAATGGAACACTCTTTTCAACCTACCTTTTCCTGTAGGAACTGTGGGTGTGATACCAGGAACTGCTGCAGCTATTTTGTGATCACAAGGCAACAAACTCTAAGTGGAAAAGTCCTTGACTGTATAGATACACCACTGTTCCACTGGACAGCCTACTTGCTACCTGAGACCCGCCCCCCCCAAAAAAAAACCCCAATATGTTTTAGCCACTTATAGTCTAGTTTTCCTTCGGGAATGCTGACTCCATTCCTAACTGGCAATGCACCATCAGCCTGAGCATGTGCGTGAACCTGAGCAGGTGCTTAGCATCTCTGAAGTTCCGTGGGGTCAAATATCACTTACTTCATTCAGTGTGTGTGCAAGGTTTAAACACAATTCCCTTTGTAAAGCACTCACCAGTGCCTGACAAGGCACAGTGGCTGCCGTTGCTATTAATACTCCTGATTAATAGGAGAGAAACATCCACGTGTAAAATTTAAAGTAACAGATTTCAATGCACTTTCTCGTTTTCAACGTGACTTCTCACCCTTTGTTTTGGTTCATCCTCAACCCCAAACCTTGGAGAGGAGGACGTTTTACTCCTACTGTTCACCTGGTTGACTCAGGGAAGATGCAGAAGCCCAAGACAGCTTCATTACTGGCAGGGCCAGCCTGTTCCTCAAGTCTGACTCCGAGTCCATGGGGCATTTGAGGCCCCACTTGCCTCTGGGAACCACTGATGGCTCAGGTTCAGGGCTAAGGATGTGGATGAGAGAATGCGGTTCATGTGTCAAAGATGAGGTGAGTTTGACTCTGGTCTCCAAATACCCCTCCTATTCCTGGAACTCTTGAAGAGTCCCTTGGACAGCAGAGATCAAACCAGTCCATCCTAAAGGAAGTCAACCCTGAATACCTATTGGAAGGACTAATGCTGAAGCTGAAGCTCCAATACTTTGGCAGCCTGATTCACTGAACTCATTGGAAAAGACCCTGATGCTGGGAAAGATTGAAGGCGGGAGGAGAAGGGGATGACAGAGGATGAGATGGTTGGATGGCATCACCAACCCAATGGACATGAGTTTAAGCAAGCTCCTGGAGATAGTGAAGGACAAGGAAGCCTGACGCGCTGCAGTCCGTGTGGTCACCAAGAGTTGAACATGACTGAGCGACCAACAACAAATCCCTGGAACATCAGGGTTACCCGGTGTCAGTCCTCCACCCACTAAGCTTTTGGTTCTCTAATGTTAAGAGGCAGATGGGAAGGGAGCATTAGGGAACCAAAGTCTCCCTCCAGAAGCAGCCATACAACAGAGTGGCTAAGAGCCCAGATCTGATTTGAACCCCACTTCTGCTGTTTTCAAGGGGAAAAATTGTTTTTGTTGTTTTTCAGTCACTCAGTCGTGTCCGACTCTTTGCAACCCCATGGACTGCAGCACGCCAGGGTTCCCTGTCCTTCACTGTCTCCCGGAGTTTGCTCAAGCTCATGTCCGTCGAGTCGGTGATGCCATCCACCCATTTCGTCCTCTGTCGTCCCCTTCTCCTCCTGCCTTCAGTCTTACATAAACAGTAAGCTAGGACTCTTTCCTCTGTATTACTGGAATAAGCAAAAAGCTGCTGTAACCATCCGCAGATCTCAGTGGCTGAACATAGTGGGTTCTTCCTCGTGTCCCGGTGCCGTGCGGGTTGGTGGGCTTGGGGTGGAGACTCTGGTCCACTCATTTAGCCGCTGTGCTCTTGCAGCTCTTCCCCTCCCCCATCAGAGCCACTGCATCCCAAGGGCTCATAGAGCAATTTTAAGAACCAGGCCAGTACCTATGTGTGGTCACGCGGTCCTAACTACAAGGATGCCTGGTGGTGTGAGCTCACAGTGTGCTGAGGAGGGAGGGGGCAAGTCACCCACAGTCCCCAGAAACCTCCAGCTCAGTCCACCCCACTGAAAACAGGCATCCTGCCACACTCCAGATCACGTGACCTCATAATATTTAATTCGCTTCATTCATCAGCTCCTGAAATAGATTTCCCGACAGACACACCTCATTTTCCCGCGCTTCACTTCAGAATGCTTCACAAATACCTGCTTTTTTTTTAAACAAACTGAAGGTTTGTGGCAGCCCTGCCTTGGGCAGGTCTGTAGGTGGCCATTTCCCAGCAGTGTTTGCTCACTCTGGGCCACAGTCTGGCAGTTCTCACAACCTTCCAGAATTTTTCATCATTATTATTATCGTATTTGTAATGGTGATGTGTGCTCAGCGGTCTTTGATGTTACTACCACAATACGTTGAGGGCTTGGGTAAGAGCACGTGTTGGCAACAAAGCGGCTTTTTGGCCGTGTCAGCGCTCAGCTGCGGCGCGCGGTGCCTTCACCGTCAGGCAGGGGCTTCCGGTGCAGCGTGCAGGCTCAGCAGGCGTGCCACTCGGGCTCTAGTTGTGGCGTGTGGGCTTAGCAGCCCCGAGGAATGTGGATCTTTCCTGACTGGGGACTGAACCCACATCCCCTGCATTGTAAGGTGGACTGTAACCCCTGGACCGCTAGGGAAGCCCCAGCAGTAAAGTCTTTTTTAGGCTGAGCCACGTACGGACTTCCGGATGCAACGCTGCTGTGCTGGGCAGCCGCAGCGTGAGTGTGACTTGTACGTGCCCCGCCGCCGCTGCTCAGTCGCTCGGCCGCCTCCGACTCCTTGCGACCTCACAGACGGCAGCCCACAGGCTCCTCCGTCCCTGGGATTGTCCAGACAAGAACGTGGAGTGGGCTGCCAACACCTTCTCCAGGGGATCTTCCTGACCCAGGGATTGAACTCGGGTCTCCTATATTGCCGGTAGATTCTTTACCGTCTGAACCACCAGGGGAAGCCTTTTATACGCAGTGGGAAACCAAAACATTCAGAGGGCTGTGTCACGGCATTCGCTTTCTCAGAGCCAGCTGGAAGCAAGCCCTTGGCACCCCAGGCCTGCCTGTACCCATCACATGTGCCCCCACAGGAGACGCCAACCTCCTGGAACCAGAAACCTCACGTGTCTTTTCACCTTGAAGTCCACAGTGCCCAGCAGAATACCAGGCACGTGGCAGGTTCCCTGGTATTGACTGAATCAACACTAAACCAACAGGAACACCACTTCCGCAGAGCACCGGGACGTCCAGAAGGAGTGGGGAGGACGCGGCCATCAGAGAAGGGTGCGCCAGGCCCTCACCCACTGGGCTCCGGGGGAACCACCGCTCACAGGTCCCTGAAGCCCCCATGGGCAGCCCGGGCCCCACCCCGGCGCTCACGTGCTCACACTCCCTGCGTCCCCCCAGAGGGACTGCCCACCCTGCCCCATCCACGACCACAGAAGCCAGCACTTCCAAACAAGTTATTTATTTGCATACGGAAGACAAGACCTCGGCCAGGGGCCCAAGGGCAGGAAGGGTGCGCCAGGCCTCCCGCACCAACCCCCACTCACCTGGAAGGAGGGGGAGGTCTACAGACTTCAACTCTCCCATCCCACCCACCCTGTCCCCCCTCAAAAATAATTCTCCCTCGCTCCCATTCAAACCTACTCAATCAAAAGAATGGGACCGCCCAAGAGAAACGCCAGGAGAAAACAAGCAACTGTTAAGCGTGGAGATGGCAGCTGGCAGCTCCATCCCAGTGACAGACTAGCCCCCCCAAAGGGTTTCCAGGGTGACAACCTGTCCTCCAATGGGGTGAATCCCAGTCTTGAAACAAGATAAAACCCTAGAGCCTAAAACAATCTCCCATGACCTCTGCATTCCAAAGCCAGCCAAGCCCACCCCGGCCCAGCCTCTCGCTGGGATAAGCCCCCACGCCCTTCCGAGGCGGGGCCGGGCCACAGGAGCAGGCCAGCTGGCTACAGCCGGAACCTCTCGTCATACTCCTCCTTCGTCAGCCACTCAGACTTGTACGTCGACAGGTGAGCCACCACGGACGCTCCCAGCCAGACACTGAAATGCCTGTTGGAGCCCGCAAACACGGACGCCTTGGTGGGGAAGAAATGGCTGGCGAGCAGCTGGTAGAGGCGCATGGTGAAGCCGGGGTAGAGGGTGTTGCCCCCGCAGGGCGCCACGTGAGAGGCGAGCAGCGGGCGCAGGCTGGCCTCGCAGGCCTCGATGGAGTCCATGGCGGCCTGGGCGAGGCTGGGCCCCTGCAGGCCGAACACCTGGGGGCTGAAGAACATCTCGGGGGCCAGCCGCTGCATGGGGGTCAGCTCCACCGCGGTGCCGTCCGGCAGATGGTAGCTGTTGCGCTCGTCGGCGCCGTCCGGCAGGTTCTGGTAGAAGTCCAGCTCGTCCCCCAGGTTCTGCGGCACGTAGCACTTACGCATCTGGGTGCTGGCCACGGTGTCCAGCTGGAACAGGTTGTGGCGATTGTAGTCTTCCTTGAAGAGGCTCTTGAAGAGATAGACCGAGAGGTCCTGGCCCGCGAACTCCAGCGTCGTCGCCCCGGGCCGCAGCGGGCGGCCCAGGTGGAAGGGCTGCACGCGCGTCAGGCCACAGCCTGAGTCCACCACCACGCCCGTCAGCAGGCCGGACGAGTACAGCGACATCTCCAGCTGGTCGGCCAGGAGGACGGACGGCACGTTCAGCAACTCAAACAGGATCTGCAGGAGGGGAGCGGACAGACGCTCAGCGAGCTCCCCAGGACCGCGCGAGGCAGAGCGCAAGGCGGCACAGACGCGTGTCCTCCAGGGACCGGCCCGGCCCGTGCGGCTCACCCTGGGGGGACTCGGGAAGGGTCCTGGAGGATCAGGAAGAGCCAGGCTGGCCCTCGGGAGCTTGCCTGACGACGGCCTTTTGGAAGACCGTTCTGGTGGAGGGGCAGGGAGAGCCTGAGCGTGTGTGCGCAGGCGCCTGGCTGTGTGAGCAGCACAGCACAAGCCGGGGCAGGTCCAGGGCAGGAGGTGCAGCCTGAACTATTTCAGTTGTTTTCAATTTTTTTTTTTACTTTTTGGCCGTGCTGGGTCTCTGCTGCACAGGCTTTTCTCTAGCTGCGGCGATCGGGGCTACGCTGCGGTTGCAGGGTGCCTCTCGCTGTGACGGCCCCTCTGCCTGTGGGGCTTGGGCTCTCGGGGGCTCGGGCTCAGTGGTTGTGGCTCCCGGGCTCCAAGCACAGGCTCAGTAGCTGCGGGTCACAGGCTTGGCTGCTCCGCGGCACGTGGGACCTTCCTGGACCAGAGATCGAACCCATGTCTCCTGCACTGGCAGATGGATTCTTCACCACTGAGCCAGCAGGGAAGCCCCTGAAGCGTTCTTTTTAATAAGACAGAAGTGATGAGAGAAGAAAGCCGTGCAGCACACAGCCCACCGCCTCCTGAAAGGACGGCCAGCAGGAAGGGAAGGCGGGGCGGGGGGGGGGACGCTCACCTCCTGACATGGGAAGCCCGTTTTTTAAGATAAACACTTTCCAAACACCAAGACAAAGCTGGAATTCTGATCTTTAGAGCTTGGCAAGTCCCCTGGCTGATTTTTTCCCTGCCTGTCACCCCCCTAGTCTTTACAGAGCACCCCACCCCCTCCTCCCCAACTGCCCAGCCCAGGCTGCGTCCCCAGGGCTCTGACACCACAGATGCAGAAAGGCTTGAACGGCCCAGCTCTGTAGCCCCTGGAGCCTCTGGCCACCTAGCCGCCTTTGCAGGCCCACAGGCCCACCTGCTCCCCTCAGTGGGAGGGAGCTCCGTCCATTCCTATGCTCAGACTATTATCCCCTCACCATCCATTCCCCATACAGAAGCCAAGGTCCTCTTTTTCAAATAAAAATCAAATGTGACCCCCTCACCCTACTTAAAGCTCTCCAGGAGCTCCATATTCACTCAGAGCAGAGGTTGGCAAACATTTCCTATAAATGGTTCAGGGTATCAGATGTAGCAAATAAAAATACAAGATGTCCAATTAAATCTGAATTTTAGCTGGACAACAAATAGTGTTTCACTATATCCTATGACTTCCCGGGTGGCTCAGACGGTAAAGTGTCTGCCTACAACACAGGAGACCTGGCTTCGATCCCTGGGTCGGGAAGATCCCCTGGAGAAGGCAATGGCAGCCCACTCTAGTGCTCTTGCCTGGAAAATCCCATGGACGGAGGAGCCTGGTGGGCTACAGTCCATGGGGTCGCAAAGACTTGGACACAACTGAGAGACTTCCGTTTCCCTTCACTTTATATCCTATGCAACATGTGACTCGCTGGAACAGTGCTTGCTGTTGATGGGAAATCCCAGCCTACCATGCATTTCATCTAGCAGACCTGCAGCGGCGAGCCATGGCCTCGCTCCAGCTCCTCAGTCCTGCTGCTGCGGGGTGAGAGCAGCCACAGGTGACATGTAAGCGAGCGGCCGCGGGCATGTCTCAATAAACCTTTATTTATAAAGACAGACGGTAAGCCACACCTGACCAACTGGCTACAGTTTGCCAACCTTTGATTTAGAGTGAAGTCCAACCACATCCCACAGCCTACCAGACCGATGAGCTCCGGCCCCTGGCTTCCTGTTGCCACCCTCCCTAGCTTGCTGGGCTCCAGCCTCCCAGGGAAGGCCTCCCTGATCACATCAAAGGGGCTTCCCTGTTCCCCTCAGTCAGTTTCACCCCACTGCATCTTGGTTTTAGAACTGATTACTACCTGGAATTCTTGTTAACTTGCTCACCGTCAAGCATTCCTCCAGCACATAAGCTCTTTGAGGACCGGAAGGTGCTCTGTGAACATTTATGGAGCCCGTGAGCGCCCAGAGCCCCCTCCCCACCGCACCCTGTTCACAGAGCGCTGACCTGCTGTGCCTCCTGCCCAGGGGGCCTCTATGCGACCCCCTCGCCTAACACGAGTGCTGGGCACACACGCGGGGCACAGTCAGCATTCACAGTGCGAATGCTTCAGAGGGCGGAGCTCCCGTGCCCACGTGGGTCTGAACACAGTGTCAGGCCCGCTCCCTGGAGGGGCAGCCCAGAGAAGGCCTTACCTCCAGGGTTTTCTGACGGTCCACGGGCTCCTTCAGGGGGCTCTCTGTGATGATCACAGGGAAGTCCTCGTGCTCCAGCCGATGCTTCTCCAGGATGAACGACCAGATGTGCTCCACACCCTCCCAGTTGATGACGCGGCCCCGCTGCACGGGGTAGCTGAAGGTGTCAGGTCGGCAAATGTCGATGCCAAGACTCACACGCCGCCGAGCGTAGCTGGGGCCCGGGTTCTCCCGGCAGGGGATGTAGTTCACGACACTGGGTAAGACCAGCTGCGGCTCATTCCAGCCCGACAAGCCAGCCTTCAGAAAGGCAGAGCCATGGTCAATGATGATGGTTCTTGCAGACATGGTGGAGGCGGGGGGGAGGCCTGCTCACGGGCTCCGCAAGCAAGTTTGGCCACCTGTGGAGGAAGAGAACAGGGGTGACCATGCGCCCACTCTAGGCCGCCACTGGCTTCTCCACCCCACAGTCAAACCTCAGGCTCCTGTGAGTTCATCTGCTCACCTTTCCCGGCCTTTGAACAAGCTGCAACCTGCACCTGGACGGTTCTTTCCACACTCCCATTCTACGAAGTGCACCTAACAGGCCCCACCTGGAAGGCCAGCCGATCCACTTGCCCCCCTTCCAGCGGGCTTCTCCCCCTGCACTTGGCACGCTGTCCACACCACGTGGGCATCTCTGCTCCTGGGGGCCCTCTTGCATTCTGCAGACCTGAGAAGCTCGTCACAGAGGACGGGCCTGTGGACTTTGGCTGCCTGACTGAGGACACGCGGGAGACACAACTCCAGCTGCGGGGCCACCGCCCTCGGTAGTGACAGCGAGAACAGGAGCAGCAACAGGAATGACGACGATGATGTGGCGGCCACCCTGCAGTAGACTCTCTCTTGCCCGTCTAGTGCTGCGAGGCTGAGTGTCGGGTTGAGGGAGGCACGACAGTCGTGTGTCCATCAGAAACGATCAAGCGTCAGCAATTTCACAGGGTTTGGCCCAACAAACGGCCCCACTTCATCTTCACCACCATCTGTACTACTTCACTGTCACCACAGTCTACTTGGCAAGCGCCGCCGTGACACTCGTTGACGGCAGGGAAGCTGAGGCACACAGAGGTGGAAACGCGTTTCCCGAGGCCACACAACTAATAAAACCAGGGTGAGATGTAAACCCAAACCAAACTCCAAAGAACACAGCGAGCACCAGGCGAGGCTGATGAGAGGATACGGAGTTTGAGTGTGTGCTGAGAATCTAACAGACTATACAAGAGGCTGCGGGCCACACAGCTGACCATGACTGTGGTCAGCGCCCTCCTCTGTACAGTGAGGGCAATTACAAACACACGCATGCTGAGAAGGCAGGCGTGGTCACACCTGATTTTCAGACTTGACTATAAAAACTGTACTAGCCAAGGCTATGTGGGTTGGCCAAAGGATAATCACATAGCTCTAAAGGACAGGGTGGAGAGTCCACAAATAAATCCACACGAAAAATGCCACCGGACCTTCGACAAGGTGCAAAAACAATGACATAAGGAAGAAGAGTCTTCACAATAAACGGGAGGGAACAACTGCAGGTCCCACGCCAAAAAAGAATCTTGAATCCACACCTCATACTTTGTTCAAGATTAACTCAAAATAGACCATAAACCTAAACATCAAACCTGAACCTATACAAGTTTTGAAAGAAAACACAGCAGAAAAATCACTGTGATCTCCAAAGTTTTCTAAGATACAACACTAATAGCCTGATTCATAAAAGAGCAAATTGAGAGATGGGGCTTCATCCAACTTAAGAACTTTTGCTCTTCAAAAGGAACTATTAAGAGAATAACGCATACGAGGTACAGACTTGGAGAAAAAAGTTACAAACCACACACCTGATAAAGAGCTTTTATCCAAGAAATATAAAGGACTCACAAAACCCAATAACATGAAAATAACCCAATGTCTTGAATGGGTGAAAGATTTAAACACTTCACAAAAGACAATACAGGAATGGCAAATATACACGGGAGACGATGCTCAACATCGTTAGGAAGATGAAAACCAAAAGCACCATGATGCCGCTGCACACCTATGAGAACGGCTGAAGTCACAGGCCGACTACAGCAAGAGCTGACGAGGAGGCGGAGGACCAGAGCCCCGTGCACGCTGCCGGTGGGGGTGCAGGACTGTGCTGCCACCGCAGAAAGCAGCCTGGCAGCTTCTCAGAAAGTCAAACATGCATCGACCACACAGCCTAGCGTTTCTACTCCAAGGATTTACCCAAGGGAAACAAAAGCTTCTGTTTGCACAAAAACACATGTTCGTGTGTTTAGAACTTTCACTCATAATCACTCAAGTGTAGAAACAAGCTAAGTATCAACTGGAGAGGCACAGACACGTCTCCATCCAATGGACTCGCACTCAGCAAGAAAAAGGACTAAGTGATACACACAGTAACATGAATAATTCTCAAATGCATTGAGCTCAATGGAAGAGGTCAGACTCGGAAGATGCGTGCTGTAGGAGTTCCCGTTCATACAACGTTTCGGAAAAGGCAAAAGCATAAAGACAAAACAAACCTGTGGCTCTCAGCAGCCAGGGCTGGAGAAGGGCTGACCCCATGGGGCGTGGGGGTGATGTTCTACTCTGGCGGTGGGTACACAACTGCATGCATTTGTCCAAACCCTCACATCCATACAGTGAAGAGTGGCTTTTACTCTGAGTAAAAATGAAGGCGCAAACCCAGTGGATGTGGAGACAAACGAGAGATACATGAAATCCCCTTGCAGAATGCAAATCGTCACACACTCAGCAGACTTGCTACCAAGGATGCACGTGGGTGTCTAGCATGAGAGACCCCGGAGCAGCTCAGCCCGAGGCCACACCCCGGAGCCGCCACTCCACCAGCGGTGCGCCTGCCTCAGTTTCTGAGCTGCAGCTGGGTCGACCTGGCGCCACAGAGCATGGCAGCCACCACCTGGCCTGGCCAGCAGCCGCCCGCTCTCACCAGCCTTGGGCCTCTGGTTAGGCTTCCTCGAATGAGATCTGACAACAGATGGGGCAGAGCGAAGAGAAGGAGCGAGACGGAACCGAGGCACCAGTCTCCTCCCTTGCCTGCTGGGACCGAGAGTGATGGAGAAACGGGCATCCAGATGACTTCTGGGACGTAGGCTGTACCACCGACCTCTCTGCACCTCAAGAGCAGGGCAACTCGTAACCGCTTCCTTGCCCCTGGCATCTGGCACCAGGAGATGCAGGCAGGCTAATGTCCACTGTGACGCTTGATCGAGTTGCTCAGTTAGGGGCGTCCAGATGGGTGGCCCAGCTGCCCGGCCTGGGAACTTGAGGATGGGGAGCAAGGGGCCACCGTCCCCCTGGGCCGAGACTGCAGGAAGAAAGTCTGGATGGCTCCAAGGAGCCCATCCCCAGGACAGAGACTAAAATGTACACATTCAAAAGCACTTTACTGAATCACCTACTGTATAAAACAAACCCCTACTGAGCATTATGGATCCAAATCATTCTGATGTGGTTGCTACCCTCCCAGAGCTTACACTCTACTGAGAGAGACCATCAGCAAGCACCTGATCAATGCTTCACACCAGGTGGGATTAGCACAATAAAGAGAAAGAAAATCTGGTAAAAGCAACACGGAGTATAAGGGGCACAGAGGCTTGGCGTTATTCTAAACAGGGCCTCTTTATAGAGGGACAGCTGAGCAGAGAACTGAGTTCAGTGAGAGAACGAGGCATGCGGTCACCTGGGAAACCATTCCAAGCTAAGGGAACAGCAAGTGCAAAGGCCCTGAGGCAAAACCTGCCGGCTGTGAGCTAAGAGCATCCCCGAGGCCAGTGTAGGGGACGTGGCGGGCGAGGGGAAGGGATCTGAAGGTCTCAGATGGGCTTTCCAAGGCAAAAACTGATGGCTGTGATCTAAGAGCATCCCCGAGGCCAGTGTGGGGACGTGGCGGGCGAGGGGAAGGGAGCTGAAGGTCTCAGATGGGCTTTCCGGGGGTGCTGTGCTGTGCCTCGAGCCGAGAGGAGCCACTAAGGGTCTGAATTGGGGAATGAATATTATCTGACTTGAGTTATAAAAAGGACCACTGGGCTGATGTAAAGTACAGACCGTGAGAAGCAGGAGGCAGAAAGATGAGAAAGATGATGGCGGCGGCACCAAGCTGCTAACTCCCGAGGAGAGAGGTGCTCAGATTCTGAACGTATTTAAGAAAGATGAGTACGACACAGTGTGAGACAAGATGAGGAATAAAGTGCAATGCCAAGATTTTTACCCCAAAAAGCCAGAAGAATGACATATGCACTCACTAAGAGGAAGACTACGGAAAGAACAGGTTTCAGATAGGGAGGAAATCGGGAATTTTATTTTGGACATGATCTAAGTCTGAGATGCCTACCAGACACACACGAGGATGCCTTAAGGCAGAGTTTACAGTTACCTGAGCTGGAGCTGTACCTGAGAATCAGTGGATGGGTGCACGCATGCTCAGTCGCTCAGTCGTGTCTGACGCTTCGTGACCCCATGGACCGTAGCCCGCCAGGCTCCTCTGTCCAAGGATTCTCCAGGCAAGAATACTGGAGTGGGTTGATATTTCCTCCTCCAGGGGGTCTTCCCGACCCAGGGATCGAGCCAACTGGTGTCTCTGTGTCTCCTGCACTGGCAGGTGGACGCTCTACCACCAGCACCACCTGGGGAGCCCTAGTGAATGGGTGGAGCTGCAGATTCTGGGGATGGATGAGATCATGCAGGGACCCGGTGTAGAGGAAGACTGATGTCTGAGAGGCTCTAAGGTCTGGAGGCCGGGCCTTGAGAGGAACCAATGAGGAAGATGAGAAGCAGAGGCCATGAAGGTGAGCAGGAACCCAGAGGGGCCATCTCAAAGGCCAAGCAGAACAAATACTTCAAGAGAAGAGCTGCATGTGCTGAGAAATCAAGATGAAGACCAAGAAATACCGACTGGATGAAGCTATACAGAAGCCATCAGGCAAGAGAGTTTCACTGGAAAGGGGAGGAGAAAAGTCTGAGGCATGGGAGAGAGATTCTACAGAACGGAGCCTGCTCTGCGGAAACTCCAGCACTCTACAAAACAGAAAGCCACGCCAAGGGAGCGCTGAGAACTAAAGGACACGGCCACCAACACAGAGTACGTTTTCTGACCCTGGACACTGAGGAATGGGCTCCCGTCAGGAGCAGCAGTAACATCTCTGGTACCAGTCAAGACGCAGTAAGTGCACCACAGTCCTCTCTACTGTGGTAGATAACTAACAAGTTTGACAACACACAAAAAGCAGCTCCCTGGAGACTCTGAACAGCAAAAGGGAAACAAAACAGACTGAGGAGGAAAGTCACACCCAGAGAAGCAGCCCCTGGGGGGCGCGGCTGCTGTCTGTCTGCATCCTCTTTCCTCTTGCAGCACTGACTTGAGGCATATAAAGCATGTCCTTTGACCATAAAGCAATCAAAAGAAGTCAAAATCAGAATGACATCTGGAAAATCTCCATTTTTGTGAAAACAATGGTGCCTGGGTCAAAGACAAAATCAGAAAATATTTAAACTGAAAATCGAAGTAGAATCTAAAACTTCAGGAGATGCCGCTGAAACAGTACTCAGGGGTTTACAGCACTGTTGACGTTCAGGCGCTCAGTCGCGTCCGACTCTCTGACCCCACGGACTGCAGCCCGCCAGGCCTC
Organism: Bos taurus; assembly: GCF_002263795.3. Taxonomy (NCBI): domain Eukaryota; kingdom Metazoa; phylum Chordata; class Mammalia; order Artiodactyla; family Bovidae; genus Bos; species Bos taurus. The sequence continues at coordinate 134,851,940 of NC_037329.1, forward strand.
CCTGTCCAGCACCAACTCCCGGACTTTACCCAAACTCAGGTCCACAGAGTCGGTGATGCCATCCAACCATCTCATCCTCTGTCGCCCCCTTCTCCTCCTGCCTTCAATCTTTCCCAGCATCAGGGTCTTTTCTAATGAATCGGATCTTCGTATCAGGTGGCCAAAGTATTGGAACTTCAGCTTCAACATCAGTCCTTCCAATGAATATTCAGGATTAGCTTCCTTTAGGATTGACTGTTTTGATCTCCCTGCAGTCCACAGGCCTCTCAAGAGTGTACTCCAGCACCATTTATAGCATTAAATGTTTATATTTGAAAACCAAAACCATGTTTCAAGTAAGCTTCCACCTTTAGAAGCTGGAAAAAGAAGAATGCGTTAAATTCAAAGCAAGCAGTGGATGGAAATGAACAAAATCAATAGGGAACCAATACAGAAAAGTCAATTAAACCATAAGCTGGGTCTTTGAAATGATTAATAAATTGATAAACCTCTAGTCAGACTGAGAAAGACGTAAGACACACGGGACTGCTGGCAGGAAGGAGGGGACATCACTTGGACACCACACACGTGAAAGTGACAAGAAGTGGTCATGAACGACTTTGCGACTATCAATCTGACAACACAGTTAAAGGAAGAAATTTCTTCAAAGACATAATCTGTTCAAGTTTACTCAAGAAGGAATATATAAACCGAACAGCACTGTGACTATGAAAGAGATTGGATTTTTAAAGAGATTGGGAGTTTAAAACCTCCCAATGAAGAGAACTCGAGACCAAATAGCTTCACTGGTAAATGCTACCAAAAATTTAAGCAAAGAAAAAATGATTCTAATTGTATACAACATCTTCCAGAAAGCCAAAGATGGGGTCCCATATCTCATGAGGGCAGTGTGACCTTGATGACCAAATCAAAGATACTGCAAAAAAAGAAAAACACAGACCAAAGTCTCTGATGAACAAAATTCTGAATAAAACATCAGCAAACTCAGCAATATATAAAAAGAGTAATTTGCTAATTTTTCTTTGGTCGCTAATTTGAGTCCGTATCCAACCCTTTGAGACCCCACGGGCTGTGGCCCGCCAGGCTCCTCTGTCCATGGGACTTCCCAGGCAAGACACTGCAGTGGGTTGCAATTTCCTTCTCCAGAGGATCTTCCCAACACTCATCAACTAAATGGGGCTTTTCCCAGAAATGTAAAGCTGGTTTAAGATTTTTTAATTAATATAATTCAACCTACTGACAGAAGAAAGAAGAAAAACTACATGACCATCTCAGTGGGTGCAGAAAGAAAAACTGGATAAAATTCAATATAAACTTATAATAAAAACTCTACTACTAGGGGATAAAAGAGAATCTTCTTAACCTAAAAAAAGGCATCTCCAAAAACAAAAAAACCCTACAAATAATATACTTAAGTTTTCCTCCTAAGATCAGGAGTAAGACAAGGAGGTCAATTCTCACCACTCAGTTAACTGAAGTTCCAGACAGTAGTGCTATAAGGCAAGGAAAGTATGAAATAAAGAGCATATAAACTGGAAAAGAATAAATAAAACTGTTCCTGTTTGCAGAAGAATCCCAAAGTACTTACAAAAAAGTTTCCTAGTAGTAATAACTGGGCTTGGACAACTCCCAGACATAACTTCAATATTTTAAACATCAATTGTATTTTATAAACTAGCAATTAACAGCTGGAAATCAAAATTTCTTACAATAACATCAAAAACTATAAAATACTTTGGTATAAATCTAACAAAACGTGTTATACTGAGTACAATATGCTAACAACCACAAACAGTGATGAAAGAAACCAAAGAAAACCTAAACAAACAAACAGATGCTGTGTTCATGGATTAGAAGAGTCAGTATCATTAAGATGTTAATTCTCCCTAAATCGATCTTTAGATTTAATCCCAATCAAAATCAAGCTTCCCTGGGGCTAAGACAGTGAAGAATCTGCCTGCAGTGCAGGAGACGTGGGTTCAGTCCCTGGGTCAGGGAGATCTCCTGGAGAAGGGAACGGCTACCCACTCCAGTATTCTGGCCTGGAGACTTCCATGCACAGAGAAACCTGGCGGGCTGCGGTCCATGCGGTCGCAAAGAGACGGGCACAACTTAGGGACTTTCGCTCACTCACTCAAAATGCCAGTAGGATTTTTGTTTTATATATCAACAAGATGACTCTAAAATTTATATAGGAAGACAAGGAAACTACAATAGTCAAAATACTTCTGAAAAAGAAGAACAAAGTTGGAAGACTTATACGATATGATTCCAAGACCTACTGTGTTGTCAGATTGATAGTCACAGAGTCGTTCATGACCACTTCTTGTCACTTTCACGTGTGGGCACTCAGATCAGTGAAAAACAACACCCAGGAACAGACTGGGACAAATACAGCCAATTGATTGTGACAAAGACGCAAGGACATTTCAGTGATGAAAGGTAGTCTATTCAACAAACGATGCTGGAAAAACTGAATCCCTCCAAGAGGTTTAAAAAAACCCTCAACCCATTCTTCACCTCTAATACAAACATTAACTCAGAGTGAATAATCTAAACCATAATTATAAAACAACAACAACAAAAAACCTGGAGACTTACAGGAGAAAACAAAAGAGAAAATCTCTATGACTTTATCTAAGAACATCTAAGTGTTCTCAGATACAACATCAAAAGCAGAACCCATAAAAGGAAACATGTGTATCCTAGACTTCATCAGAATTAAAAACTCCTGCTTTTTGAAAAACACTATTAATGAAAACTCAAAAGACAAGCCACAGGATGGTAGAAAATACAGTTTACCCTTGAATGATACAGAAACTCTGACCTGCACAGGTCCACTCACATGCAGGTTTTTTCAATAAATACGCATGACAATACTATGCTACCCACGGTTGAGTCCAAAGATGCAGAAAGGTGGATGGAGGGCCAACCGCAAAGCTACGTTCAGATTCTCAACTGAGCAGGGCTCGCTGTCTCTGACCTCCATGTTGTTCAAGGGTCAACTGCATTTGCAAGTCAAATTTCTGACATAGGACTTGTGTCCAGAATATAAAGAGCTATCGAAAGATCAATAATCAGAAAAGAGATGGAGCTGGCTCAAGGGGGTAGTGTAGGAAGACCCTGAGCTCACCCTCTCCCACAGGGCACACCAAACCTACAGTTGCATACGGGACAACTCCCTCTGAAAACTAGCTCAACCACTCCTCAACAAGAACGGATGAGAGAGGCAGAGACGCCGTCTCACCCAACGCCCCATCCCCGGCCCAGAGACCCACAGCTGGGGGATCTCACAAGTACGGCGCTTCTCTCTGAGAAGAGAGGGGTCTGTATCCCACACTGGGTACCCCAACCCTGGGACCTGCCCCGCAGACAGATGCCCCACCGCAGCTGGCTTTGAACACCAACAGAAAGCACATCCCAGATGGAGTGGAGACGCCACTCTTTTTTTTAACATGTTTTCCTTTTATTTGGGGGGTCAACGCTAAATGAGACATACATGTTTGCAAAAAGGATGTTGGGCTTCGCTGGGCTGAGAGGGCCGACAGAGACTCGTGGGGTGAGGAGGGGCCCCGAGGGGAGGCAGGGAAATGGTGCCAGCTGGAGCAGGGACCCAACTGTGAACCCGGAAGACGTCTCCCCAGAATAAAAGCAAGTCCCCGCTGTGTTCCAGGACAGGGAGGGAGATGCTGGAAGTAGGAGGGACAGGGTAAGTGTCTAGCCAGAGAATCCACTCTGAAAGGGCTCGCGGGCAGCCTCACATGCCTCAGAACCCTTGGCAAAGGCAGGGAGCATGCCGGTGCCTGGAGCACACACGAGAGCCTGACCGGCCAGCCGTGCAGCGTCTGCGGCAGGGACAGGGGCCCGCGGGGCTCTCCCCAGGATGCAGGCACCAGCCAGCCGCTTAGGTGGACGCCCTTTCTACCCCGCGAACCCCAGGGGGCAGGCCTCACCTCCATGCCACCCCCTGCCCCTGCTGAAGCCAGCAGGCATGCCCAGCCTCACACTCCCCCTCCCCCATGGCCCTGCTAAAGCTGGTGGGCACATTTAGCCCCAACAGGGGACATCCCCGAGCGCCTGGCTCTGGTGTGCAAGGGGGCTGGCATTTCCAGGCCTCATGGACCTGAAACAATCAAAGATACTTCTTGGCAGGATAGCACCTGCAGGGCACCGCACAGACTTCAGCCTGGAGCCCACTGCCAGGCTTCCTGTGGAAAGGCCTGGTTACGCCTGCAGCTTCAGCCAGAGGAGCAGGCTACAGGCACACCACACATCTAGAGGCCTTGGGTCTATTTTGAAAGAAGCAGGTGGGGAGACATGTGAACAAATGAATAGAGAAAGGTGTGTGTGTGTGTGTGTGCGCACACACACACACACACACACACACACACACGTGTGCAATGGAATAGTCCTCAACCGTGAAAAAGAATCAAAGTTTGCCATTTGTGATGGTACAGACAGACCTTGAGGGTACTATGCTAAGTGAAATAAGAGAGAGAAAGACAAACGCCGTATGCTTTCACTTATATGCGAAAGATACAAAAAATGAAAACTCACGCACACAGAACAGACTGGGGGCCGCCAGAGGGAGCAAAGTGGGCGAAGGGGGTGAGGGCTACAGCGTGGGTGACCACAGGCTGTACCGTCCAGCACAGTCAGGGCGGCCAGCAATGCGGTGCTCAGGTCTGAAAGTCGGTAAGAATAGACCTTAAAAGTCCTCATAACAAAAAAATGTTTTGTGACTTTGTGTGGTGACAGGTGGTAACCAGGGTTACTGTGGTGATCATTTGCAATGTATACAAATACCGAATCATTATGTTGTACACCTAAAGTTAATATAATAAGTCACGTATATGTCAATTCAGAAATAAAAAGATGACAGGAAGTAAATATTTTAAAACTGGGCCAAAGATGTGCACATGCCGTCAAAGAGGCTTTATAGATGGCGAGCGCCCAGAAAGATGCTAACATCACGATGGAAAGGCTCGCTGAAACCACACTGAGATGCCACTACACACGCACTAGGCGAAGATGAAATTTAAGCACAGAACCAACCACTACAAGGCGAGAGACGCTGAAGCTCGCGTGCTGCTGCTGGGAGGATCCAGAGGGCCAATCAGGGCAGGGGCTTGGACGCTGCTTACAGAGCCAAACATACACCACGCAGCCCAGCAATTCTCCTCTGAAGAGCAGTAGGAGCTGAGGTTCGCATTCAAGCCTTTATGCCAATTTAAAAATTGCTTTATACCAATGCAGATCACTAAGAACTGGAGCCACTGGTTCTTCACCAGTTCTTCAGCTGGGAATGGATGCACAAACTGCGGTACACTCATTCCATGTGTTCCGCTCGGTAATGCGAGGAAACTGACCCCGAAACAACGCCGTGACGGACTTCCAAAATCAGCCTGAGTGGAGGAGGCCGGGCCTACCTGCTGCCACCCGCACTGAACCTGGCATCGTGGGAAAGACACAGCTCCGAGGACAGAGGGCGGGTCAGCGGGCGCCAGGGCTGGGGTGGGGAAGCGCAGGCCACGAGGGGAAGGGGCACGCGCGGGCTGGGACCAGACCATACCTTGACGGCAGCAGCGGGCACGCACCTGCATGCGTGTGTCAAAATTCAGAGCTACACGTCAACAAGAGTGACTCTCACTGCACATCAATTTTTAAAAGCGCGTTTCGGGAACTCTGGGTAAAATGTGAACATGGTTATATTTTCGACGTTAAACTTCCTGCCCTTGATCACTATATTGTGGTTTTGAAAGAGAATATCCTTGATTTTAAGAATCTGTGAAGAGGTATTTACAGGTAGAATGTCATGCAATTTACTTTCAAATAGATCAGGGGAAAAAAGCATATATATATAGCAAAAGCCTCAAAGCAAATGTGGTAAAAAAAATGACTACTGAATATGGGTGAAGGGTGCATTCTGAGGTGCACTCAACTATTCTTACACCTCTAGGCATGAGCAGTTTCTAAGAATTAAAAGCTATGAGGGAGAAAGGATGAGAGGAGGGAGGTTAGTTTACACTGGAGACAGCCAGCAGACAAGCATCGTGAGTTCTACTATGAAAGGAAGCAAAGAAATACAGCAGATGTGAAGAGGTATGGGACCCCAGGAGGTCTGGGTTTTTTTAAGATGAGAAATAATACGCTAAGGGCTTATGCTGACTGGAATAATCCAGGGGAGGGAGAAAGGAGACTCTGCCATTAAGCTCGGGCCTGCTTCTCCACACCGTCCTGCGCCTCCTCCCCCGCAGCGCCGCTCTCCAGCCCCACTGACCTCTCCTGTCCTGTCCCGGGACCACAGCCTGTCCCTTCCTCCCGTGGGGTCCGGCATGTGCGTCCCTTTCTGTCTGAAAGCCCTGTCCCTGCTCTTCAGGAAACCATCCTTCCAGTCTCAGCTCAAGGGTCATCCCCCAGAGAAGGCGTCACGGGACCACTCCCGCTGCTCTCAGCCAGTTTCACGTTAGCTACTTCTATCATCTGCACAGCACTGAGCCGTAAGCCCTCACTCACCTTCCTGTCTAGCTATCTCCCTCTCAAGAAACAGGACTCTAGAGTCCAAGGTGGACGAGTTTTGGTCTTTGGCTTCCCCGTGGCCGTCGCATCGCCGGCATCTCTGTTAGATCCGTCTGGGCTGGATGAATCATTTCTTAGACGCACCAACTCACTGGCAGCGCCACTGTTCCACGTGGACTCGGCGCCACGCCCCTCAAAGAACAGCTCCTTCTGCGGGCTTCCGGTTCCCTGCCCGCTCAAGCCCCTTCACAGCTCCCACAGCCAGTAAGGAGGCTTCCCAGTGGTGCCAGAGGTAAAGAACCTGCCTGCCACGCAGGAGACGCAAGAGATGTGGGCTCCATCCCTGGGTTGGGAAGACCCCCTGGAGGAGGAAATGGCACCCCACTGCAGCATTCTTGCCTGGGAAATCCCACGGACAGAGGAGCCTGGCGGGCTAGTCCATGGGGTCGCAGAGTCGGACCCGACCGAGCACCCAAGCAGGCCCACAAGGGCAGCAAGATGAAGCCTGCGCTCACCCTCACCTGCAGAGCACCCCGGTCCCGGCCCCCGGCCGCCCTCCCCCCTCCTCTCCTCTCCACACACCTGACGCTGCAGCAGAGGCTGCTTTAAAACGCAGGCCCCTCCCGCGCCGCTTCTGTCTGCAGCTCTCTCCACCCCACCTCAGCCGTCTTTGAGATACCAATCAAACCTTCACTCCCAAAAGCAACTTCACACTAGACAACTTCCACCTGGCGGCTCAGGCCTCCACGGACCACACAACGCCCGCTGAGCACTCACTGCGCGGTGCTCCCACAGATTACCCCACTTAACCTGCACAGCCCCAGGACGAGGGCACAGCGCTCCAGTGCTCTCTCTGGCTTGTGGATGGAGCAGTGAAAGTTCAGAGAAGTGACGCAATCGGCTCCAGGACACCCTGGCTTCCGGGCAACCAGGACTCAAACCCACGCTTGTGGCTTTGCAGAGGCCCAGCCGTAACTACCCCCGTGATGAACGGCTGACCTCAGGTTAACCAGTTCTCCCAGCCTTAGTCTTCAGGTGAGAAAGCCTCCCTTCGTGTATGTTCGAAGGATCAGCAATATCGTCTGAAGGCAACGGGGTGGAAACCTGAACACACTGGCTTTTGTTAGACCTGCGGGGCCCCGACTGCGCCTGCCCCTGTTAACTGCCCGCCCGGGGTCTCCCCTCACCCCGGGCCATCCCCTCTCCCCGCCCCAGGGTCTGCAGCGTTTGCACACAGGGCCCTTGAGGGTTTGTCCGTCAGGGCTCCATCTGGGCCCTGTGAACTGCTCTGTGGTTTTAAACATTTCGCCAGGAGTCCTCCACTTGGCCCTTTCATCTATTGGGTTGGCAAAAAAACTTGTTCAAGTTTTTCCATAACATCCTACATAAAAAATCCAATCTCAGGGACTCTTATTTAAACAGCTTGGGGAGGTCAGGGGAGGGTCAGTGCCAGGGGGTGGATGCCATCATCCCAGTGCTCATCCATTCATGTACCCACAGTCCATCTCCAGGACCCTCTACTGCTGGAGAACACGGAGTGTGCTTCCCACAACCCAGGCACCCTGCCGGGCACGTGTGTCCTCATTTCAGAGCACAGCCCGTCTGTGAGGAGGCACTATCGCTGGCCTGTTTTATGCCTAAGGAAACGGAGCCACAGAAAACTCACCCTGTTTCCCACAGCTTTAGCTGTGTGGATTAGGAGCTGGATTAGGGTCTGAACCCACAGTCTCTGGCTCCCGAGTCCATGCCTCTCACCAGGCAGCCACCATGCTTCTCACCCTACAGCTGCTGTGTTCAGCACAGCACGAAGTCGTCCACATCCCACCCCATCATGAATGTGTTGGGATACAGGCAAAGGGCAACGAGGGATCCTAATCACCTGGCCATGGGTTAGGGAGAGCTACCTGGGTTCTCCAGTGGAACCACAACGACCCTTTAGAGGGAGGAAGACGCCACAGCCCTGCTGGCTCTGAAGATGGAGGAGGGGCCACAAGCCAAGGAGCGCAGGTAGCCTGCAGAAACCAAAAAAGGCAGAGACAGACCCTTCTCCAGAGCCTCCAAAGGAACACAGCCCTGACTTTAGCCCAGGGAGGCCCATTCTGTGCTCTGACCTCCAAAGAGTAAGGTACTGAATCTGTGCAATTTTAAGCATGACGTTTGCGGTCTCTTGTTATAGCGGCAGCCACAGGAAACTCAGATGCCAGAGCAGCTGACAGCCCTTTCCTGCTCAAAGCTGGCCAGGCCATCCGGGCTCTGCGGCAGGGTCCGAAGGCAGAGCCCACCCCAGCACCCTCCCCTGGCCCACCATGGCCGGCCCCCTAAGGCTCCGTCAGGCTTTGTCTGCCTATCAGGGGAAACCAGACATTTTATCTCGAGACCAGACATGGCCCAGCTTCCCTGCAAACCTGGAACCAAGCTGGGAGCACAGAAGCCAGGGTCCCTACACAACAGGCCGAGAGCATGGGCTCCCAAGTCAATCCCTGGGGGCGAGGTGCTGGCAAGCCCCCCTGCCAGAGGCAGAGGGGTGAGACTCATCACAAGAAGCCTAAGGACAAGGGTGAGACTGCCCTGGTGGTCCAGCGGTTAAGAACTCGCCTGCCAATGCCAGAGACAGGGGTTCGATCCATGGTTTGGGGAGACTCCACGTGCCACAGGTCAACTAAAGCCCCACGCCCCAAACACTGAAGCCCGTGTGCCTAGAGCCTGCGCCCTGCAACAGGAGAAGCCACTGCAGTGAGGACCCCACCCGCCACAACTCGAGAAGGCCCGCATGCGGCAATGAAGACCCAGTGCAGGCAAAAATACACAAATGAATGTTTTTTTCAAAGGTGGTGCTGATGCTTCCAAGGAGCATGTGGGTCCAAAGTGAAAGGGAAGTTGCCCAGTCGTGTCCGACTCTTTGCGACCCCATGGACTGTAGCCCACCAGGCTCCTCCACCCATGGGATTCTCCAGGCAAGAATACTGGAGTGGGTTGCCATTTCCTTCTCCAGGGGATATTCCCGACCCAGGGATCAAATTCGGGTCTTCCACGTTGCAGACAGAGGCTTTACCATCTGAGCTACCAGGGAAGCCCATGCGGGTCCAAGCTGAGCCTGTACTTGGAAAGGGTGGGGGCACAGGGCACAGTACAGAGACAGAAAGAGACATCAAATTTGCATGAGGGCAGACAGCGTTTTAATTACTCCTTTTCTTAACCTCATTGTGCCTTGAGGTATTTTAACATTACTCTCCCTGGCAGGAAGGATTGATTGATTGTCTCTTGGCATTCAGAAACCCTGATTAATGTAAAACTAACCAGTCGTTCTGAACTCTGGGGAATTAATCACTTAAATGTGGGAATTACTCAATAAACCGTTCAAACATGCAATAAACCAAGCCATTAAAAATTAATCGCTCGACATCCCAGCCGTGTAAACAGGGCTAATAAGATCCTGGAAGCTTAGGCTGAGGAGGAAAAGGAAGCAGCCAGGGGAGCAATGACTTTAACCAGCCGCCCCCAAGGACCAGAGTGGACACACCGATGCCCCAGCCACACAGCCCAGATCACTGGGTCGGGGGACGTCCACTTCCTGGGCCCTCCCGCCCTGGCCCTTGGACAAGGGCAGGCAGGCAGGCGAGAGAGAAAAGCAGCTCCTCCGGACCGTTACGAGGACGTGCTGGGGTTGGAGCTGCTGCCTGTCGCAAGCATTTACTGAGCACCTACTCCATGCCAGGCCTTGTGCTGGGGTTCGCAGATCTGAGCAGGGCTCTGCTGCGTGTTGCGTGCTGCAGATACCACATTTTTACAAATTGAAGGTCTGTGCCAATCCTGTTTCAAACAAGTCTATGGGTACAATTTTGCCGAGAGCATCTGCTCACTTCCTGTCTCCATGTCACGTCTTGATCGTTACTGTAATACTTCAAATGTTTTCATTACTGTTGTATTCGTCACGGTGATCTGTGATCAGTGATCGTTAATGTTATTACTGCAGAGAGATTATGACTCCTGGAACTTCCCTGGTGGTCCAGGGGCTCGTAAGGCTCCACGCTCCCACTGCTGGGGGCCCAGCGTCTCTGGTCAGGGAACTAGATCCCACACGCTGCAAGTAAGACCTAGCACAGCTACATACATCAGGTGATTTTTAAAAAAGATTATGACTCACTAAAGGCTCAGATTAGGGCTAGAATTTTTTCAAATGGCTGGGATCCAAAAGTCTACAAATAATAAATGCTGGAGAGGGTGTGGAGAAAAGGGAACCCTCTTACACTGTTGGTGGGAATGCCAACTAGTACAGCCACTATGGAGAACAGTGTGGAGATTCCCTAAAAAACTGGAAATAGAACTGCCTTATGATCCAGCAATCCCACTGCTGGGCATACACACTGAGGAAACCAGAAGGGAAAGAGACACGTGTACCCCAATGTTCATCGCAGCACTGTTTATAATAGCCAGGACATGGAAGCAACCTAGATGCCCATCAGCAGATGAATGGATAAGAAAACTGTGGTACATATACACAATGGAGTATTACTCAGCCCTTAAAAAGAATTCATTTGAATCAGTTCTAATGAGGTGGATGAAACTGGAGCCTATTATACAGAGTGAAGTAAGCCAGAAGGAAAAACACCAATACAGTATACTAACGCATATATATTGAATTTAGAAAGATGGTAACAATAACCCTGTGAACGAGACAGCAAAAGAGACAGTGATGTATAGAACAGTCTTATGGACTCTGTGGGAGAGGGAGAGGGTGGGAAGATTTGGGAGAATGGCATTGAAACATGTAAAATATCATGTAAGAAACGAGCTGCCAGTCCAGGTTCGATGCACGATACTGGACACTTGGGGCTAGTGCACTGGGACGGCCCAGAGGGATGGTATGGGGAGGGAGGAGGGAGGAGGGTTCAGGATGGGGAACACATGTATACCTGTGGCGGATTCATTTTGATATTTGGCAAAACTAATACAATTATGTACAGTTTAAAAATTAAATAAAATTTTAAAAAAATATCTGTAATTAATCTCTGTACATTGGCTTTTTAGACACAGCATTATTGCACACCTAATCTACTACACTATGAAATTAAAAAGTTTAAGTTAGTCACTCAGTCGTGTTCAACTCTGTGATCCCATGAGCTGTAGCCTGTCAGGCTCCTCTGTCCTGGATTTTTCCAGGTAAGAATACTGGAGTGGGTTGCCGATTCCTTCTCCAGGGGATCTTTCCAACCCAGGGATTGAATCCAGGTCTCCAGCATTGCAGGCAGATTCTTTACCATTTGAGCCCCAGGAAAGTCCTCACTAGAGTAGAGTATAAACATAACCTTTATATGCACTGGGAAACCAAAATATTTGTGTGACTCGCCGTACTGCAACACTGGCTTTATTGCCAAGGTCTGAAACCAAACCTGCCAATGCCTCTGAGGTCTGCCCGTACAGCCGTGAGCAAGGAGGCAGCGGGGCTGTCACGGGGCGGGGGTGCGGGGGGTGCGTGCGCGTGTGTGTTAGGAAACAGGGTGCGTGCGTGTGTGCGTGCGCGTGTGTGTTAGGAAACGTTTGTTTTCCAAAACATTGGCTATAATGGAAAATACAGCAAGGGAGAGCAGTAGGTATTTTGGGAGAAGAAAGTTCTTACTTTAGACAAGCTGATCAGAAAAGGTCTCTCTGAAAAGATGCCGCCTGCATGAGACCTGAAAGGTGGTGGCACAGGCCCCAAGTGCATAATGCAGAGGCTGGAAGGAAGTGACTGGAGTGTGGGCTTAGGGGGCAGCCAGGAGTAAGGGTGCAGAGGGCCTGAGGCCAGGAAACCACAGAAACCAGCTTCTGCCCGGGGGACGCTGCCATGGATGGCTCCTGAGAGGAGAATCTCGCTGGCCGCGGCAATGACACCAGAAGACGAGGCCAAGGCAGGAGCAGGAAGGCCTGCCGGAGGCCACCGAACCGTCGGGGGCAGCCAGCTGCTGCCTCCCCGGTGCCCGCGCCCCCTCCCTGATCGACAGCACCTGCTCTGGCTTCGGGCCTGCCTGCCCCTCTTCCCCCACAGAGGCTGGGACAGGGCTCACTCGGCTCTCAGCTCAGAGGCGTGTCCCAGCAGGCTTTTGTCCCAGCATTCTGACCACTTGTGATCAAGTGTGTCCCAGCACTTGTGATCTGGCTGAGGAGCCCCGTACGGCCCCCCACATGACTGTCAGGTCTGAAATGGCCACAGTACCGCCTGAGGACGGAGCAGAACCCTGAAGAAGGACAGAGCCAAGAAAGTCACGGAGAAACGGGACCAGTGTGACAGCAGTGGTTTCTGGGTCACACTGCTCCTGCAGCCAGACTCTCCTGAGGTTCCCAGTTCTTCCATCAGTCTCCTTGTCTGAAGCCAGCTTGGGCAGGTTGGATTCCTGACGGACACGGCGCCTCACGCTCTGCGTATGTTATTTCACCCAGGGCTTGCAGGTACTCTAAGCAGTAAGCACTGGAACCAACTTTCCAACTTACAGATAAGAAAAGCCAGGCTCAGCGCCCAGGGGCACACTGCTAGGATGTGGCAAAGGTGGAACGTGAGCCCAGGCGCTGCTGGTTTCAGAGCCCTCGCTCTGGGCGTCTGTGCTCATTCTCTATGTCTCTCTCCCTGTGTGTGTGAGGCAAAGAAGCTTCAGTCATCTCCAACTCTGCGACCCCATGGACTGCAACCTGCCAGAGCCCTCTGTCCATGGGATCCTCTAGGCAAGAATACTGGAGTGGGTTGCCAGGCCCTCTCCAGGGGAATCTTTCTGATCCAGGGATCAAACCCACGTCCCTGCGTTGGCAGGCGAGGTCCTTACCTATAGCACCGCCTGGGAAGCCCGTCTCTATATATATGTCTCTAAAAATGTCTCTCGGTGGGCTTAATGATTTAATTTTGGAACAACAGGTGCCTCATACAGGGCCCTCTCCCCTACCCACAGCCTCAGCAGCCTCATCGCTAACAGCATCTCTAACTATCTGAAGAACTCGCTCCTGCAGGGCCCTGAAGCGATATGGCATCTCTTCATGTCCCTGCAGCCCCTAGATAATGACAGACCCGGTCCTGCCGAGACGGGGATGCAACACCAGCCGCTGAACCGTGGCAAGCTGCCCTCTCCCGGATCCCGTCCTGCTGGGGCCACGGAAGGAAGTGGACGTGGACACTGACACTGAGGAGAAGCCACTCGGAGATGGCTGGGCGCCCTGTGGGGAGACAGCAGCCCGAGGAGAAGACGGCCAGGCACCGTCCACAGGAGACGGACAAAGGTCAATGCCGAGACTTCTCTCTGGGCCCCACATGGTTCAGTCACAGATCTGAAAACGACAAAAGTTTCCAGAAAATATAAAGTGCCCACAGTGGTAAAAGAACCAAAGTGGCCCAATGGGCTGTTCAACGAGCTGAGATGGCGACCAGAGGTTCCTTGACCGAAGCGCCGCAACCTCCGATGACTGTGGGCGAGTGCTGCCGGACTGACTACGCCCACGAGAAGATGTGGCACGCACACGCATTAGAACACTGCTCAGCCGTGAGAGAGCGTGAAGCACCGCCGTCTGCAGCAGCACAGATGCAGCAGGAGATCGGCGTCCTGAGCTGCGCGGAGTCCAAACACGACACAAACGAGCTCACCTACAAGTCAGAGACGGACTCCCAGACACGGAGAGCAGGTCTGCGGTGGCCAGGGGCAAGGGGCGCGCGGGGAGGAACGGGAGCTCGGGGCCAGCAGACGCGACTAGGACGCACAGACTGGACACGCAACAGGCCCGCCGCACAGCACAGGGGCACGTGCAACACCCGGCGAGAAGCCACGAGGGAAAGAGTGTGCATGTAGACACGCGTTCAGCTCCATCACTCTGCTATTCAGCGGGAAGCAACGCAACACTGTAAAGCAACTAAAACTCCAACTTTGAAAACTGATTAAACCAGCTTATAGAGTACCAGGAAAAAGGAAGGCTACCGAACCTACTACATGAGGCTGGTAAGGACTGAACGTCACAATGGAACAAAGACAGTATAATAAAGGAAATCACAGGCTCACCTCACTCATGGACAGGTAATTCCAAAGTAAAGGTTCAGCGAGCCAAGTGTGAGCCAACCGAGAACAGCCGGTGCACAGGCGCAGTGCTGCGGCGAGCAGGCGAGGCAGAGTCAGACAGCTGGGCTCCGATCCCAGCCCCCCACCCTGTGCTCGCTGCAGTAACTCCCTGAGCCCAGCTGACAGGGTCCCTGCCCTGGACCCCGCCTTTAACAGGCACATGCACACCCCCTCCATCACAGCCCCGCACAACGAAACCCCCAAGTCAGCACCCACATCCATGACTGACACTCTGGCCCCAGAAGACGCTCCGTGGCATCTCCTGCTCGACATCACCGAAACAGGGGACCACGCTGCTGCAACCAGAGGAACCCGGCTGTAAGCCGCAGCAGAACTGAGCGGCAGACGCAGTTCAGAAGGAGAAGGGATGGACCTGTCCACTCTCCCCCAGGGCTCACACAGCAGGGTCCCGCGGGGCCAAGGATGCTTCTGGGAGCTCCCACTTCCTGGTCGCTGTGAGTTTTAATGTGCAGGAGGCAAAAGGGATTCATGATTTTGCCGGATTAGAACAGTTTCCATAACAGCCTCATGAGGCACCTCAGGAACATTCTGAAACACTGGGACTTCCCTGGTGGCCAAATGGTAAAGAATCCCTGCCAATGCAGGGGCACAGGCTCGATCCCTGGTCCAGGAGGATTCCATGTGCCACAGGCAACTAAGCCGCACCCCACACACACTGAAGCCTGCGTGCCCCAGAGCCGTGCTCTGCAGAAGAGAAGCCGCCAACGAGGCACCGCGCACCACACCTACAGAGCAGCCCTGCTCGCGGCAACCAGAGAACGCCCGCGCGCAGCACTGTGCACCCAGCGCAGAAAAAACATACAGACAAAAGCAGCACTGAGAAAACCACAGGACCCACACGCTCACAGGCAGACCTCAGAGGCATTGTGGGCTCTGCTCCAAACCACCCCCAGAAGGTGAGTATCAGAATAAAGTGAGTCACACACATTTCTTGGTTTCCCAGTGCATTTAAAGTTACACTTTTATATGTGCACACTCCACTGCAGTCTATGAAGCATGCCACAGCATTATGCCTCAAAAAGTCGATGGATATAGCTTCATTAAAAATACTTTATGGCTAAAAAATGCTAACCATCACCAAAGATGTCAGTATGTCATAATCTTTTTGCAACTGTAACACCAAAGCTCCCTGATGACGGGTCACCATAATGAATATAATAATGACAAAAATGTTTGAAATATTGCAAACATTACCAAAATGACACGGAGTGACACCGAGAAAGCAGGTGCTGCTGGAAAAGGGCGTCGACAGACTTGCCTGATGCAGGATGGCCACATTCACTTTACAACACACACACACACACACACACACACACACACACAGGGTTAGGGTTCCTCTGGAGGTCCAGTGGTTAAGAACCCCCCGCCAGTGCAGGGACATACTTGATCCCTCGTCAGGAAGATTCACACACCTCCCAGCAACTAAACCCGTGAGCCCCAACTACGGAAGCCCGTGCCCTAGAGCGCGCTCCACAAGAGAAGCCCGCGCACACCGAGGAAGACCCAGCGCCGTCAAAGACGGATGAACATGTGATGAAAACCACAGCGCCTGCGAAGCACAAGAAAGCAAGGGAAGCCGAGCTCTAGACGCAATTCGGGTAAAAGCATGACACTGATTATTTATACCGGCAACTACATGGATATTGAACGCCAGAATTATATTTTCAAAGGGTAAATAAATTCAAGCTTTAAGTAAGTTTGAATGTAAACTTTTATTGATACATGTTTTGCTTTCTAACATCTGCAGATAATTTTACATTTTAGATGAAAAACCTTTCAAAAGGTGAAGAAATTCTTTTTTGCATTTATCACATAGTTGATTAAAGTTTTATTTTGTATACTCTGAACATAATTCTGCCCCATATTTTAATGTGTTATATCACTAGTATCAATACAACACAAACCATAGGAAAGTCTGAATCACTACAAAATTTACTTTATTAAATTGGAAGCAAGAAGACTAAGTTTTATGGAATACATGTATACATTATGAATTATGTATGACTGTGACTCATCCAAGTATCTCAGATTTATCAACAGAATATTGAAATGTGTACAAATAATTAAATTCTGTCGTCTTGGTATCTCACAGACTGGCACCTTGCAGGGTTTGATTGAGGTCTCTTCCTCAGACAGGAGGGTGGAATCTATTCAACAGTCTGTCAGCTTGTTTCAGCACTTTAAGTGTTCGTACTCGATATATGAGCGCCCACTCACACTCTTCCCCTGTTCTACAAATGCCAGAGTGGGCCTGATGGCGGTGGGGCGCTGAGCAGGTTAGTAGCCCTTCTGTGCCTGCCTTGTCTCACCTAAGAAAGGGATACTAAGTAGTGCCTGGCTCACAGAGTTGTTAGAGGGACTGAGTTAGTATTTATAAAGCACCTCTAACTCAGTCTGGCACAGAGATGGCCTTTATAGGTACTTTTAGACAGAGTGGGATTTAGCACAGAAGCACAGGAATTATTTCTCAAGACTGACAAATCCATTTGATCAAATTTAACATCTATTTATTTTTTCAAACTCAAACAAGAAATTGAAGAGAAGTTCCTTAACTAGATCAACTCTGTAGCGTTACAGAGTAAAACCTAAAGCAAATGCCATCCTTGGCTGAGAATCTTAGCCTCACTCCCTTTAAGATTAGAAACAAGGCAGGAAGTCAGGCGCCTGTTAGTGCTATTCCACACTGCACTGGAGGCCTGGCATTTTCAGCAGGACAAGGCAGAATAAAACACAAGATAATCGGAAGAAGAGAGGGAAAAAATATCACTTCACATTTCAGATAAACACGTCAGCATTTACAAAAAGAAATCTAACAGAATCTGAATAGTTTGGAATAAGAAACTTAAAACTCGTCAGCATTCTTCGACACTGGCAGTAGCCAACTAGAGACACAGCAGAAGATGGGACACTGTTCATATTATCAATCAGAATACAAACTAGGGCTTCCCTGGTGGCTCAGTGGCAAAGAATCCGCCTGCTAACGCAGGAGACACAGGTTCAGTCCCTGGACCGGGAAGATCCCGCGTGCCACAGAGCAGCTAAGCCCATGCCCCACGACGACTGGGCCAGCGCTCCAGAGCCCGGGAGCGCAAGTGCCAAGCCCAAGTGGCACGAGTACTGAAGCCCGTGCTCCGCACCGAGAGACGCCTCCGCAACGGGAGGTCTGCGTGCCACATCCACGCAGCAACAAAGACCCAGAAGAGCCAAAGATAAATGAATTACAAATACATATATAAACTATTCTGGAATTGACCCAGCTGCCCAAGACTTGAACAGGGCAAGTTTAAAACTATTAAATAACCAAAAAAATAAAAATAAAAAATTAACAGGAAACCCAAACATCAGGTTAACAGTATTAACATGTTAATTCCCCAAAGTAATCATAAAAGCTCAGTGCAATTTCAGTAACAATGACGGTGAGGTTTTTTTTAAGAATCTGATCAATTAATTCTAAAATTCACCTGGAAGAAAATGTCCTTTACGTGCTCAATCTCAAAAAGGAAGAACAAATCACCTGGGCTCCCAGGGATTAAGAGAGATTCCAGAGGTGTAGTAATAAAAACAGCTGTGATGCTCACACACAAAGCAGATGAACCAACAAAAGAGAAGAGAGTGCCCAGAAACAGAATCTTCTGGGTATGGAAAATCAAAGCATGATAAAGGCAGTTCCCGAAACCGAAGGAGGAGCGATGGGATGTGGGTGTTGGGGGCAGGGGGTGGCACCGATTGACAGTAAGGAAAAAAATAAAGCTGCGTGCTTGCCATACAGAAAACAGAGCAGAATCCAGATGCGTTACAGCCCTGAATTCCAAAAGTATAACTGTAAAGGAAGCTAAGGGAAGAGAGCATGGGGGAAACTTTTTGGCCTCAGAGTCGGGAAGGACTTCTAAAACCAGGACAGAAAAATGCGTGCATACACACACTTCCTAAGGCCGAGAGGAGAGAGGGAGGGAGAGGGAAGGACATAAAAATGATGGACTTCTATTCGGTGAAAGCACAGATGCATTTAACAGAAATCTATCAAAACAGGACAAGACACGGCAACATCTAACAGTGACAAGGAAGGGTCTCTTACAAACCAACAAGAAAAACGCCCCCAAAATGCGGAAACGGACAAACTGGATGAGGAGCCGATTCACCGAGGGGACCCGCAGATCAGCCACTGAACAGCCAGCGAGCACACAGAGGTGTTCAGCCACATGCTCACCCGAGGCACGCACAGGAAAGCAAGCAGACGCTTTGCACACACCAGGTTCACGAAACCAGAAAGTCACCAAGTGCCTGTGAGGATGCAGGGAGAGGCAGCTCCCCGCCCCGCCAGGACCCTCCGCAGAGCCACCTGGTGGAGCCTGAGGAATGTCAAGGGCACGCCGCCATGTCAGCTTTTCCCCTCCTGGGTCTACACCCGCTTCAGACCCACCACGGGGCTGCATAAGGATGCTCCTGCAGCCCTGCTCCAGGAGGCCCGCTGCTCAGGGAGCGCCTGAGGCACCGTGAAACGCGGGCTTGTCCAGGTCATATCCGCCGCACGGACATCTTTAAGATAAGGTGTCCATAGGTGCGTGGATTTATCTCTGGGCTTTCTATTTTGTGCCAGTGATCTATATTTCTGTCTTTGTGCCAGTACCATCAGAGAAGGCAATGGCACCCCACTCCAGTACTCTTGCCTGGAAAATCCCATGGACAGAGGAGCCTGGTGGGCTGCAGTCCATGGGGTTGCTAGAGTTAGACACAACTGAGCAACTTCACTTTCACTTTTCACTTTCATGCACTGGAGAAGGCAATGGCACCCCACTCCAGTGTTCTTGCCTGGAGAATCCCAGGGCTGGGGGAGCCTGGTGGGCTGCCGTCTATGGGGTCACACAGAGTTGGACACGACTGAAGCGACTTAGCAGTAGCAGCAGCCAGTACCATACTGTCTTGATGACTGTGGCTTTGTAGTAGAGCCTGCAGTCAGGCAGGTTGATTCCTCAAGTTCATTTCTTCTTTCTCAAGATTGCTTTGGCTAGTCGAGGTTTTTTGTATTTCCATACAAATTGTGAAATTATTTGTTATAGCTCTGTGAAAAATACCGTTGGAAGCTTGACAGGGATTGCGCTGATTCTATAGATTGCTTTGGGTAGTATACTCATTTTCACTATATTGATTCTTCCGATCCATGAACATGGTATATTTCTCCATCTATTAGTGTCCTCTTTGATTTCTTTCACCAGTGTTTTATAGTTTTCTATATATAGATCTTTAGTTTCTTTAGGTAGATTCCTAAGTATTTTATTCTTTTCGTTGCAATGGTGAATGGAATTGTTTCCTTAATTTCTCTATTTTCTCATTATTAGTGTATAGGAATGCAAGGGATTTCTGTGTGTTGATTTTATATCCACCTTATCTTTGACAAAGGAGGCAAGAATATACAGTGGAAAAAAGACAATCTCTTTAACAAGTGGTGCTGGGAAAACTGGTCAACCACTTGTAAAAGAATGAAACTAGAACACTTTCTAACACCATACACAAAAGCAAACTCAAAATGGATTAAAGATCTAAACCTAAGACCAGAAACTAGAAAACTCCTAGAGGAGAACATAGGCAAAACACTCTCCAACATACATCACAGCAGGATCCTCTATGATCCACCTCCCAGAATGTTAGAAATAAAAGCAAAAACAAACAAATGGGACCTAATTAACCTTAAAACCTTCTGCACATCAAAGGAAACTATTAGCAAGGTGAAAAGACAGCCTTCAGAATGGGAGAAAATAATAGCAAATGAAGCAACTGACAAACAACTAATCTCAAAAATATACAAGCAACTCCTGCAGCTCAATTCCAGAAAAATAAACGACCCAATCAAAAAATGGGCCAAAGAACTAAATAGACACTTCTCCAAAGAAGACATACAGATGGCTAACACACACATGAAAAGATGCTCAACATCTTTTCAAAATCAAAACCACAATGAGGTACCATTTCACGCCAGTCAGAATGGCTGCTATCCGAAAGTCTACAAGCAATAAATGATGGAGAGGGTGTGGAGAAAAAGGAACCCTCTTACACTGTTGGTGGGAATGCAAACTAGTACAGCCACTATGGAGAACAGTGTGGAGATTCCTCAAAAAGCTGGAAATAAACTGCCTTATGACCCAGCAATCCCACTGTTGGGCATACACACCGAGGAAACCAGAATTGAAAGAGACACGTGTACCCCAATGTTCATCGCAGTCTGTTTATAATAGCCAGGACATGGAAGCAACCTAGATGTCCATCAGCAGATGAATGGATAAGAAAGCAGTGGTACATATACACAATGGAGTATTACTCAGCCATTAAAAAGAATACATTTGAATCAGTTCTAATGAGGTGGATGAAACTGGAGCCTATTATACAGAGCAAAGTAAGTCAGAAAGAAAAACACCAATACAGTATACTAACGCAAATATATGGAATTTAGAAAGATGGTAACGATAACCCTGTATGCAAGACAGCAAAAGAGACACAGATATACAGAACAGTCTTTTGGACTCTGTGGGAGAGGGATGAGGGGGATGATTTGGGGGAATGACACTGAAACATGTATAATATCATATAAGAAACGAATCGCCAGTCCAGGTTCAATACAGGATGCTCAGGGCTGGTGCACTGGGATGACTTGGAGCGATGGTATGGGGAGGGAGGTGGGAGGGGGGTTCAGGATGGGGAACACGCATACGCCCACAGCGGATTCATGTTGATGTGTGGCAGAACCAATACAATATTGTAAAGTAAAAAACAAAATATTTTAATTTTTTTAAAAAAGAAAAGAAACTGAAAAAAATAAAAATAAAAAAATGAAAGTGTTGAATGGAAACAGTTAAATGAAACAAGCTCTTCAACAGCACAGTACCAGTGATGGAAGTTAACACAGAAGCCTACACGCTTCTTATCCACACACACACACACACCTCAGCACAGAAGGAAAAAAGGAAAAGCACGTGTGTTCCATGAGGAGGAAGAGGACCAGAGTCTGGGCATGAAAGACTGGCAGAGAGGGAGACCGGGGAGCTCCCCCGACAGGCGGTAGAACAGCACGAGCTGGCTTCACCCCGGGGGCGACAGGAGAAGCCTTTGTAATTGGTTTTGGCTTTTGGAAAGCCATGTGTCTCCACTTCCCTGGTAGAAACTAGGGCAGGACTCAGACGAACACACCCTAAAACCACAGCTCCCAGGAAGCCTCCGCGGGCCTTTCAAATCTGTTACTCTCAAGTTGCTGTTGCTGTGTCGCTAAGCTGTGTCCGACTACACGACTCATGGACTGCAGCAGGCTGGGTTTCCCTGGCCTTTACTGTCTCCCGGAGTTTGCTCAGATTCATGTCCACTGAGCTGGTGATGCCATACAACCATCTCATCCTCTGCTGCCCTCTTCTCCTTTTGCCTTCCACTTTCCTAGCACCAGGGTCTTTTCCGGTGAGCCAGCTGTTTGCATCCCTGGTGGCTCAGAGGGTAAAGCGTCTGCCTGTGATGCACAAGACCCAGGTTCGATCCCTGAGTCAGGAAGATCCCTTGAAGAAGGAAATGGCAACCCACTCCAGTATTCTTGCCTGGAGAATCCCATGGACAGAGGAGCCTGGTGGGCTACAGTCCAGTGGGTCACAAAGAGTCGGACAGGACTGAGCGACTACACACTTACACTTAGCCAAAGGATTGCAGTTTCAGTTCAGCTTCTCATCCCCTGCTGCCCTCTTCTCCTCCTGCCCTCAATCTTTCCCAGCATCAGGGTCTTATCCAATGAGTTGGCTCTTCGCATCAGGTGGCCAAAAGATTGTAACTTCAGCATCAGTCCTCCCAATGAACACACAGGACTGATTAGCTTTAGGATGGACTGGTTGGATCTCCTTGCAGTCCAAGGGACTCTCAAGAGTCTTCTCCAACACCACAGTTCAAAAGCATCAATTCTTTGGCATTCAGCCTTCTTTATGGTCTAACTCTCACATCTGTACGTGACTACTGGAAAAACTCCCTGTCGGTCTATATCTCTCAACTGTCCTTCCCTGCACTCAGCACAGGTCGGCTGTGAGTCTTTCTTTGAGATCCTGCAGCCCCTCCAGGATGCTGTCCCCCAGGCCCTGCATCCCAGCATCAAGAGGGCCCTCTGCCCTCCCAGACCCCACCCCAACTGTGCATCCTAACTGCACCTTCACTGCCCAGCTCCCCACAAGATGTCAGCTCCTTGGGGGGCCTCGTCTGTCCCCTGTGCCCCGGCTCCGGGCACCTTGAAAGTGGCGAATGTTTGCAGAGTGAAGTGGCAGCATTCTGCAGCACTCTCACCGCAGAGCCCAGGGCCAGAGGGAAGGCAGAGCCCAGGCTGGTGAGGCGGCTTAGCTGTGCCGCAGACTTCACAGGCTTACAACCTGATACAACCTCACCTCTGCCTTCCAGGCAGAGCTGGACTAATGAGCTAACTCAATGAGCTTCTCGGAGAGAACCCAGGTGCCCCTGGAGCAGCGCAGTGATAAGAGAGGACGAGGACGGTGAACTTACCCGGGGATTTGACTACATGAAAAACCATCATGGGGAGAGGGGTACTTCCTCCCTTGCCTCCATCCTCTCCACATTCAGACCCCATGGCATTCTAGCGTCTTCATTAATCCAGGTCCCACCTCATCTCTGAAGCCAACTCAAGATGTCTTGCTCCTCACCCCTCAGCCCTTTGTGCTGGTAATAAGACTGCCTTGGCTGGAGACCCACAACACGCTCGGCACTGTGGTACCAGCTTTATGTTCACTCAACCCTTGGACCACCAGAAAGCTGAGGGTCCACCTTCCCATTTCACAGATGAGTAAACTGAGGTTTGCAGAGATCGCAAACATCTAATAAGTGGAGGACACCACCAGAGCCATGCCCAGGCCCACAGGTTTCCAGAACCTTCTCTCAGGGATGTTCTACACTGTACTCCACAGGAGGAATGAGAAGAGGTCTGACTGTCCAGCAAGTCTGAGAAATGCTACACCCTTGCCCTGTGCCCTTGGAGAAACTGGCAGCCTCTCTGGCATACCGAGGGCTGAGAGCCTGTTTAAGGCAGCATTTCTCACACGTGTCACCACAGACCCTGCTTCCCAGGGTGCTCGTGTCTGCAGAACATGGCTTGGCAGACACCCATGTGGTCAGCTCCAGGAAGGATGGGGCCCAACTCTAAGCAGCCACAGCCTCATAGGAGAGACGGGGTTCCTAACATTACGACTGACGACCACGATGCAGGGAGAACCTATCACCGCGGGGCTCATCGGCCATCACCTCAAGTCCCCCAGCAGCCCGAGCGGGTGCCATCCTGCCTGTGAGGATGCAGACACGGAGGCTCTGGGGTGCTGGGGGCCCGGCCCTGGACCACCAGTCGGGCAGGAGGGATTTGTGTCTCCAACATGGTCTGGTGCGAGGCCTGCACTTTCTCCAGGAACCAAGTGCTTCCTAGTCACGGGGCTCCCAAACCGGGCTGGAAGCCTGTGGTGGGGAACGTGGGGCCCAGAGTGATGGCTGCTGCGCTGGGCCACCAGGGAGAGCCCCCGTGGCTGCACTCTGGAGAGGCAGAGCAGGGGGCGCCCGTCAGTGGCCAGGGTGGGCTCTGCCTTCCACCTTGGCCCTCGGGGCTGGCCTGGCCGCCCTGGAGTCCCAGAGATATTCCAACTCTGTCATCGTGGAAAGTCCCAGCCTGGAGGTCAAGAAGCCGACTCTAGGACCACAAGGTAACAGCCCAACAGGCTGCCGTCTCAACCTTCCCACTGGGTTCAGGCTGAGGCCAGAGCACACTATCGTATCACAGAGAGGGGTCCACCTGGAAGGGTTAGACAAGGACATCAATAAGAACTGTCTCACCACAAGTAAACTTTATTCCGAAAGCACACTGTCCGTGCCTGGAGCCAGCTGGGCCTGGGGGCTGAATCCCAGACCAGCCCCATGGTATCTGAGCCTGGAGATCGGAAAGTTCTCCAATCTCCTGCGCCAGGCTGCGTGCGTGCACGCGCATGCACACACACACACACACACACACACACACCCCTATCTCACACACACACACACAGCCCTAGCACACACACACACACACACAGCCCTATCACACACACAGCCCTAGCACACACACACACACACCCCCCATCATCTCACACACACACACCCCTATCACACACACACAGCCCTATCACACACACACACACACCCCATCATCTCGCACACACACACACCCCTATCACACACACACACACCCCCCATCATCACACACACACACCCCTATCACACACACACACCCCTATCTCACACACACAACCCCCTATCTCACACACACACACCCCTATCTCACACACACACACACACCCCATCTCACACACACCCCCATCACACACACACATACACACCCCTATCTCACACACACACACACAGCCCTATCACACACACACCCCTATCACACACACACCCCTATCACACACACACCCCTATCACACACACACACACAGCCCTATCAAACACACACACACCCCATCATCTCACACACACACACACCCCTATCACACACACACCCCTATCTCACACACACACAATCTCACAGACACACACACAGCCCTATCACACACACAGCCCTATCACACACACTGCCCTATCACACACACACACACCCCATCATCTCACACACACACACACCCCTATCTCACACACACACACCCCTATCTCACACACATACACCCCTATCACACACACACACACACACCCCATCTCACACACACACACCCCTATCACACACACACACACACACAGCCCTATCACACACACACACACACACACACCCCATCATCTCACACACACACACACCCCTACCACACACACACACACACACCCCTATCTCACACACACACACAGCCCTATCACACACACAGCCCTATCACACACACACACAGCCCTAACACACACACCCACACCCCATCTCACACACACACACACCCCTATCACACACACACACCTATCTCACACACACACCCCTATCACACACACACCCCTATCTCACACACACACCCCTATCTCACACACACACACCCCTATCACACACACACACCCCATCATCTCACACACACACACACCCCATCATCTCACACACACACACACCCCATCATCTCACACACACACACACCCCATCATCTCACACACACACACCCCCCTATCTCACACACATACACCCCTATCACACACACACACCCCATCTCACACACAAACACCCCTATCTCACACACACACACCCCTATCTCACACACACACACAGCCCTATCACACACACACCCCTATCACACTCACACACCCCCCATCATCTCACACACACACACACCCCTATCACACACACACACACCCCATCACACACACACACCCCCCATCACACACACACACCCCCTATCACACACACACACACCCCATCACACACACACACACCCCCATCACACACACACCCCCCTATCACACACACACACACCCCCCTATCACACACACACACACCCCCTATCTCACACACACACACCCCATCACACACACACACCCCTATCACACACACACACCCCTATCACACACACACACCCCCTATCTCACACACACACACACCCCTATCTCACACACACACACACACACACACACACAGCCCTATCACACACACCCACACCCCATCTCACACACACACACACCCCTATCACACACACACCCCTATCTCACACACACACCCCTATCACACACACACCCCTATCTCACACACACACACACCCCTATCACACACACACACACACAGCCCTATCACACACACACACCCCTACCAAGTCAAACGCCCCCAAAACTACCTCCCATTCCTCCTCTTCTCCTTCACCCTCAGGGAATCACACTGTGCCCAGCAGAGTGGGTCTGGCATGCTCAGCGGCCAGGGCAGCCGGGGGTCCACCAGGACCTGCTGCCTACCACTGACTTTAACGCCCCACAGAGGTGAGATGCCAGGGAAGAGCTGCACTCCCAGCAGACTCCACTGAACAGAGCGAACCGCCTGCTGGGTTCCCACTCACCAGCTCAGCTCTTAAAGGCCCCGAGGCACTCCTGGGGGGTGAGCCCTGATACGGAGAGGGTGGCACGGGCAGGAGGGGCTGCGCCACACCGTACCCCACGCCAGACTGCTTGGTGTGCAGTCGTGGACTCGCCCGAGCTCATCTCTAGTTGGAAAACAGTCACATGTGCAAATGTGCAAACCCACACCACCGTGAGCAAGTGTCGAGCACGCTCAGGGACGACAGTCACAGTGACCTGGGGGAGTCCTAGGACGGTGAGGTCGCTCCAAGGTCGTCAGGCCCATACCCTGTTTCTACACGTATCTAACCCCGAGTGACCCACGTGGGCCCCACACCCTGCTTCTCATTTCGGTTTTACAGCCTCGCTGAACGCGGCCCAAGGGAACCCGCTCCCCCAGCATTCTCCTGTGCGCGCCACTCCCTCTCAAACAGCATTCTTTTTTTATTCTCCTAAATCTTTCCTGGAGTAGCTTTAGCTTCCCTTTTAGTCCCAAGTAATGGAGGGAAGGGAAAACTAAAAATAGAAGGAAATTTACATGTGCCGAACACCTGTTAAATTTTACCACATTCTTATTTAATCCTCCCAAGAACCCTGCGAGGTGGTGAGGCTGTTTTTGGTAGAAGATAAAGGCTCAGGGAAGCCCAGGTTTGCATGGGATAAAGACTTCCTTTCCCAGCCTCTGCTGAAGCTAGATGTGGTCCCGAAACGGTCAGCGGGAGTGTAGGGTTAGGTGTCTATCCGCAACGTCGAGGGAGGGCCCCTAATGGGGGAAGTGTGCCTTCCTCTGTCCTTGCTCCCATCTGCCAGCTGGAGTCCCACGTCTTGGAACACGAGTATCTTGGAGAAGGAAATGACTACACTGCAGAAACAGAGGGAGACAGAGCTCGACACAGCGGGGCGCCACGCCAGCACAGACCCACCTCTAAACTACTTGAACTTAAGGGTGAATCAACTTCTGTGTTGCTGAAGCCTCTTATTGGGGGTTTTTCTGCATTAATCGTAAATGGATACAAGGACCCATGTATGAGGTCATCTTCTGCAGACCTTATCAACAGTCGGCCTACTGCTGCAGCCTTTAAAGGGTTAAAGGGAACTTCTGGTGTCACTGATCACCCTCTCCAACAAGAGCAGTTCTGCTTTTAAAGACACTTTCTCTGAGGGGGAAGAACTGGAATCTTTACATTACCCCCAACTTCCCCTCCAATGACAACCAGAGCTTCACAGAGGAATTTAGAAAATGTTACATTACTTCATATGGTAGGAAATAAGACATAATGGGGAAAAAAATTCACTGTAAAGAAAAAAGTAGAAAAAAATAAAACGCGATCAGGAAGGCCTATACACACTCGCAGCACTCCGAGCTTCCCAGCAGACAGAGCAAAAAGGGAAACACAGCCAACATGCGCTGGCCGCTGCTCAGTGCCCCTTCCCGGGCCTGAGGGCACTTCTCTGTGGAGCTTGGGGCGGGGGCCGGCACATTGCAATACGAGTCCTGCAGTTACAGCATCCAATCCTCCCATCCACCCTGAGTATTACTGTGAATTGCCATCCACAGTTTACAGCTAAAGAAATCCAGGCAGACTTAAGTAACTCTGCCCAAGGTCACCCATCTAGGAAATGTGAGAGCCAAGAATCCAATCCAGGAAATCAAGCGTCATAATCCAGGCTGTTAACCAAGGGGGTTGAGGTTAGGCTCACCTGGGTTCAAATCTCACTCAGTAACTGCTGCTGAGAGATCTGGGCGAGTGACTGCACCTCCCTGAGCTTCTCTATCCTCAGCTACCAGTGGAAATAATCTCAGAAACCAGCAAGAAAGCAGCAAGAAGAGAACACGAGGGGACTTTCCTGGCGCCTGGGGCCAAAACCAGAATGAGAGACAAGGAGGACCAAGAACCCTAAGAGTCAAAAGACAGCTGACAAGTAACTGCTGGAAACTGCGGCCAGACCACCCCTTCCCACCCCTGCCAGGATTCGCCAGGAGGCAGGATCAGTTCAGTTCAGTTCAGTCGCTCAGTCATGTCCGACACTTTGCGACCCCGTGAATCGCAGCACGCCAGGCCTCCCTGTCCATCACCAACTCCCGGAGTTCACTCAGACTCACATCCATCGAGTCAGTGATGCCATCCAGCCATCTCATCCTCTGTCGTCCCCTTCTCCTCCTGCCCCCAATCCCTCCCAGCATCAGAGTCTTTTCCAATGAGTCAACTCTTCGCATGAGGTGGCCAAAGTACTGGCTAAAAGCTAAAGCTAAAGCTAAAGTTTCAGCTTTAGCATCATTCCTTCCAAAGAAATCTCAGGGCTGATCTCCTTCAGAATGGACTGGTTGGATCTCCTTGCAGTCCAAGGGACTCTCAAGAGTCTTCTCCAACACCACAGTTCAAAAGCATCAATTCTTTGGTGCTCAGCCTTCTTCACAGTCCAACACTCACATCCATACATGACCACAGGAAAAACCATAGCCTTGACTAGACGGACCTTTGTTGGCAAAGTAATGTCTCTGCTTTTCAATATGCTATCTAGGTTGGTCATAACTTTTCTTCCAAGGAGTAAGCATCTTTTAATTTCAGGGCTGCAGGACAGGCAGCCCCAAACACCAACTCTCCTGACACATGCTGCGTCCAGAAGGGCAGCCTTACAGAGAGCAGTGTGCTGGCCATGGAGAGGTGACAGGCAAGGAGATGATGGTCACCGAGGTGTCAGGAGGTGCCGTCAGAGGGAGGGCATGCCAGAGCGCACAGAACCCACCAGGCAGGACAGGAGGCCGCGCCCACTGCAGCCTGCCCAGTCCAGCAGAGAGCAGGCCCTCCTCCCCCACCTCCTGGAGAAAGCCAGAAGAGTCTGGGGTGGGAGTGACATAGCTTTAGATGAGGCACAAGACCCACAGCTCTGAGACAGACTGGACTACAATTTAATAACTAGAAGGGCCAGAAAACAGCCAAACTTGCCTGAGGACATTAAGGCCCAAGAAGAGAACACAAAGGAATTCCATTAAGGGTGGGAAAATTCAAACCCATTTTTACCCACAAAGCATGAACACTTCTCGGTTAACTGGCTACATGGATAAACGAGCAGGAGGGTGGACAGTGCTCAAGAGAGAGGCCCCCATGAGCTCTGGGATGAGACAGGAGCCACTGTCCCCCACGTCAGCATAAAGGTGGTGGCGGGAAGAGCAGGGCCCTGCGGGAAGGACAGGGCGGGTCAAGTAGGGGCTCGGTGGAGACGGATGCGTGGGGCTTCCAGTCACCCATCTGAGGCCTGAAGGAAGAGAAAATACGCGTGTCCTCAGATCTCCGGCTCCGTGGGGTTTGCATCTGATGACGAGACACGCGGGGCTGGACTACCCTGGTGGTGCAGGGGCTTAGAACCCACCTGCACGGGCAGGGACACGGGTCCCCTCCCCAGGGGCCCACAGGCCGCGGAGCAGCGAAGCCCGTGCCCCACAACTGCTGAGCTCGCGAGCTGCAACCACTGAACCTCGCACTGCAGCTCCAGAAGCCCATGCGCCTGAAGCCCGCGTCCTTCAACAAGAGAAGCCACCGCCAAGAGGAGCCCGCACAGCACAGGGGAGCCCCTGCTCGCTGCAACTGGAGGAAGCCCACGTGCAGCAATGAAGACCCCGCACAGTCAAGAGAGACTTTTTTGAAAATGCATAAAAAATTTAAAAAAGAAAGATGAGGCTTTTTCCTGGGTCTTATGCGACCAGAAGACGCTTCCAGATATCTGAAAGCAAAGTCACAGGATCACATCATTTTCAAACAGTTCTTATAAATGGGGGGTGTTTCCACATTTGATCAAACCAGTCACAGGCCCGTGAAACCCAACTCTGTGCTTCCGTTTCCAATCTGTCACATCCTCTAGGAAGAGTTGGGCTTCCTTGGTGGCTCAGCTGGTAAAGAAACTGACTGCAATGCAGGAAACCTGGGTTTGATCCCTGGGTTGGGAAGATCCCCTGGAGCAGGGAAAGGCTACCCGCTCCACTATTCTGGCCTGGAGAATCCCATGGAGTCCATGGGGTCACAAAGAGTCAGGCACGACTGAGCGGCTTTCACTTTGACTAGGAAGAGTTAAAATGCATCTCCTAGGAAGGAGAGAGTTGGAATGACGGGGTTCAGGTGGGTGGCCCTGGGCAGGGACACTTGCCCACAGTAGGCACCTCTAAGTGCGTGGTTGGCCCTTCATTGAGCTCAGATTGAGGCAGCTGTCCTCAGTCGACTGAGCTGCTCTGATGCAGAGAAGTGGGGTCCCGAGGCGTGGGGCCTGGCTGCAGCCCAGCCACGGGAGGGCAGGGTTCCAACCCGAGGCAGCCGCGAGTCACGAACCTCACAGATGGCAGCGAGAAGGAGGCCGTGAACACGCCTCCTGTCTGCAGTT
Source organism: Bos taurus (assembly GCF_002263795.3). Taxonomy (NCBI): domain Eukaryota; kingdom Metazoa; phylum Chordata; class Mammalia; order Artiodactyla; family Bovidae; genus Bos; species Bos taurus. The sequence continues at coordinate 134,882,968 of NC_037329.1, forward strand.
CGGAAGAACCAGCTTGGGGACGAGCTCTTTTTTTTTTCTCCCTCTCTTCCTCGTGTGATGTGTTTCTGACAGTAATCAGAGATCCATCCCCCTGGGAGCCAACAATAATGATTAATGGTGTTAAATATAGCCAGAGACTGCGGGGCAAAATTAGGTGCCATGCATAAAACATCACCCTCCTCGTCAAGCAGGCAGCTCAGCCGGGCTCCGGGGCCTGGTGCCGCAAGTCAGCGCCCTCCACCGGGCGCCCGATCCAGCCGGCCTCCTCGTCGCCTGCCCGCAGGAAGGAGTCTGCCAGGGGGCCTGGCTTTCCGTCTGTGCCCCTATGTGCCCCCGACGGACCTCAGGGACACCACAGCCCCTGAGGTGACCATGAATAAAGGAACTGCTGTGCATCTGAGACGAACACATGCGTGCTACTATATACATATATAAAACAGACACCCACCAAGGACTTGCTGTGTAGCACAGGGAACTGGGCTCGATGGTTTTTAATAACCTACAAGGGCAAGGTGGCCTCCCTGGTGGCTCCACTGGTAAGGAGTCCGCCTGCAATGCGGGGACCCGAGTTCAGTCCCTGGGTCAGAAGATCTCCTGGAGGAGGGCACGGCAACCCACTCCAGTATCCTTGCCTGGAGAATCCCATGGACAGAGGAGCCTGGCGGCTACAGTCTGTGAGGTCACAGAGTGGGACATGACTGAGCAATTAAACCGCCACCAGCACATAAGGGAAAAGGATCTGAAAAATAACAGATACACGCACACGAGTAACTGAATCACTGTGCTCTACGCCCGGAACGGACACAGCACTCTACATCCACTATGTGTCGTGTGCCAAGTCGCTCCCAGCAGGTTTGCCTCTCTGCAACCCTAGGGACTGTAGCCCGCCAGGCTCCTCTGTCCATGGGACTCTCCAGGCAAGGATACTGGAGTGGGTTGCCGTGCCCTCCTCCAGGGGGTCTTCCCACTCCAGGGATCAAAGCCACATCTCTACGTGTCCTGCCCTGGCAGGCGGGTTCTTTACCACCAGCACCACAAGGGAAGCCCCAAGTCAGCTGCACACCAATTTTTTAAAAAGGAACTGCTGTGGAGAATGGAAGGAGGGTGTGCTTGGGCCCCACACAGAGCTGAGTTCAAATCCCAGCTCTTCCACTTCCTAGCTGCATGGCCACAGGCACGTCACTTCCCACCTCTGAGCCTGAGTCCACTCATCTGTGAACAGGCCTGCTCACAGCCAATGGAGTGAGAGTCAGACACTCAAAAAAAAAAAGGTAAACCCCCTTCCTCCTGCTGCCATCCCCAAATAGCTGTGTGGCCTAGAGCAAACTGCTCACCCTCTCTGAACCCGTTTCTCCCCCACGAAATGGAGGTGGTGACGTCGACCTTCGGGGCGTGGAGAACACCTTTGCTGCCGCTCAGTCTCTCAGTCACACCCAACTTCCTGCAACCCCACGGCCTGCACGCCAGGCTTGTCTCTCCTTCACTAACGCCCGGAGTTCGCGCCCATGTCTCAGCACATCCCTCCACTGCGCTGTGGACGGCAGTGAGAGCCACCCGAGCACCAGGTGCTGTCCTGAGCTGACCCCCAGGACTCAGACACTGAGTCTCGCTCTCAGGGTCCCTCCTGACAGTCTAGTGGGCACACAGGCAAGAAATTAAACAGACCAAGTAACGACAAATTATAAAAGATTTTCTAAAGGAAAAGAAAACAGAAGCCAAAATAAACTGTAAGCGGGATTGGAAGGGGCTGTTCCGAGGAGGTGGCAGATGCGACGCGGCAGCCTTCCAGGGGCGCGGGAGGAGCTGTTTCCTTGCCGCAGTCACTCTCGGATCTCCCTGACCACATGCACAGCCCTCCCGTCCGCGTCGGGGGTCCTCTCGTTCCTGGGGCAGCCGGGGACGGCCACAGCCAGGCATCCCACGGAGACCAACGTGCTCCGCAGTCGTGACTGAGCATCACGTCCCGTGTGCGTGCTTGTCACTGGCAGCATGCGCTGCCTTCATTTTATGTACATCATTAAACACACACAAACACACCGTTAGAGGAGGAAGGAGGACAGAAATAGAGCTGAACTTCTGATTCTGCCTCCCACTCTCCGTGGTTCCTTTCACACCCTCCTGGGCATCCACAGAGCCCACTTGGCGACCACTGATCCGAGCCCAGAGATGCCCAAGGCAACCAGGAGGCCAGCGGGCAGACACCAGCTCCTGCAACATGGGCGCACCAGACAGGAGTCGTGGCAAGCACGCCAGCCCAACTCTCTCCCCACATGTCCCCTGACACTGGGCATCAGCTCTGGGTCTCCTTCTGTTCTGCACGTGGCTACTGAGGCCTGGTCCTGGGCGCCCCTCTCCAGCTTCCTACGTCCCCTGAACCCCCGTCTTCCCACAGGTCAGGGCCCCTCAGGGAGCACAAGCCCTGCCACCCCCTCCCACTGCCCCCCCAGGACCCGCACCCCCCTTCCTCACCTGGCCAATTCAGCAACCACCCCCAAAGCATCAGCCAAGGCAACCCCACGACATCCAACACAGAGCAAATGATACTCGTGTGGGGTCCACGGATGCGGTGCCCACGGCGGGCAGCGACCCTCCTGAGGGCTTGGGCCACTCCAGGCCCCACCTGTCCGCTCTGAGGGTTGAGGGCACTGGGCCTTGGCACACCTGCACCCTGAGGCCTCACTGGGAGGCTCTGAGCTGAGGGAGCAGCCCTCCTGAACCCCCACCTGTGTTCCGTCCTATAACTCCCCGTGGGACATGGAGCTCCTTAATGGTGGGGACGCTTCTTCTTTACCCCAGGTCTGTGGTGTGTGACCCAGCCCTGGCTCGGGTCATACCCTTGACAAATGTTTCTTAGACTTTGCTGTGACATGAAAGGAAAGCAAACACGGGCAGGTGAGGACCTTCATAACCAAAGAAGACCACGGAGAGCCAGAAACCACGGACAAATAGACAAACACTCCTGGGACTTCCCTGCTGGTTCATGGTTAAAACTCCACCTACCAATTCAGGGGGTACAGGTTCAATCCCTGTTCAGGGAGCTAACTTCCCACATGCCTTGCACACCCCCCCAAAAAAGCCAGAAAACAGAAATAATACTGTGACAAATTCAATAAAGACTTTAAAAAGGGCCCACATCAAAAAGTCTTAAATTAAAAAAACAATTTAAACAAAAGACAAGTTTTCCTAACTATACGACAATTCTAAAGTTTTGTATGGCAAAAGAAACCATAAACAGAGTTAACAGGAAATGCAGCATCTCTTGCAAAAGAACTGCTCCACAGAGGCCAAAAGAGGGTTAATACGTACGCTACACAGAGAGCTGACAAGTCGACAAGACAGGGACAAATGACCCTTCGGACAAATGAGCAAAGGATTCACACAGGCAAGTCACAGGCGTGCATCCAAATGGCCAAACGGATGAGAAGCAGCTCAGACCCACTGCTCGAGGGGGAAATGCAAATTAAAAGTAATGATAAGCTGTCACTTCACACCTCTCAACCTGGGCAAACTAACAAGCCCGATAACAAGGCTTACTGGCGGGATACGGGGAAAGACGAGTTTCCAGGTACTGGGTGAGAGTGCTGCAGCCTCTGGAGAAATGAAGCTACGAGAACTAGAAGTACAGAAACCCTGTGACCTAGTGACCCAACCCCTGGAACCGGCCCCAGACAAGCGAAACGGAAGGGTGTGCATGTGGTGGGTGGCCATCTTCATGCTGCTTACTGTGATAACAAACAGGAAATGAGCGACAATCGATGGGGGAACGGCCAGGGGGATTACAGGACATCCAGGCTCTGGAATGGTGTCCAGCTGCTAAAAAGAATGACCCAGAACTGCAGCTATTGGTACAGAGGATTTCCACAAAGGATGGTTGAATGAGTGATGATCTAGGAATGCTTTTGAGATGATGGGAATGTATGAAAGGATCTATATGAGATCACTAGTGTGGTTTCAGAGTGGGATCCTCCCTGATTATGTCACTGGTTAGCGTCAGTTGCTCAGTCGTGTCCGACCCTTTGCGACCCCATGGACTGTAGCCCACCAGGCTCCTCTGTTCATGGGATTCTCCAGGCAAGAACACTGGAGCGGGAAGCCACTCCCTTCTCTAGGCCACTGGTTAGGGGAATAAACAAAAGATTGGGGATAAACAAAGAGAGGAAAACTACACCAAGACTTACAATGCAGTATTTGTGCATTTACATAAAACTGCCTATGAAAAGAATTTACTTCTGTGTGCAAAGAAACCCCACGTTTGCGCCCCTCCCCCCTTCAGTCCTCGCAACTTCCTGCTCACTTTCATCCCCCACTTCCTTCACTCTTCCTCTCGGGTCATACAATCCAGACAAGAAAAGCAAGAAGATTCCAAATAAGAAGTAATACCTCATCGATCTGGCCCCCTTAACTCTCCAGAACACAGGCTGCTTTGTACAAAGCAAAACGAGATCTAACAGCCAAAAAGGATTATATGTTCTTCTCCCGAGGAAAGTGCTTTGAGCTAATTACTCTTATTTCATACAATTTTAATAAGCCTATCAAACCCACTGTGGCAGACATGCCTAAAAGCGACCCCAGGGATCCACTCCATGGCATAATCCGCTCCCCTGACAGGTAGGCTTGCTTCTAACCAACAGACCATCACAAAGCTGGTGTGATATCACACCCATGACTGTGCCGCATTACATCACTGTCTCAGCAGGCTGAGGGATGCCCCCCACCCGCCCCGATGGCCTGGAAGAAGCAAGGTGCCAGGCTGCAAACGGCCCGTGGAGAGGCCACGAGGCCAGGCCTGTGGGAGCTGCGGGGCCCTGGGGGTGCCCACAGGCCTGGAGGGCAGCCCTGGCCAGCAGCCAGGAAGAACTTACATCCTTGGTCATCCAACCACAGGGCACTGATTTCTGCCAAAATCCAAACTAGTTTTGAAAAGATTCTTCCCTGATCAAGCCTTCAAATGAGAACACAGCCCAGCCCACTCCACTGTAGCCTCATCAGACCCTGAGCAGAAGGCCCAGCTAAGCCATGCCTGGGCTCCTGGCCCACAGAAACTATGCAAAAACGCGTGCTGTTTCCCACCTCTAAATCTTGTTATTTGTTATGATGAGGTAAGCGAGAAGTAAAGCGCTTATCAAATTAAGAAATAAAAGGGTGAACTGACGGTGAGCCAATATCTGTAAGAAAAGGCCATCGGGATGAAGAACAGCACCCCCATCATAGTGGAGGGTTGCTACCTAAGACCCAGGGCACCAGGAAGGAGAGCGAGGATGAAAGGAAAAGTGAGCCTTACATCAGCTGTAAGAGCAACAGCCTATCGGATGGACGCTCTTCCCATCAAGTGGAACGGAAGGGACCATCCGAATCCTCTCTGCAAGAGTCAAGCGGCCTCCCTGGTGGCTCAGTGGTAAAGAACCTGCCTGCCAGTGCAGGGGACTGAGTCTGACCCCTGATTCGCAAGACCCCACGTGCTGGGGAGCAACGAAGCCCATGGGCCTCAACTACTGAGCCTGTGCTCTGGAGCCCGACGCTGCAACCACGGAGCCCACGGCCCTGGAGCTGGTGCTCTGCGGGGGAAGACACCTCGAGAAGAGCACGCACGCAACCAGGGAGCAGCCCCCACGAGCCCGAATCAGGGAAAGTCCGAGCAGCAAGGAAGACTCAGCACAGCCGGAAATAAATACAGTGTTTAAAAAAATAAAGTCTATGCCTCAAAAAAAAAAGCATCGACAGCACACCGCAGCACGAATCCTTTCCAGGGAAGATGGCTCGGCAGGCACGAAGAGGCGCCCGCACCCGCCAAGCGCACCCACCAGGCACACCCACACACCCGCCAAGCACACCCACACCCCCACACACCCACTAAGCACACCCACACACCCAAGCGCACCCACACACCCACCAAGCACACCCGCACACCCGCCAAGCACACCCACACACCCACACACCCGCCAAGCGCACCCACACACCCACCAAGCACACCCGCACACCCGCCAAGCACACCCACACACCCACACACCCGCCAAGCACACCCACACACCCGCCAAGCGCACCCACACACCCACCAAGCGCACCCGCCAAGCGCACCCACACACCCACCAAGCACACCCGCCAAGCGCCAGGGCTGCTTCCATCTCACAGATGACACAGCAGAGGTTCCACAGTCATACGCCCTATCCTGTGTCTCCTCTAAGCCGCAGCCCTCACTCTCAGCAACCACGCTGCCTCCCTGGACTCAGTGTCCTCCATGTGTGAAATGGGGAGAGGCGAGGGGCTCGCCTCCTGAGGAGCAGACGGGCTGATGCACAGACAGCGTTTGGAGGAGCACCTGCAAAGCGCTGAGCTCTCTTTCCCACTGTTACGGTTCAGTCGCTCAGTCGTGTCCGACTCTCTGCAAGCCCGTGGACTGCAGCACGTCAGGCCTCCCTGTCCTTCACTATCTCCTGGCGTTTGCTCAAACTCCTGTCCATCGAGTCGGTGACGCATCCAACCATCTCGTCCTCTGCCGCTCCCTTCTCCTCCCGCCTTCAATCCTTCCCAGCATCAGGGTCTTTTCCGACGAGTGGGCTCTATGCATCAGGTGGCCAAAGCACTGGAGCTTCAGCTTCAGCATCAGTCCTTCCAATGAATATTCAGGACTCATTTCCTTTAGGATGGACTGACTGGATCTCCCTGCAGTCCAAGGGACTCTCAAGAGTCTTCTCCACCTCCACAGTTCACTCAGCCTCCTTGACGGTCCAAATCTGATATCCGCACGTGACTACTGGAAAAACCACGGCTTTGAATATATGGACCTTCCAAACAACGAGGACAAAAGAACAAAAGTTCAACTTCTGAACTCTGGGAGAAACGGGGTAACGTAAATCACTCCTCCAAGCTTATGGCCCTTTTCTTCACACACAGGGCTCAAGGAGACTAGCCTTCTACCTACAAGGAACGTAAGGGAAAGGCCATCCTCCCACATCGGAGACCAGACCACGGAGGCTGGGAATGGTTGAACCACCTGTCCAGTCCGCACACCACAAGGCAGGATGGAAGACGGGCGCCTGTTTAGATCTAGAGGGCAACAGAGGACCCACCCCAGAAACCCTTAAGTTCTAAGTTATTAACAGTTCAAAGGCTTTCAGCCAACTGGCTAAGACTCCCCTTTTTACCAGCTCAGGCTAAGAGCTACTGCTCATTGCAGAATTCCAGGCTAGTGGAACCCAAGAAACACATACCCCAAGAAAACAGAACTTCTTTTTCTTAAAATGGAAACGAACACTTACATGGGCTTCCCCAGTGACTCAGTGGTAAAGAATCCACCTGCCAATGCAGGAGACACAGAAGACCTGGGTTCGATCCCTGGGTCAGGAAGACCTCCTGGAGGAGGGCATGGTAACCCACTCCAATATTCTTGCAGGGAAAAGCCCATGGACAGAGGAGTCTGGTGGGCTGCAGTTCAAGGGGTCGCAAAGAGTCGGACGAGACTGAAGCGATGGAGCACACACGCACAAACACTCCCGTGCGGAGGAGGCCTGGAGGCAGCACCCCTCACACCACAGCCACGTGGGTCTGGACCCCCTCCACCTCTTGAGAGCGCGAGGACTCAGCTCCAGGGCACGCCAGGGAGCCGCAGTCACGGAGGACACAGAGCACCAGCGGCCAGTGGGACGGGGCGCCTCTCGCTCTGCTCCCGGCCAGCCCAGCCCAGGACACAGGCGTCGGGCAGCAGTGCTTCAGCCAACAGACACCACACAGAACAGACCAGGCTGCCTCGCACACGCGCAGAGCCAAGCCGTGGCGCTGCCAACCCTTCATCCAGCGTTCAGTGCCACGTTGTCTATAAACACGGACTCACTGTGCTGCACACCTGAGACCAACATGACACCGCGCATCAATGATGCTTCAATAAAAAGTTAAAAAATCACCACCACCACCTTCAGAGAGCCCGCGCGTGATATGACAGAGACCCAGCCGGGACCCCAGGAAGCACTAGAGCCCGGAGGTCACCCTCGGCTCTGGGCACCCCCATTCCCCACACAGGATGGGGGGCGGGCCTGGGACTCTTTGTGACCCCCATGGGCTCCTTTGTCTGTGGAGTTTTCCAGGCAAGAATTCTGGAGCGGGCTGCCTGCCTGCCCTCCTTCAGGGGATCTTCCGGACCCAGGGATCAAGCCCAAGTCTCCTGTGTCTCCTGCGTTGGCAGGCGGGTTCTTAACCAGCTGAGCTGCCAGGGATTCCCCCCCACCACACAGACCCAGAGTCAGATAAAGGCTTTGAAATGGGAAATCCATAGACCACTTCACTGCTCGAGGCTTACAACACACATCCCTGCACAGACGCACGTCTACAAAGAAGCTGAAAGGATGTTCACAACAGAACTGTGTACAGAGGAGGACAGGGAACAGGGCCACGTGCCCCAGGAGCGGAAGACTGGCGAAGCCCACACATGCAGACCCCAGAATCCTATGCAGTCAGCCCCAGGAGCAGAAGACTGGTGAAGCCCACACATCCAGACCCCAGAATCCTATGCAGTCAGGAGAGATGCTTCGTGACCATCATTTCTTCCCATAAAGAAGTATTTAATATTTTAGGTTAAAGCGTGAGTTTTACGCTTTATTAAAAGCCTAAAACTCTTATGAATATTATCATCCCCTTCCTGTCAAACAGAATACAGAGGAAGAGGTTGCCGAGGCCGTGGACAGAGGCGTTACCCACCGATCTGCGGGGGGTGAGATTAAAGGCGTCTTCCCTCTCAGCGCTCATCTGCGTGTTTTCTTACTGTGCAGACAGTGCTTTGTACAGTTTAACAAAAAGGAGATGAAATAAGTAACTTAGCTTTTAAGACCCGGGAGCACTCTCACCCACGTTCTCTTTTGTAATCCTCAAAACCAGGAGCAGACGTGAGGGCTTCCACCGCTGGCCCCCGACCGCCAAATCCGACCCGAGCCGTCAACGCGGTCTGCAGTATTTCTTGCTGTTTTCTTCCTCTCTGTTCTTCTAAGCCCTTCTCCTCCGGCAGGGGCCCTGCCTGAGGTGTCTGGGGACCCAGGAACGGGCCTTAGGGGGGGCAGGCACGCGCCCACTGGGTCATACACCAAAGCAGGCATGTTTAGGAAGCACATTTTCCTGGAGACGACACGGAGAAGGTTTTGTTCTTATGTCTGGGGGGTTGGGGGCGTGCTGCGCGGCTTGAGGGATCTCAGCTCCCTGACCAGGCGCTGAATCTGGGCCCAGCAGTAAAACTCGCAGAGTCCAACGGCACTGGACAGCCAGGGAAGTCCCAGTATTCCAAAGATGCCGTGGCCCCCGGAACGTATGGCCCTGTGCCGGGCCCTCCAGAGCACCCTTCTTCCAGCTCCTCTCGCTCCGTCAGGCCCCTTCCCTGGCCAGTTCCCCAGAGCCCCCCTTCTTCCTGTGTTTCCCATGACCTGTCCTCTGCCCTACGGTCCCACCTGCCAGATCTGTGTCCTGAAAGACTGCCAGACTCTCATCTTGGGGCTCTCTGACATATCAAAGAAAGTTGCGTGTCCTCCGAGGGCGAGTCACCCACTCATCTTGGGGCTCTCAGACAAATCAAAGAAAGTTGCGTGTCCTCCTAGGGCGAGTCACACACACTGAACTCCGTGATGGCTCTAGGAGGCCTGCACCCTCCTGAGGCCCACCCGTGGGCGGGCTCTGTAGCAGGCTGAATAGTGTCCCTCCCAAATCTCATGTCCTCCAGAACTTCAGAATACCACCTTGTTTGGAAATACAGTAAGCCCCCTACATACGAACCTTCGAGCTGCAAACTTTCAAAGGTTCAAACACGCACTGGCAGGTCCAGTCACGCAGTCGTTAGCACTTCACGTGTCTGGCGCACACGGCCGCTGGCGCCGTCGTGCGCGTCAGTGTACAGAGCACAGCAGCGCAGCGTCTTTACCTCAAGCCCAGCACGTGCGGAAGCAATGGCGATGCAGCTGGTGCTGTTGTTTAGTCACTCGGTCACGTCCAGCTCTTCTGCAGTCCCAGGGACTGTAGCCCGCCAGGCTCCTCTGTCCTCATTTCCCAGGAAGAATACCGGGATGGGCTGCCATTTTCTTCTCTAGGGGATCTTTCCAACCCAGGAATCGAACCCAAGTCTCCTGCTCTGACAAGTGGATCCCTTACCACTGAGCCACCTGGGAAGCTGACGCAACTGGCAGTACTGTACTTTTCAAGGCACTGCACTGTAAGATTAAACACGTTTCATTTTCGTGTTAGTTTTTTAATACTTGTGTGAAAAGTATTATAGACCCATTACAAACTACCACACAATTGCACTCATCTCACACACTAGTAAAGTCATGCTCAAAATTCTCCAAGCCAGGCTTCAGCAATACGTGAACTGTGAACTTCCAGATGTTCAAGCTGGTTTTAGAAAAGGCAGAGGAACCAGAGATCAAATTGCCAACATCCGCTGGATCATGGGAAAAAGCAAGAGAGTTCCAGAAAAACATCTATTTCTGCTTTATTGACTATGTCAAAGCCTTTGACTGTGTGGATCACAATCAACTTTGGAAAATTCTTCAAGAGATGGGAATACCAGACCACCTGACCTGCCTCTTGAGAAACCTATATGCAGGTCAGTAGGCAACAGTTAGAACTAGACATTGAACGACAGACTGCTTCCAAATAGGAAAAGGAGTATGTCAAGGCTGTATACTGTCACCCTGCTAATTTAACTTATATGCAGAGTACATCATGAGAAACACTGGGCTGGACGAAGCACAAGCCGGAATAAAGATTGCCAGGAAGAAATATCAATAACCTCAGATATGCAGATGACACCACCACCCTTATGGCAGAAAGTGAAGAGGAACTAAAAAGCCTCTTGATGAAAATGAAAGAGGAGAGTGAAAAAATTGGCTTAAAGCTCAACATTCAGAAAACAAAGATCATGGCATCTGGTCCCATCATTTCATGGGAAATAGATGGGAAAACAGGGGAAACAGTGTCAGACTTTATTTTGGGGGGCTCCAAAATCACTGCAGATGGCAACTGCAGCCATGAAATTAAAAGACGCTTACTCCTTGGAAGGAAAGTTATGAAAGCTGAAACTCTAGTACTTTGGCCACCTCATGCGAAGAGCTGACTCACTGGAAAAGACTCTGATGCTGGGAGGGATTGGGGGCAGGAGGAGAAGGGGACGACAGAGGATGAGATTGCTGGATGGCATCACTGACTCGATGGACATGAGTTTGAGTGTACTCCGGGAGTTGGTGATGGACAGGGAGGCCTGGCACGCTGCGATTCATGGGGTCGCAAAGAGTCGGACACGACTGAGCGACTGAACTGAACTGAGACAGTATATTGAAAAGCAGAGACATTACTTTGCCAACAAAGGTCCGTCTAGTCAAGGCTATGGTTTTTCCTGTGGTCAGGTATGGATGTGAGAGTTGGACTGTGAAGAAAGCTGAGCACTGAAGAACTGATGCTTTTGAACTGTGGTGTTGGAGAAGACTCTTGAGAGTCCCTTGGACTGCAAGGAGATCCAACCAGTCCATCCTAAAGAATATCAGTCCTGGGTGTTCATTGGAAGGACTGATGCTAAAGCTGAAACTCCAGTACTTTGGCCACCTCATGCGAAGAGTTGACTCATTGGAAAAGACTCTGATGCTGGGAGGGATTGGGGGCAGGAGGAGAAGGGGACGACAGAGGATGAGATGGCTGGATGGCATCACTGACTCGATGGACGTGAGTCTGAGTGAACTCCGGGAGTTGGTGATGGACAGGGAGGCCTGGCGTGCTGTGATTCACGGGGTCGTGAAGAGTCAGACACGACTGAGCGACTGCACTGAACAGTTTCCCTGGTGGTCAGATGGTAAAGAGCCCGCCTGCGATGCAGGAGATCTGGGTTCAATCCCTGGGTCAGGAAGATCCCCTGGAGGAGGGCATGGCAACTCACTCCGGTATTCTCACCTGGAGAATCCCATGGACAGAGGAGACTGGCAGGCTAAGGTCCATGGGGTCGCAAAGAGTCAGACACAACTGGGCGACTAACACTTTCACTTTTCCGAATCTGCACGTGCAGGCCAGAGTCCCCCGGACACTCCCCGTGGCTGCCTCTCTGTCGGAGCCTCAGGGTGCCCCCTCGCCCCCCAACCCCCCTGCCTCCAGTGTTCCTGCTTCATGCCGATTCCATCCACCCAGGTTCTGAACCCAGCACCCTCTACCACAATGCATGCCCTCCCCTCCCACATCCTATTAATAAAACAAAGTAAAAATTAAATTACTTCTAACACACCCCCCCAGTCTGCTTTCAAGAGGGCCGGATGGTTTGAAATTCTAATTTGCTTTCCAAGGTCTTAAAATAATTTCACAAGAGCCGCAACGCCACCGCCCCCACCCCGCCCGCATCACACAGCAGGCTCAGACAGCAGGGCTACCAGGCGACACATCAGAACTGTGAGCGGGGAGGACAGTGTCTGGACCACGGGAGGGCTGGGAGCAGCTCCCTGCCCCCCAGGTCCCAGGGGCCGTCTCGGGCAGGACCCCGCCCTCTCTGTACCGCAGTCTCCCGTCTGTAAGGCGACACGGGAGGCGTTCCAAGTCTGCTCAGGCTAAGGTCCCTTCCTGGCTGCTGCCAGTCACGAATTCAGAGCCGCTGGCCCGGTCTGGACTTCTGGACTGCGATGAGAGTCCTTGGGGCTCATCCAGGTGCAGTCCCCCTCCCCGGGCACGTGGAAGAAACGTCCCAGTCCTGGGCGGGGCCGAGTCCAGTTCTGGCCTGTGACGTGAGCAGGAGTGGTCCCTCCTGGGCAAAGGCACTGAGCCATCTCCACCCGATGCCCCCTTAGCAGTGACCATGGAGGCCCTGGGGCTTCCCAGGGGGCACGGTGGGGAAGACCACCCCCCTGCAGTGCCAGAGACAGAAGAGACACAGGTTCCATCCCTGGGTTGGGAAGATCCCCCAGAGAAGGGCATGGCAGTTCAGGATTCTTGCCTGGAGAATCCCATGGACAGAGGAGCCTGGTGGGCTACAGTCCACGGGGCCACAGAGTGTCAGACACGACTGAGTGAGCAGACAATAACAACAGAAGCACCACGCTGAGATGGTGGAACCAAGGTCCACCCTGGGTCTCGGTTACGAAGCGGGAGGGAGCCATCCTGGAGAGCCACCCGATTCACCTCAGACTTGGAACAGGCAAAAGCCAGGTCTGACTGTTTCCACCACTGAGGCTGCAGGACATATTTATCAGAGCAGCACAGCCTGGCCTCACCGGACTAACACAGGTACTATTTCTGATCTGATAATGAGGAATCTGGGCAGAAAGTAAAGGGGCCTGCATGAATTCACACACCAACAGCAGCCAAATCCAGTGAGCAGAGACTTGCCGGTGGTTCAGTGGTTAAGACTCCACACTGCCTATGCAGAGGGCTAGGGCCTGATCCCTGCGCAATGTGCCCAGAAGATTTTAATTTTTTTTAATTAAAAAAAAAAGCAGACAGTGAGACCAAGACTGAACGAGCAAGGGGGTGAGTGGTGTGGGTCTCAGACTGCCTCTAACGCGAGCCAAGGGCAAGGCACAGGGCAGAGGGCAGAGACAGCCTCCCAGCGAGGTCCACCCCGACTGGACGTTACAGGGATGAACCGGGGCAGAGGAAGGACAGATCTGAGAGGGAATCGGCAGGTGCAAACACCCAGAGGAGAAATCAGACACAGAGCCGTGACTCTCGAGCGTGGCTGGCGTCTCAGGGGCGGCAGGGAAACGAGGGCTGCAGAGGCAGACACAGGAGCCCCGAGGTGGAGGGGCGACCAGAGGCTTTCCCAGGTCGTGCCTGGAAAACCAGGGCGAGGCGGCCTGCAGCCGTGTCTGTCCTGACCCGGGAGGGCCTGCCATCGGTCCGCCTGTTGTCTCCCCGTCGGCCGCTCAGCTCTGGCACTTCTGCAGCCCGCAGGCGTGTCAGTCAGCGACGGGGAGGGTGGGCTCCTGGGACCCACCGCCGCCGGCTACTGGGTTCAACCACAGACACTCCACCTGAGGGTGGTCGGACCCATGTGAGCCCAGGCAGAGCGGGAAAGGCCTCAGATCTCCAGCCATCTCCCTTCCTGTGCAGAGAAGCGGGCACAGAGAGGGGAAGGAACCTGCCTAGAGCCTCCAGCAAGTCCGCGGCGCGGCGTCGTGACTGGCCCCAGCTGTTCCTTCACTACTCCACTTCTTAGATCCTGGGGTCCTGGGATTTACGAGTCACCAGAAACTGGCCCTTTGCTGATTCAGCAGCGGGCCGACAACACACCTTCCACTTACTGGCTGTTAGTTCTGGCCTAATACGCAAGGAGGAGGGGTAAGATGACCCAGGATCTCAGGGGCAAATGCTGAGCTCGGACGCCTTCACGGGTCCCGGCAGAACAGGCCCTGCACTCTGCCAGCCCCGGGCTCCTCCCCACCCGCACTCCCCAGGAGCCTGCAAGACACCCTGGGGTGTGGCCCGAGAGTGCTTCAGCCTCGCAGCCCCTCTGCGCCGTGAGGCCCTGTGCACCGAGACCAGGAGAATCTCAAGGCCTGGTGCCCGGGAACCACTCCCTGTTCACCCCGGAAGGGATGCTGGCTGCTGGCAGAATGCATGCTATTGGATAAACACGAATCTCAGAACACAGCAACTCCCAACTGTCCCCAAGCCTGAGCCTGCCTCCCACTCAGCTCTCAGAGCAGCCAACGGGCACGTCCGCACACGCCGCCAGCCTTCACAGCACAGACACGACGAGGGCAGAAAAGGTAAGAGGAAAGGGCCCCGGCCCAGATGGCAGGTTCGAACACACCGTCCACCACTCTGCTGCCCTCGTGCAGTCGGGGCAGACATCACTAATCAATCACGGACTCTGCCCTACTGAGCACAGCCTGGACCCCACCACAGCCCATTCCTGTCAGCAGCAGCCATCTATCAGAGCTGGCGCACGAGAGGAAAGCCACTCCCCACACCTGCCATCGCGGCCATGGGTCTCAGACACGAGGGCTGCCTTTCACCTCTGGGCGTACATTTGTCTGATGTCGTGAGTGAAAGATTGAGGACACAGCTAGAAGGGGAAGGAAGCGTGCCTGGGAAGAGGGATTGTAAGTGGCACCCTGCTGAGCAAGAGCTGCCAGGCGCAAGGAAGCAGTGGGCGGGGAAGCCGGCGTCTGCGTGCTGTGAACCCAGGTAGCGCTCTGAGAGGCCACGAGGCTCCTCGAGAGCCAGGACACGGAGCTCAGACTTCCTCAAGGGTCTGGCGGGGTGCAACATGTATATTATTTGCATTTTTCAGTTCCTCTGCTGTGGTCAGGTTATTGGCTTAGAAAAAGGGAGGGAAAATGTGAAAAGCAAGGTCACCCTAAGGACTGGTGCTAGAACCAGGCTTACTTAAAACCCTCACAAGTGCACCAGGCAAAAGAATGTGCACGAGATTGCCCAGACTGCCAAGGCTGCAGATGGTGCCGCCTGCCTGTGAGGGGAAACGAGGCCATCAGGCCGTGTGGCAGGGAGGAGGAAGCAGCGGGCGGTGGCAGGGAAGCCAGGAGGCCCGGAACAGGAGCAAGGCAAGCTCAGGACCAACACAGAAGCTCCTGCAGCCACTCCAGGGACCGAGCCTCCAAGACTCACTGGCCCCAGGGGCTGACACAGAATCGGTTCAACGCCATCATCGTCTAGGTCCACAGCAGCGGCTCCCAAAGAGGACAGTTCTTTGCGGAGCTGGTGGAAAAAGCAAGGTGAAGGCTGCTTGGGCAGGTCGCAACCCCAGGGCCTTCTGCTGCTCTCATCACGGGTTTCTGTCCACGGCTCCCTGTGGCCCTCAGGGATGGGTCATTGGTCTTGGTCAGGCAGAAGAGGCAAAAGGTACAAACCCATCCCTGTCACTTCCTGCCTGTGTGACCTCGGCCAGTGACCCCACCACCTGCCCCTCGGCAGCTCCGCAGTAGAGACAACGGCTGCTCCCAGCACTGAGGACGAGGCGAGGTGCCCTGCGCTCCACAGACACTCCGGGGCCTCTGTCGTCAGTCTGTACAAGACCTCCCACACTTCTCTTCTCCAGCCCTGAGAGAGTAACAGCAGTCACGCGGAGCCCCGTCGTCTCTCAGACACGCTGCTCTCCTATCACCGTGCCCTTCTGCCTGCAGGGACCTTCCTTCACCCCACCTTACACTCCCAGGTAGCTTCTCTGCTTCCAGTCCTTTCACTGAGGGATGCCTCCTCCAGGAAGCCCCTCTGACTCTTCCAGGTGGACCAGTTGCTTCCCCACTCTCCGAGGATACCCCTTCTAGCTCTAAGACCCCCTCTCCACCCCATGCTGGCTTTACTAGCCTTTGTCTGTCCACCCCACCAGACAGAGACATCTAGGGCAGGTGAGGGTTAGGAAGGAGGGAGGTCGGGAGAAAGCCCAGGGAGCTCCGAGAGAAAAGCACTCCCACCTAAACAGGGTGTGTAGCCAAGTCAGCCCAAGGCCCGGACAGCATTCTCTTTGGGGACTGAAGGGGCTGTGGGTGTTCGCTGTCCGCAGTCACAGGTGACCCTGCGAAGTGCTGCAGCCTTCTGGAGGTCCACCCTGGTCCTACAACGGGTGCCCTTGAACGTCACCTCTGGGCACACCTGAGCTTTCCGCTGATGGCGCACACCTGGCCAGCTATCCGGCTGGCCTCTGGCACCCCCATCCGATTCTCTCTACAAAACCTCCTGCCTGCCCAGCCTGCTGCTGATTTAAGAAACTTTTTGGCTACCCCCACCCCAAGAGGCCCCTCTCTTTCCTTCACGTCCATAGAGTTAACTGAGGCTCTGGAAGCCCATCAGTGGGGTGGGCAGGGTGCAGCCTCTATAGGCCCCTCCCAGGACCCCCATTCCTGCCCCTACTCCGTGGGACACCTTGGGCCCCAGACTTCCGGCCTGATGTCAGCCCTGGGTCTCTACCTGTTAGGTGAACTCGGGCCAAACACTGCCCCATCTGACCTCAGTGTCTCTCCAGGTAGGTTGAGAGAGTCAGAGTTAATTCTGCTCTGATCTCACAGTTCAGTTCAGTCGTTTAGTCGTGTCCAACTCTTTGCAACCCCATGAATCGCAGCATGCCAGGCCTCCTTGTCTATCACCAACTCCCGGAGTTCACTCAGACTCATGTCCATCAAGTCAGTGATGCCATCCAGCCATCTCATCCTCTGTTATCCCCTTCTCCTCCTGCCCCCAATCCCTCCCAGCATCAGTCTTTTCCAATGAGTCAACTCTTCTCATGAGGTGGCCAAAGTACTGGAGTTTCAGCTTTAGCATCATTCCTTCCAAAGGACTGATCTCCTTTAGAATGGACTGGTTGGTCTCCTTGCAGTCCAAGGGACTCTCAGGAGTATTCTCCAACACCACAGTTCAAAAGCATCAATTCTTCTGATCTCACAAGTCCCTTCCAAAGAGCCATCGGGACCACCCTCCCTGAAGCCCAGGGAGGAAGCACTTCCCAGGAACCCCTAGACTTCTCTCTCCTCACTCCCAGGCTCCAGGGCTGAGGCTCCCACATATGAATCAGATTTTTTTTAAATGAAGGCTAGAGGCTGTGTCCAAGGAGAAGGCAGAGCCTGACAAGGCAGGTGCATCCCGCTAGGTGAGAGGGGACACCTGTCACCAGAGGCCGGATGAAGATCCTGGCACGACCCTCCTGGGGGTTGCGCCTCAGCCTCCTTCCGGCTGCCCTGGCAATCAACTGCCACCATCACCACTCAGCCTGGCGCTCCCAAGCATGCTAAGCTGCTTCAACCGTGTCCGACTCTTTGCAGCCCTCCGGGCTGTGGCCCGCCAGGCTCTTCTGTCCATGGGATTCTCCAGGCACAAATACTAGAGTGGGTATCCATGTCCTTCCCCAGGGGATCGTCCCGTCCCAGGGACCGAGCCCGCGTCTGTTACATCTACCTGTACTGGCAAGCGGGTTCTTTACCACGAGCACCCCCCCAGCTGCTGTCAAAGCAGGGAGAGCTCTGACGTCACCCCTCTTGCTGACTGCACTCCAGGACCCTTGGCCCTGTCTGCTCCTCAGCACGCGCTTGCCTCGGGATCTTTGCACTTGCTGCTCCTCTGCTGGAGCCCCCTGCCCCCTCCCCCCACCCCCGACAGCTGCACGGCCTGCTCTCTGACCTCTGGAGCCTGCTCTCTGACCTCTGGAGTCTCTACTCGGACGGCACCCTTTCAGTGGGTCTTTCTTGGCCCCTGGGGAGTTAAAACCGGAAGCTTCCTGAAATACTCTCCAGAATCCCAGTCCCACTCCCTGCTCTATCTTTCCCATACCGCTCTAAACGAGCAGGGGTGCTTGTCTGTCTGACATTCACTGAGTACCCACCAGGTGCCAGGAGCTGTGTCTGGCCCTGAAGACGTAACAGTAGACCAGGCAGCCCACACCCCCGCCTCGGCACACTTCTGAGCCAGTAATAAACCAAGATGCCCAGTGTGGCTGAAACCAAGGGCACCGCAGCTGCTCAGCTGGCAGAAGAGTGTCCCCACTTCCCAAAGGGGGAACTGTATGACCAGGACCAATACGGGAAGCCGTTATTTGT
Source organism: Bos taurus (assembly GCF_002263795.3). Lineage (NCBI taxonomy): Eukaryota > Metazoa > Chordata > Mammalia > Artiodactyla > Bovidae > Bos > Bos taurus. The sequence goes on from NC_037329.1 coordinate 134,901,456, forward strand.
AAGGCTGCTGAGCTTTTGGTCATAAAAGCCCCCTACTGCCCCACCCCCCGCACTGGAGCCAAATGAGCCCAGACTGGGGACTCAGAGAATTCCAGACTTTAACTCCCGATCTGCTGTCTGCAGTCTGCACGTCAGATTGTGGCTGTCTGTGAAAAGGAATGAAGAGACACCTCTGGGGTCCTCGTGAGAACGGACCCCCATTTCTGACTACTGCCAACGTGCCAGGCATCGCGCAGACAGGACTGCACCATACCCTCTTCATCACCCTACAGAGGCGGCATCACTACCCAGAGAAGGGAAGCTTAGAAACCCCGTCAGTCCCCCAGAAACCAGCATGGGCCACGCACTGGGCTAGCGGCACCCTGCATCGTCACTCAGCTTAATCTCTCACTACGCCTGTGAGAGAGATCCTCCTCCTATCTCCATTTTACAGATAGGGAAAGCCGGGCACGGAGAGGTTGAGAACGGCACCCAAAGTCACACAGCCGAGAGGAGAGCAGACTGAGCCCCTGCGGCACCGTCTCTTTCTCCTCCAAGACCACTCCCCACACGATGCAAACCGGGACGGACGCTGGCAGTCTAGAAAGCTCATCCCAGGTACACTGCCGCAGGACCTCCAGGCACAAATACACACGCGTGCGTGAGTGGGCTGAGCTACCCCTTCACTCGGCCGTTTCTGAGACAGCCAGCCCTCATTCCCGCCTGAGAGAGTGCTCTCCACGCGCTCCCACTGCCCTGCCATCGTTAAGTTCTCTCCTTTCAGTGAGGGCTCAGAGAGGTGCGGCCACGTGCCTGAGCTCACACCGCAAGCTGCCGTGGGCAGTGACCCCCAGCCCAGTGCTCTCCTGACCTCACGGGGCGCCAGCAGGCACCCAGCTGGTGGCGAGAAGCTGCCTGAACGAGGAAGTCTGCTTTTCCGACACGCATAAAGCAGGCCCCTAATCCTTGTTATTAATGTAAATAATACTCTGGCAGAGAAAGCAAGCTCCCTGCCTCCCAAGGGGCTTCAGGGGATTACGTCTACAGTGTCCGCTGCAGCAAGGACAATAACCGGTTGACTCTTATTAAAACTCCAATAATGCGGTGTGATTGCGGCTTTGATAAGCGCACTGCCGCGCGCGGGGGTCAACCGCGCTAGGAAAATGTAATTAGACTAATAAATTCCGGGCAATCCTTTTGTGCTTTTTTCTCTCTCTTTGCTCCAAGGAGGAGCCACGTACCAGACCTCATTACCCACGTGGAGGCCCCACGGTGGACGCTGCTGCTAAGGGAAGTAGACCACAGACGGCCTGGGCCTGAGAGGAGGAAACCCCTCGGCCCCGGGCGCGCCGGCCGAATGGCGGAGGCTCCAGGGAGCCGGGGGTGCGTGAGGGGGGCTGGACTTAGTACAGGACCTGGTGTGGCACCTCGAGATCTGAGAGAGCAGCTGACGGGAGTCACAGGGGAGACAGATGCCAGGGGAGGCTCAGCCTCACTCAAGCCCCCGGGCCGCCCCGGCCTTGAACTGCGGAGCACCAGCCCCCACCTGGGGCAGGCCACACTTACAGGAGTCCGTATTTAGGAGACCCCCCCACACCTCCTAACACCCGACTTTTCAAAGTTCAGCCAATGTGGCTAGAGCACTTGTTCGGAAAACACGAATCTTCCAGGGCAATCCCTGTGTTGGGGGACAATTTGAGCATCGTGCAGATTTTCCATTTGCTTCCACGGGATTTCACCCACAAGGAGCAGCAGGCAGACAAGACAGCTGCCCTGCGGAGCCAGGTGGGAAGACAGACACACACACCTCACTGGGCCAGGGGCCACCCACGCTGGGGCCACAAGCCTCCCTCCCGTCGCTTCCCAGGCCCGCTCGCCTCCCCACTCTCTCCCTTCTCCGTTTTGTTTTTCTCTCCATCCTCTTGCCTTTTCCTTTCCGCACCTGCTTTCCTTCCTTCCTTGTGCACGCTGGGCGGCAGGCGTGCGAACTGCACGGGTGGCCAGCAGGCAGGATGGCACACACGCCCACGAGCAAACGCCAGGTCTCCTTCAAGACGGAGCGCCACGCTTGGCAGTCTAACATTCATGCATTTCTTAACCTGAACCGTGGACAGAGCACGGCTGCCACCACATTCGACTCCTACTTTTCACGTGCTTGAATGCTGTGCTCTTAACCCCATCTTCCCATAAGCTCGCGGCTTTTACTGTGTGATTTCAGGCAGCACGATGGTATCGAGGCGCTCAGAAGGGTCTGTTACAGAAAAGGGGTGGCTCTTCTCATGCACCAACCATCCTGTGAGGCAAGAGCAGCGATGGGGACCACGTGCCCGTCACACAGGCGGGGACGTGCCGCCAGGGTGGGCCGAGACTCACCAATGACGTCACGCTGGCCGCACTCCTGGGTTTTCACGGTGGCTGCTCACCTGTTCTGCGTCCAGTGACGGCAGGAGAGCCAGGTGAGAACGGGCTTCAGAGTTAAGTCCCAGCTCTACTGCCTAGCTCTGTACCCCGAGCAAGCTGTAACAAGCTCCCCATGGCTCAGTTTTCTGAGCTATATGATGGGAGCAGCTCAGAGTGGTCGTGACAATTATAAAGTTAATCAACACAGCAGACCCTGACTCTTTCACGCTGTTGCTTAGCTCAGTGCCTGGGGCACTGCCACCCCCCCAAAACGCTGGCCACGTCCACCATCAGGCCCCCGTGACCTCCAGCAGCAGCTGAAAGACGGAAGCCGGGGATGGGGATGGAAGATGGGATGCCAGGCTGGCAAGTGCAGGCTCTTGGTGCCCAACCCAGATTCAATCTCAGCTCTCCCTTCCTCTTCTGTGGCCCCAGATGGGTATCTGGGCTCAGCCTCAATGTGTTCATCCACACGGGGTAAAAATTAAAGACTCCTCATTGAGCAGCTGAGGATTCATGGACTCCCCCATGTGAGTTGCTCGAACAGGGGGCCCAGCCCATGAAACCCATGACCCCCACCCGGCATCCCCATCTGCCATCACCCTTGACTCACATGCTGTGCTCCTCTGCCCCGGACTCGGCCCCACCACCCTGCGGGCCCAGGGAGGGCTGTGCTGGGCTGGAGTCCCTTAACCCCTCACCCATCCGTGCCCTGAGGATGCCGGCACACAGGCCAAGAGAAGACCAACACAGCCAACCATTGGGGGGCCGGCCACGCGCCGAAAGGCAGCTCCTCCCTGACCCTCCCAGGACACCCCAGCAGCCTGGGCCCAGGGGGGGACAGGAGAGCAGAGCTTGAGCCCCGGCCGTCAGCAGGGGCGCTACACTTTACACGCACCCACGCACTTCACGGCGAGCGACAGGGAGGCCCGGCATGCTGCAGTCACGGGGTCGCAAAGCGTCGGACACGACTGGGCGACTGAATGACAGCAACGCATTTCAGCTTCATGACCGCCCAGTCAACAAGGTAATACACTCCCACTTCACAGACGGGGAAACTGAGGCTCAGAGAGGCTCACAAAGGTAGGAAGCTGCGCCGCTGGGGTCTGAGCCAGGTCCGCGGCCACAGTCTTTGTTCCCATCACACCCCCCGCCCCCCACCACCTAGCTGGCAGGTCCGGCCACGTGGCCAGCTCATCCTCTATCCCCTCACCCCCCTCCTGTTAAAGAGAAGCAATGCCAGACCCACCTACATCTCCAGATTACTCAAGAAGCAAGAGGGCAACGTTCTCTGAGATCAGGAAAGGAGACCTGGAAGAAGGGGAACCTGCCCGACCTCCCCCACCCCTGGCCAGAGCTGCAGGAGCCCAGCTCGGACCCCAGCGCCTCCACGTCCATTCCCCGGTGACCAGACCCCAGGGCAGTATGGCAGCGGCATCCGGCCTCTGCTCGGGCACTTCCAGGGCAAGAGCCCACCACGCCCAAGGCAGTCTACTCCAACTGTAGGTATCTCGAGCTGCTGGAAGCCTCGGACCCAAGAATTCGTCGGGCCCAGAGGACAGCCCTATTGGGCTGCGGGGACAAACTCCATCGTTCTCCCTGAGCACAGTCTTCACACGCCCCTGCCTCCCCACAGCTCTTTCTGGGCCAAATATTTTACTGCCTTCAGCCTCCCCTACAGGGACGAAAAGGATAATGAAGAAGATAAAGGTAATTTCAGCGACTAACATTTAACGAACATAAAATGGGCATTATTCTACATCAAGAATCAGCAAACTCTGGCCCGTGGGCAGAATCCGCCTGCCTGCCTGTTTTTATATGTACGGCTTGTGAGCCAAGAATGGGTTTTGCATGTTTAAACGATTAGGGGGAGGGGGAATCAGAAAAGAGGACTCACTGGTGACACATGGCAACTATAAGAAATTCAAATTCCAGTGCCTATAAAAATAAAGTTTTATTGGAACACAGCCCTGCCCATCATTTACATATTGGCTACAGCTGCTTCAAGTTACTATGGCAGAGTTGAGGAGTTTGGCAGAGGCTCCAAGGCCCCAAAAGGCTCAAATGTTTACTATCTGGAACCTTTACAGGAACAGTTTGCAGGTTCTTATTCCAGACGCTTTACATGTACCATCTCAGTCCTCAGCACAACCCACGAGGAGCCGACTGCTACGACCTTCACTTCACAGACAAAGGAGCAGAGGCTCAATCACCCAGCTGCCAATCCCACTGCCTCATGGTGGTGGAATGCAGACTGGAGCCCAGACAACCTGACACGTGTCTGCGTCTCACCCACTCCCCTCGTCCTGTCGGACTCAGGGCTGACGTCTACCACGTGCCACAGGCCATGGCGCCGTCCCACTCCCCTGCCTATCGGCCCTCCTGGCTTTCGCTGTGCCTCACGGGAATGACCAGAGGGCCTGGTCAGCTCATCGGCCACTGTGACCCCAAAATCCTCTCCTAATCCTCATGGCTCTTTGTGATCTTTCCCAAGCCCACCCTTAAATGGGACTATAAACCCACTGCTCTCTGGATACTAAAAAAAAAAATCGATCCACAAGCACCCTCCAGTCTAGGGACAGCAGCAAATATGATAAAGTCAGTAGCTCTCGCCAGAGGTCTCTAAAACTTTATGAGAGCCAATAAATCTTGCTCTCGGGCTGCCCACTGGCTTCAAATAAACCCGTCCTGCCCACGATCTCCCAGAAGCAGAAAGCAGAAGTCCCTGGGACTGCTGTCCAGGTTATGGAAATCTCAAGGCCTCCCTCCCCACTCCTCGCTCTCCGTGAATATACATGAGGGGAGACGCCAGCATGCTCTGTTGCCATGGAAACTAGGCTAGGCTACATCTGCATTAGGAAGGATTAAAGACAGACGTTAGAGGCGGAAGTACTCCAGAGGGAGGTCCAGACACACGGGTCCCTAATCTGAGATTAAAGTTTCTCAACGAGGTTTCTGCCCCATTATTAACTCTGAGCTTAGATGCACATTATAAACCACAGAGCTCATCCATAAACACAAATCAGTGTATCTGGAAGGCAAATATTTGATTTTTATTTATATGCATATTAAATAGAGCCGTATCTCAGCTGGCTAGAAGAAACCCAGACAAAAAGCGCAGGCACTGCCAGCCAGCAACCACAGGCCAGCGTCAGACCATGGAGCCGCTACTATCAGCTTCCACAGAATTTCTAATTAAGTTGCTGACAGTCAAAAGTTGAAATATTTTTCCAGCACAATTCTGAGTTCTGCCTGTTTTGGAAAAGAACCTAGCGATTGGGCGGTAGCCACCCCAGGCAGCAGCAGCCGGCCGGCGCTGACGAGGGGCCGTCCCTGCAGGCAGCACCCGCGTGCCAGGCCCCACTGTCCCCAGTACCCTCTTCACACCTCGTCTCTCCTGGAGGGTCCCCGCAGGCTCCTGAATCTGTGACATCCCACCCGAGGACCCGCACCCCCGCTTCACTGGTGGAAACACCGAGACCGACAGGGGAAAACGGCGTGCCTAAAACGCAGCAGCAGATTCGTGACAAAGCTGGTCCCCAACACGCAGGCCGGGCTCAGCTCAGACCCATCAGGAAGGAGGGCCAAGGCGCTGGGCTAGTACCTGTCAGCTGCAAACGTGTCTAAGGTGAAAAGCAGACTTTTCTGCTGACTCCAATCTTGCCAGCTTCACTCCATCTCTTTGCAGGGAGCAGGGAAGGAGGATGGAAAGCGCTGCAGAGACAGGGAGAATGTCTCCTCAGACCCTCCCCAACCCCCGTCTCCCACCACCCCTGCCGGCCCACGGCTGCGCCCAATGCTGTCTAGGACTCCGAGGAAGAAAAGGCTGGGGCCGCAGCCCAGGACAGGCGGGCAGGCAGCCCCCAACTTCCCAGCTGACGACTGCAGCTCAGATGAGCAGAGAACATCAGCTGGGCCGGGCTCAAACCCCTCTCTGGTATTTGCTCGCCGTGTGGCCTTGGCAAGGTCACCTAACCTCTCTGAGCCCGTCTCTTCACCTGCACACAGGAGTAGCAGCAGCACTCCTGGGCTGTCTTGCTGTGCAGGCCAGACAAAGCCACACCAAAGCACCTGGCAGAGTGGCAGGCACACAGTCAGGGTCACGTCTGACCCTTGACAACCCCGTAGCCTAACAGCCCGCCAGGCCCTTCTGTCCATGGGATTCTCCAGTCAGGAACACGAGAGTGGGTAGCCTTCCCCTCCTACAGGGGATCTCCCCGGCCCAGGGGTCAAACCTGGGGCTCCCGCATTGCAGGCGGGCTCTTCACTGTCTGAGCCCCCAGGGCCCCCATAAACCAGTGTACCTCACAGCCTCTCAAAATCTGCTCCCACGCCGGCCAGCCAGTCACCCCCCGGCGCCTGCTGATCAGTTCCACCCTCCACCTGCAGCTCCAGCCACGCTCCCCGCTCCCCACCAGCGGGTGACTCACCAGCTGGCCTCGCCTGCACTAAACCCAGCAGGCACGTCCTCACCTCTGTGACTCAACCCAAGCGGTGAGCCTGGCTCAGAACACCGTTCCCCACACTCGCCCTGCAACTCAAGACCACCCAGATCCAGGGTTCCACAACCTCCCCGAGACCCTCAAACCTCTGTCCACCCTGACCTCTGCTCCTTCATTCACCCGGAGGAATTTGGTCCTGTTCTCTAATATTCTGTAAGGCACCACCCTGTGCCTTTAGCATCTCGAAGGATGCGGCTCACACATCTTTTGAGTTCCTCTGAGGGGACATCAGGTGTTTATAATGGCCACACACCCAGCACCTCTTCTTTTGACACCAGCACCCCAAATTCCTGTCCTGGACTGATCCTACATTCCAAAACCCAGTCTTGGCAGGACTACCGATCACAAAGTTCCGAATGCCCCCAAGCCCGGACTGGTCAAAGCCTCTCAGTTAGATCCATGTCTCCCAGGACGTGGAACTCCATCCTGCACGGTCCTCGGAAGCTGGGGCTGCCCACCCTGGTGGTGCAGGTGGCAAAGAACCAGCTGCCAACGCAGGAGACTCAGAGACGTGGCTTCAACCCCCGGGTCGGGCAGACCCCCTGGCACAGGAAACGGCAGCCCACTCCAGTGTTCCTGCCTGGAGAATCCCATGGACAGAGCCTGGCGGGCTACAGTCCACGGGGTCGAAAGTGTCGGACACGACTGCGCACACACAGTGCCCATCCCAGTGGGTCCCAGAGGCTCTGAACAGGTCTTGCCAAGAGACCGCCTCCCTAGAGTTACCTGAGCTCCTGGCCTTTTAAAGGCAGTCCTTCAGTTCAACCTGATCCCATAAACTTGCTTCTGGTCAATCCCTTTTCTGCTGAAGTTGGCAGAAAAGAGCCCTCCCTGATTCGCTAGAACCCCCACCACTTACGTGCTCCCACATGCTTCCCAGAGCCCAGCCCACAGACGCCCATCAAGAGAGGCTCATGGGCACCACTTCCGCGCAGCCACAGAGGCCAAAACCCTCACGCTTTCGAGAAAAAGCCAGGATTTCAATAGCTTAAGTAACACAGCTTAATTTCCCCCATGTCAGCAAAATAAAATCCAAGTGCACCGAGAAAAAGTGGAGCGGTACCTCCTGCTCGAAAAAAATAAAAGGGAACAACAAGACGTTACTGAGCAGATTACACATAAAGCAGGTATTTCTGCAGATGTCAAAAATAAAACCTGAGGACCTAAGTAGGACAAACACAGCATGCGTAGATTTTCAGCGTTGGCTGAGAATGCAGCGAGACCAAAAGACGAGGCTGTCCAGCACGAGAGCAGCACTGGGGCCTGGGCAGACAGGCAGCCAACCCGCCCCCCAGAGCCCAGAGGAGGCCTGACGCAAGGGAAGGCCACTCAGAGCCAGCCGGCGGCTGAGAGGGGAGGGGAGAGATGCCCAAAGAGAGTGCGCTCAGAACCACCGTGGCCCAGGCAGCCAGGACCCTCCCCGTCTCCTCCGCACCACGGCAACCACCTCTGCCCGTCTCCTCTGCCACTGCATCGCCCCACAGCCTTCCCCAGCAGCGCACGTCAGGTTGTACTCCTCTGCCCGAACGCCCCCACCAGCACCCCCCACGCTCATCTTTCCGACCTCACCTCCGCCCACCCCCACCATGGGTCCTCCAGCTGGCTCCGCACGGCCCGACCACGGGGCCGTTGCACACACTGTTCCCTCTGCAGGAAGCCTCCTCCCCATCACGTCCTCACGGTTACTGCTGGCTCCCCTCAGGTCTCTAACCCACCCCCCTGCCTCTCTAGCTAAGATCTACTCTCTCCCATCCCAGGGCCCTCCTTCCTAACTCATCTTCCTCCACGACTCTCCCATTCTGAAATGGAATTATCCATCCACTTATGGTTTGTCTCCCCCAGCTGGAACAGAGGCTCCATGGGGGCAGCAACCTTGTTCTGTTCAGGACTGAATCCCTAACACCAAGGACAATGCTTGGGCCACAGACGGTACCCATAAACAAGGGCTGAGTGAACGAACGGAGTCCCTGAAGAAAAACCAGAGTATATCCAGGAAGGTTCACACGGCAGGATGATCAGAGGCCTGGCCCTGGGAACTGCCTGGGTTCCAGCCCCATCACCTCCCGTCCGCGCGCCCCTGGGTCAGCACACCATCTCTGGCTCCAGCTCCTCATCCGTAAACTGGGGATGATAACAGCCTCCACCACAGCGGGCCGGGAGGATGAAACGCGTTACTATACAAGGCGAAGTGGATGGTGCCTGATGAGCCGTGAGTGTCCAAGGTTATGATTTTTGTTTTTATGTGACTGCTCTTCAAATGTCAGCCGGGTGGCAGAATCCTCAGGAGGTCCTCACTAAGGGGGCCTCTGGGAAGAAGGGGGGAGACAGCAGGGGAGCTCCAGACGTGGGGACGGGAGGCCCCAGCGCAAGCCAGGCGCTGCCACTGACGCGCCGTGCAGCTCTGGGAGACACGCAGCTCCTCCGCCCAACAGCCAGGGCCGAGCGCCACGCCCACGGGGCTGCCGCGGGGCTCCAACCCGGACCAGCCGTGTGCGCACGGAGGGCGGGGCAGTGAAACACGGCGCCCGCCCCAGTCACGACTCTGCACGCACAGCAGCCACGAGGCCAGAAAGCCAGAGTGCAGGCGACGACGCTCCCAGCACACGCCACGACCCCCGGCTCCTTGTGGAGGTGTCGGCTGTGCTTTCAAAACCTCAATTACAAGGGCAGGCAGTGTCACGGCTCCTCACATTTCGGTCACAATATCAGGCAAGAGCTGACGGTTACGCAGAGGAATTACAGTAATTACTCCTCGGGAGGGCTGGCTGTATGAACTTCGGCTGACCTAAAACCTGGGGTGAGATTTAACCACCTGGGAGTTGGGGTAGAAACACACAGGGGAACCTCTGCCTCGCATCAGGGTCCCGGGGAAATGACGCCGCTGTCATAATGAACTCACAGCTCCTGTCAGGCCAAGCGACGGGAAAGAAAAGAACCCAGATGTCACATCAGATCAGCGGGCCCTGCCCGCCTGTGGTCGCCACGAGGCAGACGCTGTCCTCAGAGACCTCACCTTCCAGGGCAGTGGAGACAGGACATTTCCACATGCTACAGGCAAAGCGAGGAGGCTGAAGTCAGCGTCACGGGCCCAGGGCTCAGGACAGGCCCCGGAGGCAACACCGAAGCTGAGCCCTAAAGGATCATGAGGAGCCAGCCATGGAGGAGGTCTGGGCATTCCCCTTCCCGTCCCTGGGCCTTAGTTTCTTAGCCTGTCGAATGGGTGTAATTAGCATGCCTCCTTCCTGGGGTTATGACGAGGGTGTGCTGAGTGTACAGGCGTGAAACACTGAGCTCGGGTCTGGTCCTCAGGGTTCACGGAGAGGCTGTGGTCTGAGGCCAGGAGGGGGCTGTCGCTTGATGAAGTGTGAGCCCCTCCCCTGTGCCAGACCCAGGCAGCCCCCAAGATGCGGCGGTGACCTGGAGGAGACACACGCCCCGGCCCCAGGGGCCAGTGTAGGAGGAATGCCACCCAGCACAACTCCAGCAGCACCCTGGGTCACAGTCCCTGCCCGCAAGCCTCCGGCTCACCCCACCTCGCCTCCTACACTGGGTCCCAACGGCACCCCTCCCCCGCAACCACCACCCAGCTGCCCACTGGGACCTGTGTCCTGATCCCTGAATCAAGGTCCTGAGCAGCTGTGACAAACACAGAGCCCGGGGCCGCGCCCCACGGGAGAGCTTCTGCAGGTCTGAGCAAGACCCGGATGCCAGAGGACCACACGCAAACCTGTCTGCCCGTCACCCGCCCAGCCCTGAGTCCCCAGGGCCTGGCACTCAGTGGTGCTCAGCGCAGAAGACACACACTACCGACCGGTTCAAAGCCTCCTTCCTTCCCTCCAAAGGCCCAGAGGGCAGTCACCACACGAGACCCAAGGGGTGGCCGGCTGTGCCTGGCCCCTGGGGTTAGTGGAAGGGAAGGGAAGGTCAGGCGACCTGGGCACAGAAATGCCTGCTTCTGAGCCGCAGTTCCTCATCCTGAGGATGGGAGACGTGACTCCAAGGTTCAGAGAACTCCAGGCTCAGAGGATTTTGATCTCAGACAGCTTCTAATCCAGTCCCTCACACACCTGAGAGGAGTCCGCTCTGACCCACCTGGACAATGGCCATCAGCCCCCTGCTTGCATAACCCCCAGTGACGGGGCCACACCGCCTCATGAGAAAGCCCACCACACAGGCAGACTGGTCCGCTGATGGGAAGTTCTCGGGGGCAAACCACTCCAGTACTCTTGCCTGGAAAATCCCATGGACGGAGGAGCCTGGTAGACTATAGTCCACAGGGTCGCAAAGAGTCAGACACGACTGAGCGACTTCATTATTATCATTCTCGCTTCACAAGCCAGTCCTGCCCTTTGACTCCGCAGACTGAAGCTGCTCCTCATTTCATCCAACTGCAGGGAAGTCACGGGAGACCTGCTAGGGTTGGAAGGCCAGCTAAGCGTGGCAGGCTCAGGGGGAGCACCTGGGGTCCAAGCCCCGGACCACCACTCAGCAGAGGTGTGACCCTGGCCAAGTGAGCCCTCCAAGTGACAGCTTCCCGGTAAAATGGGGGAAATAACAGTGTGCCCATTATTACATCAGGTCGGGGTGTGTGTGAGAGAGAGTGTGTGTACACACTCAGTCACTCAGTCGTGGCCGACTCTGTGACCTCATGGACTGCAGCTGCCAGGCTCCTCTGTCCATGAGATTTTTTCAGGCAAGAATACTGGAGTGGATTGCCATTTCCTCCTCCAGGATGTCTTCCTGACCCAGGGATCAAACTGCTGTCTCCTACGTCTCCTGCTTTCCAATCGGATTCTTTACCACTGAGCCACACAAGGTTGCCGGCAGCCTAGCTCAGAAGCATCCCCGGAATTCTGCAATGACAAGGGGGCACTGGAAGCAGGCAGATCCCAGGGCCTTGAAAGCTGGGCAAAGGGGGTGGATCTGTCCCCAGCACAGCCCTGAAGGCCTCTGTCTGTTTCACTCATGGAGAGGGGACTGGCCCGACAAGTCACAAATAAACGGCCGTGCCCTAGATGGGACCAGGGTCTGGCAGTCCCGGTGCCTGCAGCTCACGGCACCCGGCAGACTCTAACATTCTGTGCCCACCCAGCCCCCAGCGCCTGGACAGGGTCCCGGAATCAAGCACAGCTCGGGCTGAGGGCAGGGGCTCGGAGCAGCACAGAAGCAGGGCCCTCTCTGCAGGAGGCTAAGTGGGAGCCAGCCCGGAGATGCTGTGGGCCTATTAACACATGGGTTTCTGCATGAACTCCCACAGGGAGCCAGGCGGGCAGAATCAGAGGAATGAGGGCCTGGAGACAAGCAGAGTTTTTTTAAAGAAATATTCAGCCATTAAAACACCAGCTCTGGGGCCAGGCTTGGGCTGCATACTAAGTGGGGCTGGTGGATTGTCAGCAGAGCCTGGGTGGGGAGAGGAAGAGGAGGCTGGAAGGGACCTAGGCATCAGGAGGAGGGTCCACAGAGGGGTGCCCCAGGAGGCTGGGCCACTGTGGTCAGGAGCTGCCCCTGGCCAGGGGCACCCAGACTCAAACAGGCCCGCCTGTGGAAACCCTGTAATGTCCCTGGCCACAGCAACCAGAGCGGCAGGAAGAAGCAGCATGCCAAGGGGAAGAACGCGCCCACATTTCAGGCTAACTGCACGTGAGCCGCCGGCCCCGCCCCAGACTCTCATTACTGAAGGCCACGCACGGACCAGGGAGTGCCAACATCTGGGGCCAGGTGAGTCTCTGCCGTGGGGAAGGGCACCCTGTGCGGTGTGATGGGTTTATTAGCATCCCTGGCCTCTACCCAGCAGACGTCAGTAGCACCCCTGCCATCCTCCCGGTCCTTCCGTCTGACAACCCCAAGTTCTGACAACCAAAGTCCCCTGAAGGGCAAAAAAAAAACATGGTAAAGACTACTAGGCTAGAGAGATAAAAGCCATTAAACAACAAGCCTGATCTCACTGTCCCCGTTTCAAACCGTCCCTGGCACCATCGCCCTCGGCATGGACCCCAAGCTCCGTGGCTTGACATTCAAGGCTCTGCCCCATCAATGCTCACCATCCCCTGCCCCACGTCTGACCCTCCAGCAGCAACACAGCACAGGTCATCCCGCCCAGAAGCCTTCCTTGCTCCTGGCCTGCCATCCTCCCGGTACTCCCGTCTGCTCCTGGCCTGCTGTCCTCTCGGTCCTCCCGTCTGCTCCTGGCCTGCCGTCCTCCCGGTCCTCCCGTCTGCTCCTGGCCTGCCGTCCTCCCGGTCCTCCCGTCTGCCTGCCTTCTGCCAGTTCGTGTTTAGAGTCCACGCAGATGTTACCCCCTCCAGGAAGCCTTCCCTGCTACTCCCCACCCCGAGGAAGTTGCACACTCTCTGTGCTCCCACGCCCCGTATCACACTCCATCGTATCTAACTCCAACTAAGCACTCTGTAGGCAGGACCATGTTGCGGTCACCTGCTTGCCCAGGCCAGCCTTCACCCTCAGGGAACTTTCAACAGAATGAGTGGCTCAGACAGCAAAGAATCTGCCTGCAGTTCAGGAGACCCAGGTTCGATCCTTGGGTTGGGAAGATCCCCTGGAGAAGAGCATAGCAACCCACTCAAGTATTCTTGCCTGGAGAATCCCATAGACAGAGAAGCCTGGCGGGCTATAGTCCATAGGGTTGCAAAGAGTCGGGCACGACTGAGCAACTAATACTTTCTCTGTCTCCTACTGAAAGGGGACTCACTCTTTCCTTTGGTCAAGAAGGGAAATCCAGGGCGGCTTCCGTGGCGGCTCAGAGGTAAAGAGCCCACCTGCCAGTGCAGGAGACGCAGGTTCGATCCCTGATCCAGAAAGATGCCATATGCCGCAGAGCAACCAAGCCCGTGACTCCCAACCACTGATCCTGTGCCCTAGAGTCCTGCTCCACAGCGAGAGAAACCCCTGCAGAGAGCAGGCCGGGCACCGCAGCTGCAGAGTGGCCCCTGCTCTCCACAACAGAGCGACAGACACCCGGCACAGCCAAAGATAAACAAACAATTAAAAAAAAAAGAGAGAAATCCAGAGCTCAAGAGGATCCCCGATAAACTCGATCAGGACCAGACTCTCAGGGAAAGACAGAGGGGCCTCGGGGAGGGACAGAAGGGCCGCAGACCACGGCCGGCCATCTGAGCTAGGGGCCAACCAGACGCTGTGAGCACACCGAGGGCCCTGGCACGCCAGCGAGCTCTGCCGCCAGCTTCCGAGGCCTCAGCCAGCTCCACGCCTCGTGGCTCTGCTTCCGTCCTTTGCTACTGGATCTGGGACACATCGCCAAAACTCACCGTCATTGTGATAGAAAGTACGAGAGAAGTCACTGTCTCATTAACCCTGCTGACGGCCCTGGGAGCTTACGCTCCGACTCCGCGAGCAGGAAGCCACGGCTCAGACTCACCAGGCCCTCCGCTGGTAAACCACAGAGCTCTGCCTCAACTAGGGTTTCCTGCCGCGGACACCCACCACCCCCTACACCTCTCAGATGGAAGCCCCCAGCCTTCTGTTCTTTTGGGCAGGGGTGGCGGGCAGAAGGGAAAACAGGAATAAGATGAAGGAACACCGAGCTCTAAGCATTCCAGCACCCAAGGCCTGGGCGTGAGCCCAGAAACCCTGGAGAGGGCCTCCCACTAACGAGAAACTGGGACGAAAAGATGAAATCGGACCCTTAAAAAAGCCTCTCCAAGCCTGCGGGGGATTCACTGTGCCCTCTGAACCATCCTTTCCAGAGGGGACTCACCAGACTCTCCTTCCACGCGAGAGGCCCCAGGGAAGGGAGGTGGGGGGGCACCGGGAGGGGCTTGGAGTGGCCAGACTCCAGGCCGGGGGCTCCCACCGCCGAGCCGGACCTTCCCGCAGGTTGAGGTGGGAGAACCACGGGGGCAGGAACATGCAGTGTGACCGAGGGAACCCGGAGGCTCCCCTGCCCACCCCCACCCCTCACCCACGCCACCCACTTCTGGTGGTCTCAGCGCTGCTGTGACCTGTAACCTTCCATGCCTGGGTTGGCTTGTTCACCACCCGTCTCCCCCCTCACTATTTTAGATGCCCTGAGACCCCTCTGGATGGGGTCAGCACAATGGAAGTTCATTCTAAGACCTAAACCCCACCGTCATTCAAAGCTCACAGGCACCGGTGCCTTTTCCCAGCGCCCACCCCATCACAGGGTCTTTCATGCCCCAGTGGGGTACCAGGGAAAGTCCTAGACCCTCACTCCAGCCCCAAAAGCCTCCCCTCCCCAGAGGCGCCCTAGTGTGGCTCGGAAGGGGAACCAAGGGATCAGAGACCCGCTCCTGCCGGGAGTCTCTCTCCCGCATGCTCACGCTGACCTTTCCCGTCCCAGAGATGGAGACCGAGTCCCTGGTCCACACAGCAGATCACAGAAGCCGGCTACCGCGGAGCCGGAAGCCCCTGCAAGGCCGATTCTCCCCTCCACAGCCGCCAGCAGCCCAAAGGAACAAGTTGCAGGAACACCCAGGCTGAGGCCTGGCAGGGCGGGGGCGAGGGGGGGGGTGGCCACCCAGGGAGAAAGCGTCCCTGAGGACAGGCCCTACCTCAGGGCTCAGCTCCTCACATCAGCATCGGTCCCTCCATCCCCAGGGACTCCAGACACTCCAACTAAAAGGTCCCCCTCAAAGTGCCTGGCAGGGAAAGGGGCCCAGCACCAGAGTTAGCTGTCCGGAGGGGAGCCGGGGCCCCGGGAGGGCGGAATCCCGACGGCTCCTGGCCCCGGGTGTCAGCCAAGGAGAGAGAGTGTGGCCGGCTGTGGGCCCAGGCATGTGCCCCGAGTTTACAGGGCCTGAGACAGAGGTGCAGGCGAGTTTGTGCTTGACCGCGAGGTGGGCATGGAAGGCCAGGGAGGAACGGACAGTGACCACAGAGAGACCTCCAGCCAAGCAGGCCAGGGGCTGTGTGTCTTCAGGTCTCAGGCCCAAGCCCTGCCTCTGGGGGTCTGGACCCTGGGAACCACCCTCTCTGGGGTCGGGTAAATTATCTCCACTGTCAGTGCTGTTTGAATCCTTTTCAGCAAGAATCCCCATCTCCCCAGCTCACCCCAGCCACCAGGAACCCGAGTTTGCCCCCAAAGTACAGTCTTGCCCTCAGGATGAAGGAAGGGGGCTGGACTTCAGGAGCCCCTGGCATCCCGGTGACCTCAGAGGAGTCCCTCGGCCACCTCAAACCTTCCCATCCAAGACAAAAGATATCACCTCCAGCCCCACATGTGGAGGGCATACAATAAGCCAAGCACCAGAACAAAGCCGTATATTGTAAGAGAACAAGGCTGGGCCCACATTCTCAAACACCTTTATTCTCCGTGTTCCTCTGGGACGGACTCTTGGTAATTAATCGTCCCATTTCAGAGATGAAGCTATGGAAGCCCAGGGGTGTTATACTGCTGGTCACACAGCGTCTACTAGCAGGACTCTGGCCGAAAAAGGCTGCTGCCTCTGACCAGGAGCCTGCCTCAGGCCCCAGAGGAGGACGGAGCGAAGCAGAGGAAGCAGAAGCGTGCACTAAGTGCGTGCATTAAGCGCCTGCAGCGTGCATTCAGGATCATGCTGAAATGCCACGGCCCCCAAGCTTCCAGTGCAAAGGACGCTCGTCTTCCTCCCTCTGCAGTGAAGGGGGCCCACGCAGCCCAGCCCCCCACAGGGATCTGGGTCACTGCGATAAGGACATCTGCAACCTTATTTAAAAGTCACTACCGCACAATTAGAGGCACTTACCCCCTCAGAGCCATCCTTCTCCTCCGATCGGTTTTATAGCCAGTAATAACTCTTATAAATTCCTCAACAGATGGAAATTTTATTTGACTAATCATGGCCGTTGACTTGCTGGGGTGCAGTGGCTCGGGGCTCAGGCTGGCAGGGTGCCAGCTGAGGTGATTGTCAAGGGGCTGGGCGAAGAGCCCAGAAGCCAAGGCCACCCTGTGGGTCCACTCCCCAGAGGAAAGCCCCAAGACAGTGTTGGGAAGTGCCAGGCACTGAGAAGCAGTGGGCAGCTGCGCTCTGCCTTTTCTGGGTCCAGAGGTGACTCTGGGCAGGGTGCTGAGACCTTGTCCACCCCTCTAGGCTCTATCTCTGGACACATGGGAGCTGGTGCCAGGGAGAAACTGGAACACCCAGGCTTAAACCCCCAACTAAACCAGCATTTTGGCTGCACTGCCCCATGCACACCTACCCCATGCCAAAGGCCGCATGGGCATCATCCCGTTCAGTCCTGCCAACAATTCTGTAGATGCGTGTGAACATTCCCATTTCACAGATTTCCAAACAGATGCCAGAGCACTGCGACAGCCACGAAGCTGAGTGCCACCTCCATCTCAGGGACGTGAAGGCTGGTGCCCCTCCCCCCAACTCACACGGGCCAAGCAATCCTTCTAAGACCCACACTGAATCCCATCGCTGCTACAAAAAAAAAAAAAAACACCCCATGAAACTCCCAGTAATTCCTCAGCACCCTCCAGACAAAGTCAAAGTCCATTAGCCTGGCCTTCACAATGGAACTGATTAGAGGTATCTATCCAAGAAATATGAAAACATATCACACAGAAAATCTTGTCCATTTGACAATATGTATGGCAAATTACTCATAACAGCCCTAAATTGGAAATATCAACAGGAAATGGATAAACAATCTTATGATCTATATGTACAATGGATATCCCTTTCCAACCGACAGGAGGGAAAAAGCACACCGCAATTTGAACAGAGCAAGTTTCATGTAAACAATTATCAACTATAACAGCAGACTGCATTAACAAGGCCTAGCTAGAGAGAAGTAAAGAGAACTTTAGAGAACAGTGCCAAGGAAAAACCCCCAAGGCCTAACACAGACCCTGATGGACACAGCCTCCACCACCACGACGTGGATCGAACAAGGCCCCCGAGAGCACCCCTCCCCCGGGATGAGAGCCCGCCCAAAGAGGAGCCCCCTAGACTGCAGGAGAACCCCTACGGAAGAATGCCCACACACTCCCCCCAGCACGGGCACCCGGACCTCACTGAGGGGCACGCCTGTGGCTCGTGCGGAAAGCACCGCATACCTGCGTAACTTGCTAGAAATCCAGCCTGGGGGACTCACCGGAAGTCTGCCGTGAGGAACGCCACACGGGAGGCTCACACGAGGCGTCTCACCAGAATCACCCCACGACAAAACCGCCCTTAAAGGGATGCGGCGTGTTCCGGCTACTACACCACGGCTGCAGAGACCCTGCACGGGAGACGCCGCGCACGCGCACTGGAGACGCCGCACGTGCTCAGGAGCCCGCGCAGAACGGGGGGGGGGGGGCGGGGCGGGGCGGGGCGGGGGGGGGCGGGGCGGGGGGGGCGGGGCGGGGGGGGCGGGGCGGGGCGGGGCGGGGCGGGGCGGGGCGGGGGGCGGGGCGGGGCGGGGCGGGGCGGGGCGAGCGGCTCTCCGGCGCTCTCTACAGGCTGAAGCTGAGCTTGCCTTGTGGCCGGGGCTGGGGGGGAGGAATTTAAAGGGCCCAGCTTTACTTTCAGTCCGCAGGCAAGAAGGGTGAGTTTATCCAGCATATCCATTTCTTTGATGACTCAGCTTCCACGTGAGCCCTTCTCACGTGGAACTGCACCCCTGTATGACAACACAACTCTTTATTTCTACCTAAGAAGACACAGCTATCCTTCTTACAAGCAAAGTTCTCACCCTCTCCATAAAATGAAACCAACAGCCCCACAGTCGTAAGACTGTATTTGCTGCTGATGCTGCTGCTAAGTCGCTTCAGTCGTGTCTGACTCTGTGTGACCCCATAGACGGCAGCCCACCAGGCTCCTCTGTCCCCGGGATTCTCCAGGCAAGAATACTGGAGTAGGTTGCCATTTCCTTCTCCAATGCATGAAAGTGAAAAGTGAAAGTGACGTCGCTCAAGACTGTACTTCAGTTCAGTCACGCAGTCGTGTCTGACTCTTTGCGACCCCATGAATCGCAGCTCGCCAGGCCTCCCTGTCCATCACCAACTCTTGGAGTTCACCCAGACTCACGTCCATCGAGTCAGTGATGCCATCCAGCCATCTCATCCTCTGTCGTCCCCTTCTCGTCCTGCCACCAATTACCCCTCAAATTCAGTCACAGTTCCACAGAATATTGTTGCCTAAAGACTATACTTTAAAGCTAGCTTCCAAAAACTTGCATGCGAAATAAAACTGGAAAGGGGAGAAAACGAAACAGTTGCAAAGTGCGCTTATTCCACATATTCATTCAGAAACTGCATAAATAACCTCGGGGTGGGTCCATGGACCAAACAGGTTCACCGTGAGTCAGACGGGAGCCAAGACTCTATTACCCATCATAAGCCCCCACTTTGACGTATGGCCCACAGTGGCACTGCAGGTCCCTGGGAATTAGTGTGAATTCAGAGCCTGTGCCTAGTAATTCAAGAACCATGTGGGCATTTCCTGTGCCCCAATGCACAGCCACCCTGGCAAATGGCTGCCAGTCCCTGTGGGGCAGATTTGGAGGAACAGTTACAGCAAGTACTCGCAGCAATGATGCAGGCTCCTTCTTCCACAGGACCTGGCCTCCAGAGGGCTTCTGGGCCTGGGCAGCAACATGGATCCGGAATCTGCAGGTTTCATGTAATACATCCAGCCCAACATGCCTGTCTCCCCAAGCCCTTCAATGCCCTCTTCCACATCACACCCCCACTAACTGTACTACTGAGTCCAGATTTCAGTGAGTCAACCAGGTGAACTGTCAGAGCCAGCCTCCAGTGCACATGCTAACAATCAAACCCAGAATCTCTAGTCAGGGCACCCACAGCAATGAATTCAGCCCAGCACGGTGCGATGCTCTGCCCTTTTGGGTCAAAAACTCTTATAATAAACTCCCACACACGTTTCCCACATTTCTGCCGATATGTATTAGCAAAGTGTGGCAATTCTTTTGCATTTTCCCTCATAGGTCACCAATCACCAAGGAATGGACTGAGATTTGACCCTTAAAGTCTAGTGACAAGAGAGGGTGGTTATGGTGAATCTTAAGGAAAACAGGCATCCCCTTTCAGGGTACCTGCCTCCAGTGAGGTTATTACCCGGTTTTTAAGCAGAGGAAGAACAGCCTCCTCAGACACTGGAAGGAAACCTCCCACCACTCATACGGGATGCTCACCGCCACTTGGAAGTTTCAGACCATCAGTTTCATCTGGGTCCCACAAATGTCCCCATCCCACGTTTCAGGACCCCCTTCTTTCCCAATTAATGCCCTAATTTCCACATGAGCAATTTGTCAAGATGTGAATTCAATTGTGGTTATAATTCAGCAACCAGCACAATTAAATTTTTTATTTGATTTTCAGCAATATCAGCCCTGGGGCTGCAAGAAATAAGAACTTCTGTAAAGGGCTGTCATGGGAACTCTCTGGTTTTCACACCACATGAGAAGAGGGAGTTAATGGACCTGAGCTTGTTGTTTTCTCTGTGTAAGTACTCGAGCCCTCCAACGAATCCACCCCACCCCACAGTCCTTACAGCCATCACTACTGCCCTAACAGTCAAGGGCAGTATCACTCAGGCTCCCGAGGGATGTAGCGCTTTATCTCAACCCACCACGCGTAATATCTCCATTAATTGTATGGCCACTACACGCTTTGGGTTACCAGCATTCCATTTCCTATTAGCAAGGACTCATGCTCAAGCCCAAAGACACGAGGAAACTAATCCATAAATCTCATATTTACAGGTCAATCTCCTGTTATCTCTCCTGAAACCAATTCTATATTGGTTTGGGTCCAACTGAGAAAAAGAAATCACACAGTAATTTTAACAGGGAACGTTTCAAATGAAGAATTATTCAACTGTAGCAGGGGACTGAACCAACAAACAAGGGCTAATAGAAAGAACTACAGTTAATGTAAGAACAGCAGCTGTAAGAAACGGCACAACCCACAGAGCTGCGATTGAGCCTCAGAGCATCCACCACTCACCACTCAGATACAGTCCCCAAGGAAGAGCCTCTCAGGGCCTTGGCAAATGTCCAGAGAGAGCCCCCAGGACTGAGGAGGAGCCCTAAAGAAAGATCCCCCCAAAACCATGGCCGATACAGAGCCCCCGGGGAGCACCCTGATCTCGGGGCTAATATGGAGCAGAGAGTCGCCCAAAAAACAAACCTCCCACCAGGCTGAGACAGAACCCTAAATGGTGGAGAGCCCCAGCCCAAAGAAGACCTCCCACCCAGAGCTGAGACACAGCCCCCAAGTAAGAGCCCCCTCCTAAACCTTAAGTAAAACCCCCAGAAAAAGCCCCTGGGCAGAGCCCCCCAAAGCAGTGCCCACACACACCCCCAGCGCGGGCACCCGGGCCTCACCAAGGGGCACGCCTGTGGCTCGGGCAGAAAGCTGGTCCGTGCCGCACACCTATGTAACTTGCTAGAAATCCAGCCTGGGGGACTCACCGGAAGTCCACTCTGAGGGATGGCACACGGGCTGCTCACAGGCGTCTCACCAGAGTCACCCCACTACAAAACCACACTTAAAGGGATGCTGGGTGTCAGCTGCTACACCACGGCGGCAAAGACCGGGCGGGAAACACCACGCACGCGCACGGCAGACGCCGCACGTGCTCAGGGACCCGCACGCACGCACGCATGAAGCCAGGGGGCGGGGTGAGGCGGGGGCGGGGCCAGCCAGGGGGCGGGGCGAGCGGCCGTGCGCCTCTCCAGCGCCCCCTACTGGCTGAAGCTGAGCTTGCTGTGTGGCCGGGGTCGGGAGTGGGGTGGGGTGCGGGGGGGGGTAGATTTAAAGGGCCCAGCTTCACTTTCCGTCCGCAGGCAAGAAGGGTGAGTTTAGAACTACAGAGCAATGGTGAATAGCCAGCAAGCAGTGAAATATCACCCAGCAATGAAAAAGACGGAACTACTAATACAAGGATTAATCTTCTAGGTATTATGTGGGGTGAAGGAAACCAGATAGAAAACGGAACATTCTGTATGCTCCTATTTATATTAAGTTCAAATACAGGCAAGCTAATCTACAATGACAGAAATTTTAAAAACAGGATAGAGACATTTTACTGAAAAGGGGCACGATGGAGCTTTCTGGGGTAATGAAAATATTCTCTGTTGTGATTGGGGTGGTGGTAACACAGCCATTTACATTTGTGGAAAACCTTCATATAGAACCGTCAGTATCTGTGCATTTAACTGAAGATAAACTACAACTCAAATTTTAAAAATTCAGTTCAGTTCAGTTGCTCAGTCGTGTCCGACTCTTTGCGAGTAGCCCCCCCCCCCCAATTTTTGGCTTCAAATTCAGTCACTGTGCACTGCTTGTGCACAGTAGGTAAACATGTTTGCATAAATAAACGTGTGCTCCAGTGTTCTTGCCTGGAGAATCCCAGGGACAGAGGAGCCTGGTGGGCTGCCGTCTGTGGGGTCACACAGAGTCAGGCACGACTGAAGTGACCTAGCAGCAGCACGGATCTTATTCTCATATCTAATTTGACAATCCCCCCAAATGATTAAGCTACTGGTCTGCCTTTCTGGGCTCCCATATCCCTTAGCTCTTAGCTCAGTCATAGCTTGTACTGTGCTGATGTTCACTGCAGAAGGGCCAGATGGACTATCAGAGGGACCAGCATGTTGTGAGCGCTCTGTGCTTCCCTCTGTTTCCAACAGATGCCTCACAGCCTGTGCGGTCGTTACTGCTAGCAACCCCATCTTGCAGATGAGGAAACTGAGGTGCAGTTTGTCCACACTCTTAACCACTTTGTCTTGAGTCAGACTGTCAGAAGTTCGTATCCCAGCTCCCCCAACTTGCTAACTGTGAGTGATGGGCCAGACAACTGGTTACTCTGAGCCTTATCCTTCTCTTCTCTGAAATGGGGATGATATTTGCCCCCTTGGGTTGTCATAAGGTACAAGTGGTTTATCCACATAGGCTATTTATCACAGTGTCCATTTGCGGACACATGTTCACCATGAATAAACAATTCATCGATTCTAAGACCTACATGTTTTCACATACTTAAAAACAGCTTGTGTCTTGCAGTCCATGGCATCTCACAATCTCCTTGGACAACGGCTGTGCTGACACAGTCGTCACAGCCTGTGCAGGAGGAAACCCGATCGAAAGGGTTCGTATTGCCGTCACTTCCACGTCTATGTAAGTATCAAATAGCTCTTTCCATAAGAATAAAAAAATACAGTGAGCTGAGAAAGCATCATGTCATACTTCAGTTGGCAGTCACTTTTCTTTCTTGGTGGTACATAAATTAATGGTGTATCTTACAGTTGATGGTTTCTCAGATTTGATGAAATGCAGTACAGTGTTATCATCACAGGCCTGTCTGTCTTCCCCCAGAAGATGATTAGATTATTGTTCCCTATTCTTCTTGCTTCCCTATTAGAAAGTTAGACATCTGTGCCTTTGTCCTGTGACTTTGCAGTGCCTCCCACTAAGCAGAAAAGGAAATCCCCCCGCCCCATCAGTGCAGTTTGGCCATGTAACTTGCCCCAGAATTTGAGAAGCAGGTCAGTGCACCAATTTCAGCATGAAGGCTTAGAGGATACTGTATATTTATGCCCAGTCATGGAAGCAGAACTAAGTAGCCACTGTTAGAGGAGATGGAGACAAGGGAAGCCATACTGGACCCAACCTGCAGCCTGAAGCAGAGCCATTCCAGCCGACCCAACCACTGTGAGCAAGAGGAATAATTGCTTAGAGTTATAAGCCACTGAGATTGGGGGGACTATTTGTTACACGGCATTAACATAGCAGCAATAGCTAGTATACTCTCTACACCATGAGCGCTTTGAGGGCAAGGCCCAGAGTCCATTTACGTCTGTGTCTCCAGTATCCAAACTGGTACTTGGACAAAGCGGGTGCAGAGGGTATTCAGAGAGATATCAGAGGTGGGAAACGGCCAGGTCTGGAGTTAAGCAGATCTAGATTCAAATCTCAGCTCTGCGACTTAGAAGATGGGTGACCTTGGCAGAGCAGTCTAGAGTTCCTAAGTCTCAGTTTCCTCATCTATAGCATGGAGCCTCATACCCCAGGTGCAATGAGAAGGGAAGCTAAGGGTGTACAGGGGTTTCACTCAGTACCCTGTAGCAGCAGGCTCTCCAGATGCACACCAGTTCCCTCTCTTTGTGATCAAGTACATAACTGAGACCCTTGTAACCCATTTCTACATTCTAGAACCTTCCAGAACACTCTCAGATGTTCCTGGTACATGGCAGGCAGGATCTGGCTAGGAGGAGACATCCCTGAGATGGATGGTCTGGCAGAAGCCAAGAGAGACAGTTTCCAAGCTGATCCCAGCAGTCCCCCAGGGACCCTTTTGCTGCTGCTAAGTCACTTCAGTCGTGTCTGACTCTGTGTGACCCCATATACGGCAGCCCACCAGGCTCCCCCGTCCCTGGGATTCTCCAGGCAAGAACACTGGAGTGGGGTGCCATTTCCTTCTCCAATGCATGAAAGTGAAAAGTGAAAGTGAAGTCGCTCAGTCGTGTCTGACCCTCAGTGACCCCATGGACTGCAGCCTACCAGGCTCCTCTGCCCATGGGATTTTCCAGGCAGGAGTACTGGAGTGGGGTGCCATTGCCTTCTCTGAGGGACCCTTTTAACTGATTCTATTTCCAGCCTACCTGATACCTAGCTGCCCGTGTTAATGCCAGACTCAAACCTGGCAGACTCTGTATCCCCCAGAATTGTCTTCTCCAGTTATTCCCTGTGGAAACACAAAGGTAGATAAGCCGGGGGTGACAGGGTGGCCCATCCGGCCCAGGCAGGGGCAAAGGCGGGTCAGCTCTCCTGGCAGTCGGTCGACCAGCCCAAGGGGGCTATGCACACAGGAGGCCTCTGGACCAGGGCATCCCAGGACACCCACCAGAGGCTCCACCCTGGGGGAGAGTGCTCAGCAAGGAGGCTGGATTCCAGGCCTGAGTCTGGCACAGCCTGCTGTGTGACCTGAGGCAGGCTCCTTAACCTCTCTGTGCCTCCATTACGCTTGTCTCTACAATGAGTAATATCTAGGCATTTTCCATGGTTCAGGTTACAGCCCCATCTAAGAAGCTGGGGGAAGCCATGGACAGCCTCCCAAGAATAATGCATCTAACTTCAGTTGTCCAGGACCTGGGAGCAGACGACCCAAGGGAGCCATCTGGTGGGTACTGAGAGCCCTGGGCTCCCTGGAATGTTGAAACCGGAGGCCCAGGGGCTTACCTCCCACTCAGACCCTCTTTGATATCTCTCTACCAAGAAGCCTCATGAGGGCCAGGGAAACAAAGCCCAGTGGGCCTTCCTCCTGGGCCTCTTTCTTGGTCGCCTCAGAGATACCGTGGTTCCTGGCCTCTCCATTCCTGCTCGTTAATTGTCTCTTTGTTGCCATGGTTTTTCTGAGCCTTCCACAGACAGTAGGCCCAGAAACAAGCAGTGAATCAGATCATCAGCTGCTCTTGGGCTGAAGGGTCTTCAGAGGTGACCTACACACACACACACACACACACACACACACGTGCACACACGTGCACACACACGCATGCACACGCACATATACACATGTGCGTGCATGCAAGTGTACATGTGTGCGTGTGCATGCACATACACACATGCTTGCTTGTGTTTGCACCTGTGCACATCCACATATACCATTACACATGTGCACACACATGTATACCTGTGTGCACAAACAGGCACCCAGACACTATTCCTGTGCTCAGCCCTACACCCCCCTGCACATGCCCTGACTGCTCTCCCTCCCAGAGGCCCAGGGACCGCCACCACCACCGTCACATCTTCCGCTCGCCCCCCACACCCCCTAGTCCCGCCATTTCCTTTCTGGCAAAGCCTTCGGTGCTCACCGAGGTCACGAAGCTTCAGGGAACACAAATGGTGAACACTGGCCATCTGGGAACCACAGGATCGTCAACCCTGTCACGCCCTTGCTATGTGACCTCAGAGCTGTCAATGATCTGCTTTACGCTCTCGCTGATTTACGTTTCACACAGCCTTCAGCACGCATCATGTACCATGCAAAGTGCTCACCTGAATTTCATCCTCACAACCAACCTGCAAGGCAGATAGCATTATCCCCGAGTGTTATGTACCCACTGCTGTGTACCAAGTTACTCCACAACTTTGCAGTTTAAAATGACAAACACTGATTATCTCCCGTAGCTTCAGAGGGTCAGGAATCTGGGAGTGGCTTAGCTGGATGGCTCTGGGTCTCCCATGAGGCTACAGGCAGGCTGTCAGCCAGGGCTGCTGTCCCATCACAAAGTCCAACGGGGGTCAGGGAATCCACTTCCAGGCTCATCCACATGGCCATTGGGAGGTCTCAGCTCCTCCCCACGTGGGCCTTTTCATATGCTGCCTGAGTGGTCTCAGGACAAGGCAGCTGGCTTCCCCCAGAGCGAGTGGGAGGGAGAGACAGAAACTCAAGATAGAGTCTCAGCATCTTTGATAACCTAGTCTCCTAACTTTGGAAGTGGATACCATCCCTTTAGACATGTTCTGTTGGTCACACAGACCAAATCTGGGACAATGTGGAGGATACTGAAAAAGGGTGTAAATAGCAGAAGGTGGGGTTCAGTGGAGGCCATCTTGGAGCCTGGCTATCACACCCCATTTTGCAGATGGAAAAACTGAGACTTGGAGAGATTAAGTGACTCGCCCAAGGTAACACAACCAGCATGTGATGAAGCAGAGATTTGAATGCAAGACTGTCTACCTCCAATATCTATACCCTTAACTGCGTATCTTCTCCTCTATCTGACCTCAATGTCCCCACATATCAGAGACATTAGAGGAAGAAGTTAAACTGGATAGTCTTTAAGGTCGTGATCCGCCTGTTGTAAAAGTTCAAAGGCTTAATTAACAAGGAACAGAGTGAGACCTGAACCTCAGTCTCCTGATTTCTAACCATCAGGCTCTTGTCTACTTCAGTGTAACAGCCCTCATCCCCAGGGAGCCTCTCTTCTGTGTAAAATTGGCTGGAGCAGTCTCAAACCAGCTCTGGGTCTCAACTACCTCCTCTGGAGAATGGGAGCAAGAGAAGGCCTAGATGACAAGCTCCGGGGATGGTGCCAACCCATGAGGTCAGCGACAACGATGGTGATGAAAATGATGCTGATGCTGGCGATGAAGACCGTGGAGAGGAAGCAGCGGTAATGACGGTCGTGATGATATGAGGGTGATAAGCAGTATGTACTTCGAGCACTTCCTACCATGCTAGGAACTTACATTTCATCTTCACAACCTTTGTCGTTCAAAATGCGGTCCATGGGCCAGCAGCATGAGCAGCACTTGAACACTTACCGGAAATTCAAAGGTTGCCTCACTTGCCCACTCCAGGGGGTCAGCGTGCACAGCCGAAGTTGAGGAGTGCTTGAACCTCTCAGAATTAAGAGCCGACACAATCATCCAGAAGGGGACATACCATTCTTGTCCCTACTTTGCAGATAAGAAAACTGAGACCTGGAAAATCTCCCAGCCAACAAGGGGTGGTTAGTCGCTCAGTCGTGTCCGACTCTTTGCGACCCCATGGACTGCAGCCCGCCAGGCTCCTCTGTCCATGCAGATTCTCCAGGCAAGAGTCCCGGAGTGGGGTGCCGTGCCCTCCTCCAGGGCATCTTCCCAGCCCAGGGATCAAACCCCAGTCTCCCACATTGCAGGCGATTCTTTACCATCTGAGCCGCCAGGGGAGCCCAACAAAGGGTAGAGCCAGACTACAGGTCTTGATCCTCACCCCAGACCTCTCCCACTTCGACCCCAGGACCAAAGACTGTGTCTGTCCTGGGCGAGCTGAGGTTAGGTTACAGCCAGAGGAGGCCTAGCCCTGAAAGCCTCAGGTCCGGTCCTGGCGTCTCCTCCATCGGTCTGCCTCTTGCTGGCTCAGAGCCCCTCCGCCTGGCAGGGCCGCCAGCAGGTAGACGAGAGGCAAGGAGGCCGCCTGCTAACCAGTGACCTTGTTCCAAATTACTCCGGGGGGAAGGACGTTCGGAATCAAGAAAGAGCACTCAGCACAACAGCGCACAAACATTTCTGAAAGAGGGGGGGAAATTAAGTCTTTGAAATAACATTAATCATGATAATGCTTTTGTTGGTTCCTTCCCTTGGTGTTTGCTGGGTGTTCTTTCCCAGGGCAGGTTTAACCCTTGCCAGCCCAGGCTCCCACAGAGCCCAGGGCTCCATCCTCTTCCCACCTTGGCCAAGAAACTCACCTGCGCCCTGAAGCCCAGCGTGCTCTTCTCCCGCCTCTCACCAGCCTTCCTAGGACCAGGTGTCCCTCCGAGGCAAGGTCAACATTCAAGGGCCAGGCAGGTGAATAAATGAAGGAAGTGGGCTGTGATTAGGACTTGAGTGTCCAGCTCATCCCGGGTTTTGCCTCGTTTTAAAACTGAAAGACTAGAGTCCCAGGACCCCCCTCCATCCTAAGCAAATCACGAAGGGCTGTTGTTGCCGTCTAATCGCCAGGCAGCTGCGACGGGCGCGCCAAAGCACAGGCGAGAGGAGCTACCCCACGTCTGAGGTCGGGGGGGCGGCCGAGAGGAGATACCCAGCATCCGAGGTCAGGGGTGACGAGAGGAGATACCCCACCCCCCGTAAGCCTGAGGCCAGGGCTGGTGGCCGGGAGGAGCAACCCCACGCCGGAGGCCAGGGGCGGTGGTCGGGAGGACCAACCCCATGCCGTGGCTGCGTGGGCACAGGAGGGCCTAGAGGAACTATCCCACGTTGAAGGTCAGGAAGGGCGGCGGTTAGGAGATAACCCTCATCCAAGGTAAGAAGCAGCAGCTGTGCTTGACTGGAGCAGCGGTGAAGAAATACCCCACGCCCAAGGTAAGAGAAACCCAAGTAAGACGATAGGTGTTGCAAGAGGGCATCAGAGGGCAGACACAATGAAACCATACTCACAGAAAACTAGTCAATCTAATCACACTAGGACCACAGCCTTGTCTAACTCAATGAAACTAAGCCATGCCTGTGGGGCAACCCAAGACGGGCGGGTCATGGTGGAGAGATCTGACAGAATGTGGCCAACTGGAGAAGGGAATGGCAAACCACTTCAGTATTCTTGCCTTGAGAACCCCATGAACAGTATGAAAAGGCAAAATGATAGGATACTGAAAGAGAAACTCCCCAGGTCAGTAGGTGCCCAATATGCTACTGGAGATCAGTGGAGAAATAACTCCAGAAAGAATGAAGGGATGGAGCCAAAGCAAAAAGAATACCCAGCTGTGGATGTGACTGGTGATAAAAGCAAGGTCTGATGCTGTAAAGAGCAATATTGCGTAGGAACCTGGAATGTTAGGTCCATGAATCAAGGCAAATTGGAAGTGGTCAAACAGGAGATGGCAAGAGTGAATGTCAACATTCTAGGAATCAGCGAACTAAAATGGACTGGAATGGGTGAATTTAACTCAGATGACCTTTATATCTACTATTGTGGGCAGGAATCCCTTAGAAGAAATGGAGTAGCCATCAGGGTCAACAAAAGAGTCCGAAATGCAGTACTTGGATGCAGTCTCAAAAATGACAGAATGATCTCTGTTCGTTTCCAAGGCAAACCATTCAATATCACGGTAATCCAAGTCTCTGACCCAACCAGTAATGCTGAAGAAGCTGAAATTGAACGGTTCTATGAAGACCTATAAGGCCTTCTAGAACTAACACCCAAAAAAGATGTCCTTTTCATTATAGGGGACTGGAATGCAAAAGTAGGAAGTCAAGAAACACCTGGAGTAACAGGCAAATTTGGCCTTGGAATACACAATGAAGCAGGGCAAAGGCTAATAGAGTTTTGCCAAGAAAATGCACTGGTCATAGCAAACACCCTCTTCCAACAACACAAGAGAAGACTCTATACATGGACATCACCAGATGGTCAACACCGAAATCAGATTGATTATATTCTTTGCAGCCAAAGATGGAGAAGCTCTATACAGTCAACAAAAACAAGACCAGGAGCTGACTGTGGCTCAGACCATGAACTCCTTATTGCCAAATTCAGACTTAAATTGAAGAAAGTAGGGAAAACCACTAGACCATTCAGGTATGACCTAAATCAAATCCCTTATGATTATACAGTGGAAGTGAGAAATAGATTTAAGGGCCTAGGTCTGATAGATAGAGTGCCTGATGAGCTATGCAATGAGGTTCGTGACATTGTACAGGAGACAGGGATCAAGACCATCCCCATGGAAAAGAAATGCAAAAAAGCAAAATGGCTGTCTGGGGAGGCTTTACACATAGCTGTGAAAAGAAGAGAAGCGAAAAGCAAAGGAGAAAAGGAAAGATATTCCCATTTGAATGCAGCGTTCCAAAGAATAGCAAGAAGAGATAAGAAAGCCTTCTTTAGCGATCAATGCAAAGAAATAGAGGAAAACAACAGAATGAGAAAGACTAGAGATTCTTCAAGAAAATCAGAGATACAAATGGAACATTTCATGCAAAGATGGGCTCGATAAAGGACAGAAATGGTATGGACCTAACAGAAGCAGAAGATATTAAGAAGAGATGGCAAGAATACACAGAAGAACTGTACAAAAAAGGTCTTCATGACCCAGATAATCACGATGGTGTGATCACTCACCTAGAGCCAGACATCCTGGAATGTGAAGTCAAGTGGGCCTTAGAAAGCATCACTACGAACAAAGCTAGTGGAAGTGATAGAATTCCAGTTGAGCTATTCCAAATCCTGAAAGATGATGCTGTGAAAGTGCCACACTCAATATGCCAGCAAATTTGGAAAACTCAGCAGTGGCCACAGAACTGGAAAAGGTCAGTTTTCATTCCAATCCCAAAGAAAGGCAATGCCAAAGAATGCTCCAACTACCGCACAATTACGCTCATCTCACATGCTAGTAAAGTAATGCTTAAAATTCTCCAAGCCAGGCTTCAGCAATATGTGAACCGTGAACTTCCTGATGTTCAAGCTGGTTTTAGAAAAGGCAGAGGAACCAGAGATCAAATTGCCAACATCCGCTGGATCATGGAAAAAGCAAGAGAGTTCCAGAAAAACATCTATTTCTGCTTTATTGACTATGCCAAAGCCTTTGACTGTGTGGATCACAATAAACTCTGGAAAATTCTGAAAGAGATGGGAATACCAGACCACCTGATCTGCCTCTTGAGAAATTTGTATGCAGGTCAGGAAGCAACAGTTCGAACTGGACATGGAACAACAGACTGGTTCCAAATAGGAAAAGGAGTTCGTCAAGGCTGTATATTGTCACCCTGTTTATTTAACTTATATGCAGAGTACATCATGAGAAACGCTGGACTGGAAGAAACACAAGCTGGAATCAAGATTGCCGGAAGAAATATCAATAACCTCAGATATGCAGATGACACCACCCTTATGGCAGAAAGTGAAGAGGAACTCAAAAGCCTCTTGATGAAAGTGAAAGTGGAGAGAGAAAAAGTTGGCTTAAAGCTCAACATTCAGAAAACGAAGATCATGGCATCCGGTCCCATCACTTCATGGAAAATAGATGTGGAAACAGTGTCAGACTTTATTTTTCTGGGCTCCAAAATCACTACAGATGGTGACTTCAGCCATGAAATTAAAAGACTGTTGGGGGCCAGAGTGAGGTACTCCGCCCATGGCAAAGGTCATGAGGAAGGAGGCTCGACATACGCAAAGGCGGGATCGAGCCTCAGGAGTCCCCCTGGAAATCCCCGAGCGTCTACCCCCATAACCAGAGCCTGCCTACTTTACTACTTTGTGCTCTTACCTACACCTCTGACTTTACGGGGGGCTGTCCCCCACCACCTCTTTCGGAGAAGGAGTTAACCTAGAGCTCCAGTTAATAATAATTCCTGGGCGTGATAAGAGTGTTTTAACCTACAAACTCCTCTGAAGGTTCTCTAGCCTGCCTGACAGGCTCGTCCAGCCACATGTGATTGCTCACAGCCTCCCAACCGTGAGAGGCACAAGATGCTTTAAACCCTCTAAAAACAGGTTCTTTAGAGAAGTTAGAAAACTATTAGTATAAGTATAATGGGCTGATTAGAAATTGTGTTGGTGAAGGGTTTTTCATTTGTTGAGCCAATGTTTGTTGCTAAGTCTCCACATCCCCTGCCCTTACACACATTAATGAATATATAGAAGGAATAAGTATTAACCTTTGATATTAATCACGTTAGACCTTAGGCTAAGTAAATTCTTTCCTTAACTAAAACCCACTACACCCTCACCCTGTAGGAATGTAACTTTTTGCGTGGCGTCTGTTTTGAGAATAATCAGCCCTGGAGAAATAAGTGTCCTGATTGACTGACCGCTGTCACAAGGAGAGGGTCATAAATTGTCAGCAGGCCCCCCTGGCAAGAAGATGATGTAACACCCCTAAGACCTCTGTATACATTTGTGTGAAGCACCTGACTTTGATAAAAGTCAGGACTGCTGTCCCCACGTGACTTTTGTATACCATCTCAGTGTATAAAAGTAGACCATGGAAAATAAAGAATTGGGATCAGTTTCTCGAAATACTGGTCTCCCCATGTCGCTCTCTCTCTCACTCTGGCTGAGTCTCCATCTGCAGCGCGGAACCCACCATGCTTACTAATTATGCCTGGGCTTCTAAGATCCGACCGGGGAGGCCTCAGTGTCTCCTCTCCTTCGGGAGAACGGACGGACGCCTGCGGCCTATGTAAGTGGTACAAACTCCTTGTCTTGAAGTTTTATTGGTCTCCCGCGTAAACCAAGCTACTCAGCCTCTTTTCTCCACTGAATTTTCCTACTGAGCTATCCTTATTCTATTACTCTTTATATCTTTAATTAATATCTAACTGAAGCTATTGTATCCTGATCCTCGCCTATGCCGTCTCTCCTTGGAATACCCTGGATCAGCCGGGGCTGGTCCCCGGCAAAAGACGGTTACTCCTTAGAAAGAAAGTTATGACCAACCTAGATAGCATATTCAAAAGTAGAGACATTACTTTGCCAACAAAGGTTCGTCTAGTCCAGGCTATGGTTTTTCCTGTGGTCATGTATGGATGTGAGAGTTGGACTGTGAAGAAGGCTGAGCGCCAAAGAATTGATGCTTTTGAACTGTGGTATTGGAGAAGACTCTTGAGAGTCCCTTGGACTGCAAGGAGATCCAACCAGTCCATTCTGAAGGAGATCAGCCCTGGGATTTCTTTGGAAGGAATGATGCTGAAGCTGAAACTCCAGTACTTTGGCCACCTCATGCGAAGAGTTGACTCATTGGAAAAGACTCTGATGCTGGGAGGGATTGGGGGCAAGAGGAGAAGGGGACAACAGAGGATGAGATGGCTGGATGGCATCACTGACTCGATGGACGTGAGTCTGAGTGAACTCCGGGAGTTGGTGATGGACAGGGAGGCCTGGAGTGCTGGGATTCATGGGGTCGCAAAGAGTCAGACACAACTGAGCGACTGATCTGATCTGATCATGTCCGAATCTTTATGACCCCATGGACTGTAGCCCACCAGGCTCCTCTGTCCATGGGATTTTCCAATGAAGAATACTGGAGTGGGTTGCCATTTCCTCCTCCAGGGGATCTTTCCAACTCAGGGATCAAACCCGCATCTCCTGCACTGCAGGCGGATTCCTTACCACTCCGGCTAGGAACCCCGGCCACAAAGCACAGTCACCCTAGCTGGGACTGTTGTAGCAGGAGAAAACCATCCTGTCCGAGGAAGCAGCTGCTGTCCACCCTGGGCTGACGCTCCACCATGGTGGTTTGGACTGAATTGTGTCCCCTGAGTTGAAGTAGTAGCCCCTAGTGTGACTGTTTTGGAAGTAGGGCCTTTAAGGAGGTAACTAACTAAGACTGAACGACGTCTTCAGTGTGGGTCCTGATCCTCTTGGACTGGTGTGATTGCAAGAAGGAGCACACCCCAGAGATGCCCGTTACAGAGGAAAGGCCACGTGGGGAATCAGGGAGCCACTGTCTGCAAGAGAAACCAGCCCTGCCAGCGCCCTGACCTGGGACTGCCAGCCTCCAGACCTGTGAGCAAATGGGTTGTGTAAGCCACCCAGTCCATGGAATTTGGTTTTGGCAGCCCTAAGCAGGCTAATACCCCTGGGGGAAAAAAATCACAATAAGAAAAGGCAATATTGACACAGCCCTCCCTGAGTTCCAGACACTATTCTAAATCTCCACGTGCACTGACTTATCTAGTCCTCACAATGACCCTGTACAGTAAGTGCTATCATCATCCCCATTTTACAGATAAGGAAACTGAGGCACAGAGTGTAAGTAACTTCCCCCAAAGACTCACAGCTGGAAAAGGTCAGCAATGGGACTCAAACTCCTTCTGACTCAGGGCGAAGCTTGGCCCTTTGCCACTAAGTTATTCTGGGAGTAGGAGCCCATGTTGCCCTACCGTTCATTTTTCCAAGGGAAGTTGAAAAATTGCCTGATTCGTAAATGCTGGTTGTTAATTAAGAAAAAACAGTATTTATGGAGATGAACAAAAGAAACCCGTGTCTAAGTCTCAGCTGCCAGCTTTTAGTTGCCGTTCTTTGAGAATTTCCACAAATCAGAATTCAAGTTGTGTCCAGTGCCACCACCCACACGGTGAGCGCTGGTTTCCAGTATGAGCGCGAGTCTCACAACTCTGGACACCACCCACACGGTGAGCGCTGCTTTCCAGTATGAGCGAGAGTCTCACAAGTCTGGAGTTGACAGACTTAAAAAACCATTGGAGTTTTTTAAGTCTGTCAGAGACCACTGGAGTCCAGTGGGAATTCAGAGAGTATGGCGATGAAGCCCTCATTTCACAAATGAGACTACCATGCTCAGAGACGTTCAGAGTGTCACTGAGGGCACGCAGCGGGGTGACGTCGGGGTCAGTGAGGACTGCTCACTGGGTCCCCGCCACATCAAGCCCAGAGAGATCTGTGCAGCCTCTCTTCATTGCCTGTTTCCTACGTCCCCACATTTGGCTTTCTTCATCTGTCTGTCCACCCGTCCATCCATCTCTCCATCCATCCATCCAGCTGCTCATCTGTCCACTCTGCCAGCCAGTCAGCCTTGTTCCAGGCTTGCCCTGACTGTGAGCATCTTGAAGTCACAGGCTTTGCCCTGCCTTGGTATTTCCAGCTATTATGCAGCACAGCGTTCAGCACACTCTTCTCCAGCTTAACCCCTACCTGGCTGCAATCCTTGGAAAGGTGATTCACCTCTCCAAGCCTCAGTTTCTCCATCTATAAAAATGGGGCCATGACAGGACCTGCTCTGCAGAGCCATGAGGAGAAGGCAGCGACGTGGGCGCGTGGTAAGTACGCGGTAACCCAACTGTGATCATCGGCTGTCCTGCGGGGCGGGAGCCCATGTTTCTCAGGGCCCTTCCAGCTCCTTGCTGCTGGTCTGTGCTCTCTGAGGATGCCACAGAGCAGGTGGGGAGCTTTGCTGCAGGAGAAGGAGTCGAGGGCAGAGAACTGCAGTGAATGGAGGAGGAGCACAGGCCAGGGCTGTAGAAGGCTGACTGGAGAGTTGACGTTCCAGAAGACAAAGAGGGACAAAGGTCAGCCCGGTCGCAAGGGATGCCAGACCGGTGAGAGGTGTGGATGCCTGGAGGGGAGCAGAGGACGCAGCCTCAGACCCCGCCCGGAGCCGGAGCCGCACGTGCTTTGGAGGCGGACCCGCGCCTCCGCCCCCGCCCGGCGCTGCTTCCAGAACCACGTGAGGCTGCACTGGTTTCCCATCATCAACCTCCGAGAAGAATCGACTCTGATAGCTGAACTTCTGCTCCATTGTTGTTATTGTTTTTAATTATACTTCTTTTACTTTTTGTAGCTCAGGAGCCAAATTGGATCCAACCAACCTGAAATTCATTAGTGGCATAACGCGGCGATGGAGAAAACTGGGCCATCCGCTCTTGGGCTGCTGGGAAAAGGAGGCAAGAAGCCGGGTCTCGGGCCAGAGGCCAGAGGGGACGCAGGGTCCTGGGTGATCACCTCTCAGCTCCTCTGCCTCTGACACTCCCCTTCCCTGGGCATATATGCATCTTCCCACAACTGCTGATAAGCACCCACTAGGCACCAGGCCCCAGCTGGGCATTAGAGACATTGCTGTGAACTAGGCGGTCAGGGTTCTTGGCTTAGGAGTGTGCAGTCCAACCTAGTCATCAAGACTCAGATTCTAGAGGAAAAAAATAAGCGACTGACCACTCCTAGTTGTTTTCTCCAGACCTTCTATCAGCCTGAGATTTAGTGCGAGATTATGTTGTTGTTAAGTCGCTTCAGTCGTGTCCGACTCTGTGCGACCCCATATACGGAAGCCCACCAGGCTCCCCCATCCCTGGGATTCTCCAGGCAAGAACACTGGAGTGGGTTGCTGTTTCCTTCTCCAATGCATTAAAGTGAAAAGTGAAAGTGAAGTCGCTCAGTCATGTCCGACTCTAGCAACCCCATGGACTGCAGCCTTCCAGGCTCCTCCGTCCATGGGATTTTCTAGGCAAAAGTACTGGAGTGGGGTGCCATTGCCTTCTCCGAGTGCGAGATTATACTGAGGCCTTAATTACATCTTATCAAAAGAATAAAAGATGCCTCCTGTAGCCTTCGCTGGGGCAGGCACTTGATACAGATCATCTCATGTGATTGTTAGGGTGTTACTAGCACACCCACTTCACAGATGGAAAACTGAGGTGCAGAGAGTGAGGAACCACGGGAGGCTTGCTTCCAGTGAGGAGATGACCAACGCGGGCCTTACACCCAGGTCTCAGTGATCCTGTTCTTATAACTATCAGGTGCTCTGACTCTCCTGGATCCATGCTCCCAGAGCAGACCCACACGTGATCCCAGAATGCCCATGACTGGAAGTGAGTGGTCGAGGGCCAAGATGCGGGGACACCAAGGGGGGTGGTGGGCATGGGCCCGGCCTCGGCCTTGAGGGAGCGGTGCCCCGCCTCGCCCGCCTCACCCACCTGGACGTGGAGACACGTAGCTGGCCCGGCGGCAGCCTCTCCTCCTCCCTTCTTCTCTGTCCTGTCACTGATGGGGAAAGACACTTTCTCCTCCACAGAACCGAGACTGCAGGAAAGCCGATGTCTGGGACCTTCGGCTCCCGTTTCAGGGCACAGACAGCATTAAGAACCCACAAGGGGCTTCAGGCTCCCCATCCCCCCATCCCCAGGAAGCCCGGGAGTCCTGGGGGCAGTGGGAGCTTTTTTCCGAGACTAGATTTCTCTCTACCTCTTTGTACCCTCCCTTTTCCATTGATTCAGTGCATTTTTACTCAAGGCAAGGCAGTGAGCAGGCCAGCCCCTCCCAGTGCCCCAAGCTGGGAGAGCCCCTCAGGGCAGCCAAGCCCCGTATGACTCAGGGCTCCCCTTCCTGCTGCCAAGAACTCCCCCGTCAACCATCAGCGGTGTGTCAGGGTGCCCACCCCACTGCTGGGTTCAGCACGTTCTTCCTAAGGACACCAGGCTCCCGGCGGCCCGGCTCCCTCCCCTTCCCCCCTCAGCTGGCACGCAGGGGCATCCCAGGGGCACCAGGCCACTCCCCGGGAGGGAGGTTCCCAGGAAGGGAAGGCCACCTGCTTCATTTCCTATCACCCTGAGCTTCATTTCCCAGCCGCCATTTCCCATTTTCCTTTCAGCTAGAGTCAACTTGGAATTCGAAATATAACAGCCTCAGTAAATATGGTCTGTACAAGATGACCTTTAAAAGGAATGTGGTGTTGGGACAAAAATATATACAGACATTAAACTGCGAACAGCCGGTGTCTTTGAGAAGGGGGAAGGTTACCAATGACTTTCACCTTCTATATTAATTTTTTACTATAAGCAAACATTACTTTTCTAATCAGCAAAATGAAATAAAGCAGTCTCAAAAACACAAGCCAGAAACTCCTGGTTCAGTCTTCGTTTGACAATCAAATCTAGAACAGGGGTCAGTAAACCAAGGCAGGGGGGCCAATCCAACCCGCCACGTGTTTTATAAATAAAGTTTTATTGGAACACAGCCACACCTATTCATTTACATATTGTCTACAGGCTCTTTGGCCACCTGATGCAAAGAGCTGACTCCTTGGAAAAGACCCTGATGCTGGGAGGGATTGAAGGCGGGAGGAGAAGGGGACGAGAGGATGAGATGGCTGGATGGCATCACCGACTCGATGGACATCAGTTTGAGTAAACTCTGGGAGTTGGTGATGGACAGGGCGGCCTGGCGTGTGCAGTCCATGGGGTCACAAAGAGTTGGACACGACTGAGCGATGGAACAACACAGCCCCTTTAGCCCTACAACCGTAGAGCTGAGTAATTTTTACAGAAATTGTGTGGCCCACCAAAAGGAAAACATTTACTATTTGGCCCTTGGAGAAAACGTTGACCAAACTCTGGTCTAGAAGAACATAACTTTGTGAAGAAAATATTAGTCTGTGCCCAGTGTCAAGGCAAGATTACCAACACTCATGGGCTGGTGACCTGGGTGTTACAGAATCCTGTGTCATTCGGGATTCAGAGGCCACCCAACCCATCCCCCACGTCCGTCCCCCATAGATGAGGTCTCCTCTGCTCTGACCCATCACCCAGGGAAAGCAATGCCACAGCTACCCTCTGACGAGGGAGGTCCTTCCTTAAGTCTAACTAAAGTCTGGCTCCCACAGTCCTGCCTTGGGACTCAGACCCTTGGCCCACCCCATCACTTTGTTGGGTCTCCCATTGTTACTGACCAAGGCTTGGACCCTCCTCAATGCCCCACCAAAAAACAAGATCTCAACCATGAGAAGGGGAGGTGGCATCACCCCACTTCTGCGCTCCCTGGGCTCCAGGACCTGGCAGCGTACACAGGCAGGGGCTGACCGATAGGGTCGGCCACACCAGCATCAGGAGGGAACTGATGGCTTTGAAAGCAATTGTTACTTCTGGAAGAACGATTACCTTCGCATCGCATAAACACCCATCCAGACCCGTTCCGCAGGGGTAAATGAAAGTACGAGAGCATCTGGGCTGATTTATCTCCGCCAGAGGAAGCCGGAGAAATTCATTCCCCCTCTAAACGATCTGCTTCTGGTCCTAAATATTCAGTAATTTCCTAGCTGGGAAATTATTTCCTCCACTTCCCCGTGGCAGACGGTTTTCATTCTTACGCCTGACGCCATTGAGGTATTAAGGGGCACACTTTACAGCAGGCTCTGGGCTGCAACCCCTAACCCAGCTCAGGCAGACCTAGCAGCTCGTCAGGACCACAGAGGCCTTTGGAGCAGCGTCAGGGCAACCCTGCCCCATTCCTGAGCCAGGCCTGCGGTGACGGTCCCAGCCCAGGCCACTCAGCGCCCAGCAGATGGGCTGAAGAGGATCTGATCAGAGCTCTGAGCCCCTGAACTGTCGGCTTGTCTGTCTTCCCCACTAGGGGGTGATTCTGACGGCAGAGATGTCTCGCATTTACTTCTCTGTCCCCTCTGTATCCCCGTGTGTCTGTGACGTAGAAGGTGGTCACTATTTATTGAATGGGTGAACGGATGGATGAATGAGCAAATGAACAGGGAAGGAACGGAAGGTTCGATGAATGGCACCTTCAGCATCACTGACTTGACTCCTTAGGGTAAAGACTGTGATTTATTTCTCACTCTGTCTCAGCGCCTGAAACATTACTGGCGGCCCATAAATGTTCATTGAATTCACGTCTCAGAGAATGAATCAGGGTCGCTTCCCTAACTAATCTTGAGGGCTGGGCTTCCTGACCCAACCAAGATCGGAAGCTCCTCGACGGGGACTCTGACCATTGAGTAACCCCCAGCTGCTCCAGGTCCGTGAGGAGGGAGAGAGGCAGGATGCTGGAGTCTGCTCTGCGGGCCCGGCCAGGGAGGGAATTGGCATCCGTCGGCAGAGGAAGGGAAACCAGTCAGGGTTCCCCAGGGGACTCGTGGAGCTTCGGGCTTAGAACATGTGCATCAAGAGGAAACGGATGTGGCCAGAGAAGAGGGATCCAATCACGAGAGATGCTTCCAGAAGCCCCAGGGTGGTCAGGGGTCTGAGTGTGCCTGGAAGGATGGAAATGGGCCAAGAAAGGGAAAATGGAGAGAGAGAAGCAGAAAGAAGCGGACAAAAACAGAAGATTGAGATGGAGAGAGAAGAGAGGGGGACAGAACCAAAGAAGGAAGAGAAGAGGCCAAAGACGTGAGAGAGAGGGGGGCTTCAGACCCCCCACGTGGGGCACGCCCCAGGGGAAGACCTGCCGTCACCTTCCCTGGGGGCAGAGGCATGGACTAGACAGCGTCAAGATGCCTGTCACCTGAAAGCTGAGCCAAGGTCTGCCGACAGCAAATAGAACCCAGAAGACGGTTCGACTCCCTTCTCGGCCAGGTTTGGGAGAATCTACCCCGAGGGGGCACTGGGCGCTTCCTCCATCACCCCATAACCAGCCCCGACCTCACTGCTGGCCCCAGGCTCCGCGCCGTCATTTTGCCAGCCGTGAGTATGAGCAAAGGGACGCGCAGATGCCAGGTGCCTCTGGGCCACTTTGGGTGGCATCAGCGCCATGAACTCAGACTTGAGCTTCACGAGGGCAGGGATGTCTGTCTATTTCGCTCACAGCTGTATACCCCAGGGTCTATAACAGTGTCATGGTAGGTGCCAAATACGCGTCTACTGAATACGGCTGAATGGACGAACAGACCCGCTCACAGCACCAGAGCCAGGAGAAGCCATCTCAGTAGCGCTCAGAAGAGGGTCCTGGGATGCCTGGGCCTTGAGTCTGGGGTGCTCCTTCTGGGAGCTCAGCCCAGGTTCTCCCCCAGAGCCCCAGTGCCCGGCTTCGCCTCTCCCGTCTCAGACGCTCTAACAGGACGCAGCGGCTAGTTCTTCACCTCCCCAAGCCTGCTGAGCCCAGTGGGCCTCCACTCCTGACCACACCCTGGAATCACCTAGAGAACTGTTGGAATTATTAGCTCCACCCAAGATCAATCAAGTCAATTTCTCCGAGTAGGACAACAGTTTAAAACCTTCACCAGCGACTGATTCCAAAATGCAGCCAGACACATATCCAGACAAAACTGTGATTCAAAACGACACGTGTACCCCTGTGTTCATAGCAGCGGTATTCACGACAGCCAAGACGCGGAGACGGCCGAAATGCCGCTGACGGAGCGCAGACGCGGACGTGGCGCGTGACAGTGCAGTGCTGCTCAGCCACGAGAATGAGCGAAATAACGCTATTATTGCAGCAACATGGACGCAACCAGAGATTATCGTGCCGAGTGAAGAAGCACAAGACAAACGCTGCACGATGTCGCTCTCTGTGGAGCCTGAAAGGCGACACGGATGAATCTATCTATGAAACAGACGCACAGACAGACTTGTTGCCAAGTACAGGGCCCTGGGAGACGGGTGCAGTGGGGGCAGGGATCAGCAGATGCAGACTATTATACATGACGTGGATAAATGGCAAGGTCCTACCGTACGGCACAGGAAGCTGTGTTCAACACCTTATGGTAAACTACAGTTGAAAAGAATATGAAAGAGTGTGTATGTAGATACATGTATAACTGAGTCACTTTTCTGTACAGAATAAATTAACACAACATTGTAAATCAACTATCAGATCAGTTCAGTCGCTCAGTCGTGTCCGACTCTTTGCGACCCCATGGAGCGCAGCACGCCAGGCCTCCCTGTCCATCACCAACTCCCGGAGTTCACTCAGACTCACGTCCATTGAGTCGGTGATGCCATCCAGTCATCTCATCCTCTGTCGTCCCCTTCTCCTCCTGCCCCCAATCCCTCCCAGCATCAGAGTCTTTTCCAGTGAGTGAACTCTTCGCATGAGGTGGCCAAAGTACTGGAGTTTCAGCTTTAGCATCATTCCTTCCAAAGAAACCCCAGGGCTGATCTCCTTCAGAATGGACTGGTTGGATCTCCTTGCAGTCCAAGGGACTCTCAAGAGTCTTCCCCAACACCACAGTTCAAAAGCATCAATTCTCTGGCACTCAGCCTTCTTCACAGTCCAACTCTCACATCCATACATGACCACAGGAAAAACCATAGCCTTGACTAGACGGACCTTTGTTGGCAAAGTAATGCCTCTGCTTTTGAATATGCTATCTAGGTTGGTCATAACTTTCCTTCCAAGGAGTAAGCGCCTTTTAATTTCATGGCTGCAGTCACCATCTGCAGTGATTTTGGAGCCCAGAAAAATAAAGTCTGACACTGTTTCCACTCTTTCCCCATCTATTTCGCATGAAGTGGTGGGACCAGATACCACAATCTTCGTTTTCTAAATGTTGAGCTTTAAGCCAACTTTTTCACTCTCCACTTTCACTTTCATCAAGAGGCTTTTGAGTTCCTCTTCACTTTCTGCCATAAGGGTGGTGTCATCTGCATATCTGAGGTTATTGATATTTCTCCCAGCAATCTTGATTCCAGCTTGTGTTTCTTCCAGTCCAGCATTTCTCATGATGTACTCTGCATATAAGTTAAATAAACAGGGTGACAATATACAGCCTTGACGAACTCCTTTTCCTATTTGGAACCAGTCTGTTGTTCCATGTCCAGTTC
Source organism: Bos taurus (assembly GCF_002263795.3). NCBI lineage: Eukaryota > Metazoa > Chordata > Mammalia > Artiodactyla > Bovidae > Bos > Bos taurus. The sequence goes on from NC_037329.1 coordinate 134,943,750, forward strand.
GAACTGTTGTTTCCTGACCTGCATACAGATTTCTCAAGAGGCAGATCAGATGTTCTGGTATTCCCATCTCCTTCAGAATTTTCCAGAGTTTATTGTGATCCACACAGTCAAAGGCTTTGGCATAGTCAATAAAGCAGAAATAGATGTTTTTCTGGAACTCTCTTGCTTTTTCCATGATCCAGCGGATGTTGGCAATTTGATCTCTGGTTCCTCTGCCTTTTCTAAAACCAGCTTGAACATCGGGAAGTTCACGGTTCAGCTATACTTCAGTTTTTAAAAAATTAAAGTAATTTGAAGCCTAAGAAAAGATATTCAGTTCAGTTCAGTCGCTCAGTCATCTACGACTCTTTGCGACCCCATGAACCACAGCACGCCAGGCCTTCCTATCCATCACCAACTCCCGGAGTTCACCCAAACCCACGTCCATTGAGTCGGTGATGCCATCCAACCATCTTATTCTCTGTCGTGCCCTTCTCCTTCCGCCCTCAATATTTCCCAGCATCAGGGTCTTTTCCAATGACTCAGCTCTTTGCATCAGGTGGACAAAGTATTGGAGTTTAAGCTTCAACATCAGTTCTTCCAGTGAACACCCAGGACTGATCTCCTTTAGGATGGACTGGTTGGATCTCCTTGCAGTCCAAGGGACTCTCAACAGTCTTCTCCAACACCACAGTTCAAAAGCATCAATTCTTTGGTGCTCAGCTTTCTTCACAGTCCAACTCTCACATCCATACATGACCACTGGAAAAACCATAGCCTTGACTAGACGGACCTTTGTTGACAAAGTAATGCCTCTGCTTTTTAATATGCTATCTAAGTTGGTCATAACCTTCCTTCCAAGAAAAGCTATACTTCAACAAAAAATAAATTTTTAATAATAAATAAATGAAATGCAGCCAGAGTTAACCCTCAATACGAGGGTTAGGAGAATATGTTGCCTCACAGATTTAAGGACGATGACCCTTTCCCTAAGCAACATAACCCTCCAAAAGAAAAGGAGGGAACGAGAGGGTAACAGGTAGGAAGGCTGCTGCTGCTAAGTCGCTCCAGTCATGTCTGACTCTGTGTGACCCCACAGACGGCCCCATCCCCGTCCCTGGGATTCTCCAGGCAAGAACACTGGAGTGGGTTGCCTTTTCCTTCTCCAATGCATTAAAGTGAAAAATTAAAGTGAAGCCACTCAGTTATGTCCAACTCTTCGCGACTCCTCCATCCATGGGAGTTTCCAGGCGAGAGTACTAGAGTGGGGTGGCCATTGCCTTCTCCAGGTAGGAAGGCTAGGGATCTCCAGATGAAGGAAATAGGCTGCAAGTGTCAGACACTTTTTATCTCTCTCCTAAGCGGCAGGAGGAGACAAACTACAAGTCAGACGTTTGGCTTCCCTGGTGGCTCAGCTGGTAAAGAATCCCCTGTAATGCGGGAGACCCCAGTTCGATTCCTGGGTTGGGAAGATCCCCTGGAGAAGGGAAAGCCTACCCACTCCAGTATCCTGGCCTGGAGAATTCCATGGACTGTATAGTCCATAAGGTCGTAAGAGTCGGACACGACTGGGTGACTTTAAATGTAAATGCAAAATGTAAGAGTCGACTTAGTATCTACGCTCTAGAACAGAAGCTTTCACAGTGTGGTCCCTGGGATCAGCAACCCCAGTGTCATCTGGGAACTTGTTAGAAATGCAAACGCTTGCACCCCAGACCTGCCCAATCTGCAGCTCTGAAGGGGGCCCAGCAGCGTGTGCTTTGAGAAGCCCTCCAGATGATGCAAGTGAGAGCCGTGCTCTAGAGCAGGGGTCTCAACCTCCGGGATCAGTGCCTGACGCTCCGCGGCGGAGCTGAGGTAATAGGAACAGAAATTACATGCACGATGAACGTTCTGCGCTGAGTCGTCCCGCAACCACCCCCACCACGCACAGAAAAATCGTCTTCCACAAAACCAGTCCCTGGTGCCAGAAAGGTGGGAACCACTGCTTGGAGTCCAGAAGCATTTCTCCAAAACTCCTCTGGGGAGAAAAATCCCTCACAGTGTCTCCATCAAGGCTGGATCTCCCGGGAAAACCAGGCGGCCAGGGGCCTGAGGACAAGGAAGGATTGTTTCTGGGGCACCAACAGTTCCAGGAATCAATGCTTTGGGAGGATGGATTTCCTGGAGTGGTCGTCCGGGACATCCTGAGTAACTGCCTTCTTCGGTGATTAACACTCCTGCAATCACAATTCCTCGAGATTGTGGCTCCAATGATCCTTAAATATCAGTGCTCCTGGGGCATTAACTTTCTGGGGTATCAGCAATCCAATATCAAGAGTTGGAGACCAGCAAGAGGGAGCATCAATCTCCCGAGATGGAATTCCAATCCCCCTTGAGTAGGCGGTCTGGCAGTGCCCATTTATTTCCAGGCTGTTTCTCTCTGTGTCCTGTGGGAGGCCCTTCCTTCCCATCCCATTTGCCAAACAGGTCCTGTTCCCTGGCTTTCTCCTCCAGCCCCAGAGACTTGAAGGAGAGGGCAATGGGGATTCTGCAGGTTCCAAAAAATGTTTCCTCCTTTGTCCCCCAAGTTGTTGATGGGCTCCTAATGGGATAGAGGGGGGTTGAGTGGCTACCTGGTGAAACTGCAAGACTCCTCCTCAGTCCACCGTCTTAACGACGCTCCAATCAGAATGTTGGTTTCTCTGGGGCATGTCCATCCAGCTCTGGGTGGGGACAGGGAAGGTGAAGCCTCAGATTCTGGAACCGTGGCTCTGCAGGGCAAGGTTTGTACCCGGCTGGACCCATCAGAAGAGGCAGAAGATGGAGAGGCAAGGAGCAGAGGCCTGCGGCCTGGAGATGGGTTAGCCCCCCGCCCGCTGGGGAGGAGCCAGAGGTTTCAGCGGGAGAGAGGGCTCCCGGGGTCACCCCCTGAGTGCTGGCCCTAGAGGCTGGAAACTTCTGGCCCTGGCAGCATCCTAAATGCTATGTGACCCTGGAAGCTCTCCTCTTCTCCAGGGTTCAGTGACCACATCTTTCAAAGGACAGAATGAGCCTGGATCGTTTCTGAGGCCCCTTCCAGGCTTCCAGTCTAGTCCAATCCATCCAGTCCAGCTGTCGGCCTTCATTCAGCAAAAGTAACATGACCATCTGAAAGATGGAACAATTGAGGCTCAAAAAGGTGATGCGGCTTGCCCAAGGTCGTGTGAGGAGTCAAGGACAAAGGGGAGAGCCAAGGCCTGGCCCTTGCCCTCTAAAAAAGGACAGTCTCCTCTGGGGCGGGAGGCTTCTGAGGCTTAAATCTCAGCTCTCCCTTTACAGCTGTGTGACCCTGGATAAGTGACTTCCCTTCTCTGACCCTCAGTTTTCTGAAGACCTCTCAGAGGAGTCTCACATGAAGACAAAATGAAACAGTGACCATAAACACTCTTACAACCCTAACTTTGGGCCATGTCCCGTGCTAGGAATTTACACGGACGGACTCATTTGTATCTTGGCCTGTCGTTCAGTTGCTAAGTCGTGTCTGACTCTGCAACCGCAGGGACTGCAACACGCCAGGCTTCCCTGTTCTTCACTATCTCCTGGCATTTGCTCAAACTCATGTCTATCGAGTCAGTGATGCCATCCAACCATCTCATCCTCTGTTGTCCCCTTCTCCTCCTGCCTTCAATCTTTCCCAGCATCAGGATCTTTTCCAGGGAGTCGGCTCTTCACATCAGGTGACCAAAGTATTGGAGCTTCAGCTTCAGCATCAGTCCTTCCAATGAATATTCAGGGTTGATTTCCTTTAGGATCTACTGGTTTGATCTCCTTGCTGTCCAGGGACTCTCAAGAGTCTTCTCCAGCACCACGATTTGAAAGCGTCAGTTCTTCATCACTTAGTCCTCCTTACGGTCCGACTCCCACGTTCGTACGTGACCACTGGAGAAACGACAAGTTTTGACTACATAGACCTCGAGGCACATACTGCTGCTGTAGCTCAGAGTTCACAGAGAGGAAGTGGGCTCAGCAAAATCAAATTCCTTCATCCAAAGACACTGACTTTCTAGCGGCAGAACCGGGGTTCCACAAGATCCACGCACCGAGCCACCCGGAAGACCCTTGGGGTTGGACCCACGTTACGTGGTTTAGCATCATTTGCATCACTTGATTTTCTTCTCAACGACAAGGGTCTCCCCTCTGTGGCAAATGAACCAACGAAAGTCAGCTGAGCAGGAGAAACTTCTTGGGGGCCGCGGGGGGCGGATGGGGAGCATCAGCCTCGCTTCTCTGCAACCTGCAAGACAAGAGCCCTGGCGGTTCCACTGGTGAATGAGACCTCCTCTTTCATCACAGCTGGGAGGACAGTGAGCCAGCAGCCACGAGGGTCCCGGGCGGCGACCTTCTCGTGTGCTACTATGTCCAGTACCAGGCCCGGCGCAGGCTCCCATCTCTGCAGGTGCGAGCTCGCAGCCTGACAGCGGCCCTTGCACAGACTCACAACCTCCACCCCAACAAACCTGGATGGAGAGCCAGCCCTTCCAGGGGAACGCGGCCACCACTGGCATGGTGACAGAGGAATGCACCCAGTAGCCCCTGGAGCCCATCCAGCCCTGAGACTTCAAACCAGACACTCAGGGGAACAGCCCTGGGCTCTGGGGAAATCCCGGGCAGTGGTCAGGCACCCGCAGCCACAGCTGGGGACAGGGACTGGAAGCGGCCAGCAGGCGAGATCATGGAGCCCTCTGGTCTAAGAAGGGAAATCTGAGCCCTGCCTGCAGATAGACAAAGAAAGTGTCCCCCGCCCCTGGCCAGAGGTGCGCGGCAGCCCCAGAGTCGGCTGGGGCGAGATAAGGTTATTAATTCCCCAGTCTAGCCCTGTTCGGTTGTTCCATCCTTAATTGCAATCAAGCGGGCTGGAGGCTGCGGGAAGGATGGGAGGGGCCTGGAGCTGAGGCAGCGGGGACGCAACAGGCAGCAGGGCATCTCAGGGACACCCCCGACCCTTGGGGCAGGAGGCTGCCGAGGTGGGGGGCGTCACCCCTGCTGGGTTGGGTCCCCACTATGCATAGGAACCCAGCGTGTGTAGACGAAGGGGGCTCCAGTCCCAGCCCTGACCCCCGGGCAAGCTCCCCCACCAGCCTGCGCCTCTTTGTCTTCATCCAAACAGGGATCATAAAAACCCACCTCAAACAGTTATCGAGAGATCAAATGAGAGAATCCATATGGAGCACGTGTCGCGGTGGTAAAGAATCCACCTGCCAACGCGGGAGATGATGGTTCGATTCCTGGGTTGGGAAGGTCCCCTGGAGAAGGACATGGAAACCCACTCCAGCATCCTTGCCTGGGAAATTCCATGGACAGAGGAGCCTGGCAGGCTACAGTCTGCCACGGGGTTGCAAAGAGTCAGACACGACTGAGAGACTGAGCATGCACACAAGCGGGGGACACAGCCCTGCCTTGTGCCCTGGGTCAGTGAAGGTAAGCCTGCGGTATTTCTGAGTCAAAAACAACATGAAAGCACTGTTTTTTAAATAACCACCTCCACAAAATGCTCATTTGAAGGCTCTGAAGGGAGGCTGGTGCCTTTAAGATAGAAATCGATCCAGCCCTCGGCCAGGCCAAGGAAGATCAATCCTTGGGCACGTTAGGAGCAGGATTGATGGGGGCCTGGGAGGTGTGATGGATGGAGGCCGTGGGGACCAGGCCCCGACCCCAGTCAGGCCCCACGGGCTACTCCTTGCAGTGGGGCTCGGGGGGCACCCACAGGACCCTCAGGCCTGAGCCGTGACTCCGGGGCCTTTTCCCAAAGGAGCAGCTGGGAGCTAAAGCCCCTGCACACACACACACACACACACACACACACACACACTCTGAGTAGTGCCCACATCCCAGGGACAACTGCAAGTCGGGGGATGGATGGCAGCTCGCAAACTCCATTCAGTTGTACTGCTGTTCACTGAGCACCCACCGCGAGCCGGGCCCTGGAGCCAGGAACGTGAGTGCCATCATCCCTGCCCTCCCGAGGGTTCAGGGCCCAGCTTGGAAACAGATCTGCAGGAGGGAATCCGTGCTCAGGCAACGCTGACTGGGAGAGCCCAGGAGCTGCAGGAGCCCCCAGGAGAGCGCGTGCCCAGGCTAGTAGGCAGGCAGGAGGCCAGCCCCCTGCTGAGCCCTAGAGGTGAGTGTTAGGGAGAGGAGGAAAGGCTTGTGGTCAGGGGCACAGCATGAGACAGCGTCAGGGGCGTGTGGGCTGGCAGAAACCACCCCGCGGGAGGCCAGGGGGAGGGGTCAAGGGATTCTCGGGGGTGCTGATTCTCTGAGATCCTCAAGACCTGCACTTCCTTCCATCACTCGAAAGTTCCTCTCTACTAAATTGGCCATGTGACCTTGGGCTGGCCATGACCCCACTCGGGACCTCGTGCTATAAAATGCCATTGTTGGGACCTCTTGCCTTTAAGGACTCATGTGTATGTGCATGCTAAGTTGCTTCAGTCGTGTCCAACTCTTTGCGACCCCATGGACTTAGCCTGCCAGGCTCCTCTGTCCGTGGGATTCACCAGGCAAGAAGACTGGAGTGGGTTGCCATTTCCTCCTCCAGGGATCTTCCCATCCCAGGGATGGAACCCGTGTCTCTCAGTTCTCCCGCAGTGACAGATGGGTTCTTAACCACTAGCACCACCTGGGGAGCCCCCTATAAGGGCTCATCCAGAGCTAAATGGTGCAAAGAGAACCACTTCCAAGTCAGAGTCCTGGCTCCTGGGCCGTGAGATCTCAGGCAAGCGTCCCAAACTCTCCAGGCTTCATTTTCTTACGCAGGACAGAGTTAATAACCCCCCAGCCACAAATGGGCACAAATAAGACCACTTATGCGCAGCAGCCAGCATGTCCTGGGCACACAGAGGCTTCTTCCCACCTCTGTGGGGTTGGTTGTCTGTGTGGCTTCCTGGCAAGGAGCTGGCCTTCGTCCAGCCCAGATGGGCTCTGGTGGGGCTGGAGGAACTGGGTCTGCAGCAAAGGACAGAGCGGCAGAGAGGCACGCAGGCCCTGGCTGTTTGTTCAGGCATTCCGTTTGGAATGAATCTCCTTTCATCCCTGCAAGTGAAGTCTCCACGCTGGGCAGCTCGTCCGAGGTGAGTGTCTGCCGTGACTCGGGTACCCATTTATCACGCGGGCGTTTGATGGAATATTCCTCCTGGAGGAATTGCATTCCCAGACACTCCTCACGCTCCGCCAGGGTCTTTGAAACTTAACAGCAGGTTCTTTAAAGGGACCGGAGAGGCCCGCTGCATCCCAATTTGCAGCTTTTGAACACGTCAACATTAATAGAGGTCACTGTTTCGGAGGCCGCAGGGCCCTTCCCAGGAATAAATCAGCAACTGGCGCCCCCGGCTGGCCGATCCATTCAGCTTGCGTTTCCTTTTCAATTGTGCCCTGGTGCCCGGGGTTGGAGGGGTGGGGAAGCAGGCATGTCTGCACCTGCTTTGCTGGGCTTTGCGGGGAGAACCTTGTCAGAAAGATGCCTTAAGAGGTCATCTGTCATCCTGTCCCTTCGGCCACTTTCGGGCAGGACGGCAGGATTTCAGTGTAGGATGACAGAGAACACCATGGAGGGATTCTGGGAGCTGGGCGCTGGGCACAGGGCTCAGGTTTCCTCTGGGGAAACCGAGGCCCAGGGACCGTACGGGTCTTGCCTGAAGCCCCACAGCCATTCAGGGACTTGGCTGAGCCTCAAAGTCCAGCTCAACCCAATCCAAAGTCTGACCTTAACCATCTACCAGGCTGCCTGTCAGAAGGGCTTTGGGGTCAGAAAGTGGAGGAAATGAGATTTCCTGACCTGTAGACCCACTGGCTATGATCCCCAGTGATCCTATTTCATTTCAGTATGGTCTTCCCCTTCCTCCAGAGCAGAAGCAGGAGGCTGCTGCCCATCTGACCACCGGCCACCTTCCCTGACCCCGCCTCCCAGAGGAAAGCTCCAGGAGGAAGTCTGAAGGCAGCCTGGAAGCTGGGCTTTGCAAGCAGTCAGTCCTGGTTTCCACCCCTGCTCGGCTGTGCCCTAACTGTGTGGCTTTGGGCAAGTGCCTTGACTTCTCTGAGCCTCAGTTTGAAACATACCCTCAGCCTTGGTTTGAAAACACGGCCCCTCCAGAAGGGCCCCTGCCAGTCACGGGACGGGGGTCTAGGGTCTGTGGACCATCACCCACACTGCCCCCAGGCCCCTCTAACTCTTCTCCCAGCACGTCACTGTCTGCGGTAATTCAGGCAGAGAACAGCCTACCCCCGGGATGGTCCTGCCGCGTTCCAAGCTCTGAACCCACGCTCGGATGTACATTTCATGCTTCTGTCATTTCTGTTACTGATTGCTTTATCAATAGTGCTGCTTGTGTGAGGCCCGTGATGTATCTGCTCTGCCCCTACCTCCCTGGGTGGCCCTGGGCAAGTCATTTATCCTCCTGGATCGCAGAGCACAGAAGCTGGGAGGGGGGGACCTGGGAGACCATCAATCCAGGTCTTTCATTGTATCAATAAGAATCGTAGCAACAGCCCGAACCACCTAAGAAGCCGGGAGGAGACCAGTGCACTGGCACCCCTGCAGCCCTGCCTGCCAGCCCACAGCCAGCCCCAGCCGCCAACCAACCACACGAGTCATGCCACCCTGCACCCCGGCCCAGGCTAGCCCATCACCACACGAGTGACCCAGGCAAAAGCAGTGACGATCTCAGTGTTTCTCTGGGACTCTCCAGTTTTAGGGGCTTCCTTCACAGCTCAGTTGGTAAAGAATCCGCCTGCAATGCAGGAGACCCCGGTTCGATTCCTTGGTTGGGAAGATCTGCTGGAGAAGGAATAGGCTACCCACTCCAGTATTCTTGGGCTTCCCCGTGGCTCAGCTGGTAAAGAATCCACCTGCAGTGTGGGAGACCTGGGTTCGATCCCTGGGTCAGGAAGATCCCCTTGAGAAGGGAAAGGCTACCCACTCCAGTATCCTGGCCTGGAAAATTCCATGGACGGTATAGTTCATGGGTTCGCAAAGAGTCGGACACTATACTGAGTGACTTTCACTCACTCTGGTTTTAGCACGGAAAAGTCTCACCTCCCATTAACATGCCCCCTCTCCCACCCCTAGACACCTTACCAAAAGCAGATGGAGCAGAAAAACTAACCCATTGACTCACAGAGTCAAAAGAAGCAGCAAGCAATTTTTGTTTTAAACCTTCAAGTTTAAGAGTGTTTTGTTATGTAGCCAATGGATAACTGAAACATGTGCCAAGCACCTGAGTTGGCCTTCAGTATAAGCGATAGCCTTCACACAGTCCTTCTAAGACAGTTTTATTACCCAGTACATGAAGAACACGAGGCTCAGACACATCAAGGGATACTTCAAGGTTCGGCATTCAGAGAGCGGCGGAGCTGGCGCTGAAACCTCAGTCTAACTCCAGCAGCTTAGCCACAGTTGTCATCACAAAAGCCCTGCGTGTTATTACTGCCATTTAGCAAACAGGAAGGATAGCTGAGACAGGTGTGACTTCCCCGAGGCCACACAGCAAGTTTGTGCTACAGCTGCATCCTCTGATACCCAAAGTTTACCAGTATAAACGTCTGTATCAGTCATCTCAATCAGTTCAGTCGCTCAGTCGGGTCCGACTCTGTGACCCCATGGACTGCAGCACACCGGGCCTCCCTGTCCATCACCAACTCCCAGAGCTTACTCAAACTCATGTCCATTGAGTCGGTGATGCCATCCAACCATCTCAACCTCTGTCGTCCCCTTCTCCTGCCTTCAGTCTTTCCCAGCATCAGGGTCTTTTCCAATGAGTCAGTTCTTCACATCAGGTGGCCAAAGTACCGGAGTTTCAGCTTCAACATCAGTCCTTCCAATGAATATTCAGGACTGATTTCCTTTAGGATGGACTGGTTAGATCTCCTTGCAGTCCAAGGGACTCTCAAGAGTCTTCCAACACCAGTCATCTAGGTCATAGCAAAGCTGTGTAACAGCCATAAAAACTCAGTGGCTTAAAACAAGGATTTATTTAGCTCATGAGTCTGTGGGTCAGTTGAGAGGCTCTGATTTGGGCTGGGCTCCTGTGTCTGGGGTTTAGTTGGCTGGTGGTTAATCAACCGGGGCAACTCAGCTCCTCTCCACGTGTCTCTCACCCTCCATCAGGCTAGCCTGGGTATGTTCTCATGACAGAGCAAAATGCAAAGGCAAGCAAGTGGAAATGTACCAGACCCCGCCTTGCAACTGGTGCGGCGTGGCTCCGGCCGCGTTCTCCCTGGTCCCAGTGGTCACAGGGCTAGACCAGGCGCTAGGGGTGGGGAGCTGGACTCTGCCTGCTGAGCAAGATCAGCTGCAGGATCTTATTGCAAAGGACAGAGGCACAAGGAGGTTGGTAATACAGTCGATTTATCTCAGTAGAGTTTTTACCACGTGCCAAGCGGTGTGCCGCATCTTGTATACTTGCTGTTTATTTCTTGAACCTTTCCTGTCGCTGAATTAGGTACTATTAATATTATTAACCCCCATAATCCAGTTAGGGAAACTGAGTCCCAGGTCATACAGAAAGTAAGTGGCAGAGTCAGAATTCACGGCCAGGACTGTTTCACCCTTAATGCCTGAATCACATCAGCTCACCCAACGTCCTGCCGCCGCTCAGCCCTGACAGTCCAGAGGGCTGAAGGCTGGGCTCTCTGAAGGCTCCCTCTGGAGTTAGGAGACCGTTTCTTCCCAGCCAGAAGTTTCTGCTGATGCGGCGGCAAGTTCTCCTCACAGAGATGAAAGCCCTCTGCCGGGCGAGGCAGCTCTGCTGACAAAGGACGGGCCTCCTTTGGAGCTGGCCCTCCGGGCGGGGTGCCGGTGGGAGCCACGGCGGACGGCGGGGGGCTGCAGAGTGCAGCTGGTACTGGGCATGCAGACCGGGGCCGGGAGCCCACGGGCTCTACCTGCCTCGGGGGCCCAGGGCAGCACGTGTTCTGGAGACAGAGGCCGCCTGGCTACTGAGGCGCTAGAGGTGATCTCCGCCCCGGCTTCCGGTGCGACCGGGAAACTGCGGCTCAGAGACTTAGGGACGCACAGCACAGCCAGACGGAGGCCAGCTAGACCCCAGGCCCTGCCCCTGCCTGGCGTGGCCCAGTTCACCCCTGCGCCACTGCGGGGCTCCCTGTGGGCTCCCCCTGAAACAGGGCCTCACGCGGCGGGGTCTTCACATCCCCAGGGCAGTCACGTCTCAGGGCATTCGGAGCCTGCTGACCTATTTCTGTGTCTTTTCCTCAAGGAGATTCAGGGAACATGGGCTCATCGGCAAACACCATTCATCCCGTCCGCTGCTCCAGGAGCTCGGCTCACCGAGGCAGATAACGCCCTTATCTCAGCCTGGAGAGCGGGGTGGGGGAGGCCCGGAGTAGAGCCCCGCTCTGACGATAAGGGTTTGGAAGCACCAGCCTCCGCAGCGGTGAGCAAACACAGCCCCAGGGGCACGCGTGGCGTTTGCAAGGGGAACTCGACAACATGGAGCCCCTAGCAGCGCAGAGGACACGGGGACACACTCCCCTGGGTGCTTCGCCGTGGTCTCCATAGCTGACAGACCTGGTGGCCATGGCCGTGCCTCCACGGTCTTGCGTCTGCCCCCGACCCCCGGGTGACCTTGAGCCTGTCGGGGGCCTCCCTGGGTCTCCTCCCCATCTCCTCTAGGAGGTTGTGGATAAAAGTAGAGGCTGTCAAAGGGGATTTCTTGGGACCCATGGAATGGTCTCAGAGGCACTTCGAAGGTGCGTGCTAAGTCACTTGAGTCGTGTCCGACCTTTTGGGACCCCATGGGCTGTAGCCCGCCAGGTTCCTCCTTCCATGGGGTTCTCCAGGCAGCAACACTGGAGGGGGTCGCCATGCCCTCCTCCAGGGGATTGTCCCGACCCAGGGATGGAACCGCGTCTCTTACGTCTCCTGCCCTGGCAGGCAGGCTCTTTACCACTGGCCATTTCGAAGGTCGAAGGTACGGGAGAGAAAACGGAGCTCTGGCCCTGACCTCCAGCTGCCCCTAGACCAGACTCCTTTCATCTGCTCGATGTGCTGCGAGTCATGTAAGATGTCATTCCAACAAAGGACTTCACTCCTTTCAAGGAACCTTGAAAGCCTGGACTAGGGCGTCACGAAGGCCCTCTGGGAGTCTCGGGGGCTGAGGGTGGGGCGCAGGGGGCGGTGGGGAGAGGGGATGGGGCTGCCTGATGGGGGAGGGGTGTCGGGGCTGAGAGCGGACACAGCCCCACCCTCCGACTTCCCCGTCCCCAGCTTTCTCACCTCCTCCCACCAGGGCCTCCCTCCCCACCCCCCGCCCCCGCCCCGAACAGTCTGTTACCACCTCCCATTAGGTGTCTGGCCCCAGTGACAGGGCATGCAGACAAGGCAGGAGAACAGGGCGGGCAAGCCAGCAGCAGGAGCAGGGTCTCTGACTGCCCGGCCCAGCCCCACTCCATCCAGTGTGACCCGGGGCATCTGACTTCACCCTGCTGAGGCTCCACCTCCTCCCCACTGTGGGGGGAAGAGTATACAGCCTCCCACATAGAATTGCGAGGTTCAGATCATCTGCACAGTGCTTAACACAGGGCCCAGAACAGAACAGGTGGGCATTCAGAAAGACCCAGTGCAACAGAAGCCTAGCTGAGTTTGTTAACTGCAGACCATTGTCAGAGCGGGGTACGCCCGAGTCCCCGTGGGTTCAGGGAGAGGACCTGGAATGAACAGGCAGAGATGCTGGTGCTGCACGCCCCCCGTGGAGCTCCACAGGTCCACTCCCCCACCCCCAAGTCCCACCCCTTCTCCAGCCACCACTCCAGCAGCCTCACCCAGGGGGCACTTCATGGCACCCAGGGTACCAACCTCCCACTTCTGGCCCCTCTTCTGAAGCTGCAGCGGGACCCACAAACACGACCAACCATGTAGGGGAGCCCAAACCCCTGGGGATGGGAGCCAGTGGGGAGATGTTTCCCTCTGTCAAGCGTTTCCCAAGTTCCCCCAGAAGGTTCCAGCAGCAAAACCCTGGCCCCCAGTGTGCCAGAAGCCCACCTGATGACGCTCGCCTCCATCTGTACTCTGCTCCCCTGGCCCCAGGGATTAGACCCCAAACAAACTGCCTCACCCAGCGTCGTCTCAGAGCCTGATTGCTGGGCGGGGGCCCAAGCTGAGACAGATGCTCCAGGAGACGAGTCTCTGCAGTGATGAGTCCGTGGGTGCTGTTTGGAAGGCTTTTGGGGAGTCTGCTTGGGTGACCCCAGGGCCCACCTCCAGCTACCTTGTGGCTGCAGGAGGTTGGGATCTGAGCTGGGAGCCCCAGCAGAGTGTCTTCCCCCAGCGATGTTCCTGGAGAGTGTCACTGTCCCTGTGGGCAATATTTCACAGGCCTGGAGGAGGGAGGGAAGAAAGGTTGGAGGCAAGCGGTCGTTAGGCCTCAGGAAGAGACAAGAGGACCCACGCCCTCACCCCCAGCGGCCCATACTCACCAGGAGTACGAGGAAGCTCGTGGAGGATTCCTGCAAAACCCTGAGCCAACTTCCTCAGGAGGCACCACAGCATCAGAAGTACCAGGGCCCCAGCCCTAGTGTGAAAGGGGCAGGGAAAGAGAAGGCGGAAGAGCCGTGGGCACTCAAGGTAGACAGGCCAGTCGAGCCCCAGGCTGTGCTGTGTGGCTTCAGGCAGGTGGGCTACCTCTCTGAGCCTCCCCCACCCCCCGCATTGGGGTGGTGTTGTTCAGTCGCTCAGTCGTGTCCGACTCTTTGTGACTCCATGGACTGTAGCATGCCAGGCTTCCCTGTCCTTCAGCATCTCCCGGAATTTGCTCAAACTCATGTCCATTGAATCAGTGATGCCATCCAGCCATCTCATCCTCTGTCGTCCCCTTCTCCTCCTGCCTTCAATCTTTCCCAGCATAAGGGTCTTTTCCCACAAGCAGGCTCCTCACATCAGGTGGCCAAAGTATTGGAGTTCCAGCTTCAACATCAGTCCTTCCAGTGAACACCCAGGACTGATCTCCTTTAGGATGGACTGGTTGGATCTCCTTACTGTCCAGGGACTGTCAAGAGTCTTCTCCAACACCACAGTTCAAAAGCATCAATTCTTTGGTGCTCAGCTTTCTTTATGGTCCAACTCTCACATTCATACATGACCACTGGAAAAACCATAGGCTTGACTAGACGGACCTTTGCCAGCAAAGTGATGTCTCTTGTTTTTTAATATGCTATGGAGGTTTGTCATGGCTTTTCTTCTAAGGAGCAAGCGTCTTTTAATTTCGTGACTGCAGTCACCGTCCACAGTGATTTTTGGAGCCAAGAAAATAAAGTCTGCCACATCTCCACTGGGCTGTAGTGAGGATGAAATGAAGCTAAGGGTGTGAAGGGCTAGGATGGTGCCAAGGGCATGGAAAGTCAAGGATTTGGCTAAGGTCATGCGCGGACTTCGTACATTTCGATCTCAACAGTCAGGGAAGCACCGCTATAGCCCTTCTCTAAATGTGAATCCTAGACGCGGAGGGCACAAGGGATTGTCCCAAACCACACAGCTGCTGGCAGGCAGAGCTGCAGTTTCCGCTGGACTCTGTGATTACAGAGCCCGTCAGCTGACAGCCGAAGCAGATGTATCCCTGCCACCGTCCCTTCTCGCTCATGTGGTCCGTTTGAAAGAACCCCCTCAGGAAGTTCCGACGACAGCTGGACCATGTGGACGCCTCAGATGACGGCACACAGGTTCCTCAGCGTGGCACTCGCAGAGCCTGCCCTTCCCCGCAATGGTCCTTAGTCCCACAGTATCCCCGACCCTGGCTCTGTCCCCTCGAGGGCCTGGTCGGGTCTAGAACCCCAGGGCAGGGACCAGCCCTCCTACTCACATTCCTGATGGAGTGGAAAGAGCTTACGCCAGTTGGGGTTCAACCCCAAGCTGCCCCCTAGCTGGCTGTGTGACCCGAGGTGAGCGACTCCACGTCTCTGAGCCTCAGTGCCCACAGCTGTAAAAGGTGACTTGTAACACAGGGCTAATGTGAGGTCCACTGAGACAGCATATAAATATATAGAGAGTACACAGCAGGTACTCAGAACTCCACCCCCGGCTTGGACAGGACTGAATGTGGGATCCGAGGAGGCTGGGTCTCCCAGGCCCACCACGCAAGGATCTGGCCTCCAAGGCTCTTGTGCAAAATGCATTCACTGCTGGAAGCCTCGAGAGGCAGGGATCCAGGGCTCCCCTGGCAGAGCTGAGGTCAAGGCTGGGGGGCCCGAGGCTTGGTCACCACAGAGGACACCAGTTCGTGTACCTGCCACCAGAGAGCTCAGCCCTGCCCGGGGAAGGGCTGGTCGTACGAGCAGGAGGCGGAGGAGGGGGCCTGACCCTGAACCTCCTTCCCCTCCTTGATGGCCCTGAGCTCCCAAACCACCAACAGCCCCTCCCAGTCCCTGCTGGTCACGGAAGGAATGACTGGGAGCAGGAAGTTTGAAGTTGAACTGCTTGGGTTCAAAGCCCTGTCCTATTTCCAGCTATGTGATCTTGGGTATAAAAAATCCATAGTCTGAACCTGTTTCTTCAACAACCAAAGTTGGTTTTAAGACAGATTAGTGAGCTAATGGGACGTGGTGCTAGTGGTAAAGAACCTGCCTGCCAATGCAGGAGACAGACGGAAGAAGGGCGAGTTCGATCCCCTGGAGGAGGGCATGGCAGCCCACTCCAGTATCCTTGCCTGGGGAACCCCATGGACAGAGGAGCCTGGAGGGCTGCAGTCCATGGGGTCGCAGAGGGTCAGACGCGACTGAGCGGCTGAGCCTGCACGATAAGGAATACATGTAAATCAGTTGGAATAGGGTCTGGCACATAGTAAGTGCTCAATAAATATTAGCTGGTTTTTCGTTTGTTTGGCTTTGTTTGGCTGCCCCACGGCTTGTGGATCTCAGTTTCCCAGCCAGAGATCAAATTCAGCCCCTTAGCATTAAGACCACAGAGTGCTAACTGCTGAACCACAAGAGAATTCCCAATATTAGCTGTTCTTATTTGGGGTTCTAGCCGAGATTACCCCAGAATCCTCCTTCATGTACCAGCATCTCTGCCCCACCCCACACCTTGTCTAGGCAACTGCGCTGTCTTGGCTTCTGACCTAAGGCAGAAGATGGGGGAGAAAGCAGAAAGGTCTAAGAGCACGGATCCCGCCCCAGGCCAGCTCAGGAATCCCTGGGCTGAGCACAAGGGTATCTGAGAGAGCAAGGAGATGGTAGAGTCTGGTGGAAACCCTATAAAGGCTCGGGAGTCTAAGGCAAGGAGGACCCACCTGCCACCGCCCAAGTCCCTGCGTCAACACAGAAAGCGCAGAGGAGATCTCTGCCTGCGGGTCCAGCAGAGGGTCTGAGCTTGCTGCCATTAGGGCCTCACGTCCAGAAGGAGAATATCCCCTGACACAGACAGGGAGAGGAACCCGGGGGACAGGCCGTGATTGAAGGCATCAGGAACAAACACTCACACAGGACTGAGAGAATCCCAAGGAGGGAAGGAGGCAGCGGGGAGTAGGGAGCCTGAGCCACAGAGATCACGTTTGTGTCCCTGGTCAGAATGGAATGTTGAAATAGAAATTAAGCTCCGGTTTAGAGCAAAAGAGACAGCTGCATCGTTTTTGCACGTTGCAATCAGTACACGAGCAACTGAGAATACAGGCTTACGAGGGCTCCCCTGCTGCATGTAACGCAGCCCTGGACAGCGCTGTGTCTTTACTGAATGGCCCACATCACCTCAGGATGGATTCCTGGAAGTGAGATTGGTGGGAGTCAAAGGCTACCAACTGCCAGAGGCTCTTAACACGATCCAGATGCACTCTTTCCCAGAAAGCTCAGACCAGCCAGGGATAAACAGCCTGCCTCAGTCCACACGCCCAGCAGCAGGGATCGGTGTTCTCAGTCCACACGCCCAGCAGCAGGGTCAGTGTTTTGTCCTCCTTTGCCAATTTGTTGAGCCAAAAAATGAGAGTCTGGCTGTTGCTATTTGCATTCTTCAGTTGCTCGAGTGAGGTGCGACTGTGGGTTTTAGAAAAGTGGGAAGTGTTAGGAAAACAAAGCCCTTGTTAAGCACGGGTGTGTGCACAGAACTTCTGATGTAAGACGCCCACAGTGGCGAGCTGGCTCTCCTCTCCCGGAAAGGCTCCCTCCCCCACCAGAGAGCACCATCCAGGCGCATGGCGGCTCCGACCCTCAGTTTCCTCACCCGTTAAATGGGTGCGATACCTTTCTGGTCAGAGGTGTGTATGTTTATTCAGTTTGCCGTCCTCTTCCTTCTTCCTGCCATCGCCCTGAGTTTCCTGGCTGTGTGATCTGCCCACAGGAGGGCTTGGCTGGCCACAGTGACTGGTACAGGAATGGGCACGTACCCCACATGTAGCTAACCACAGGCCAAATCCTGGGACGTGGACTCAGCTGTTGAGTGACCCGGAGCCTTGCTTACTCGCAGACGTGAACAGGGAATCGGCTGGTGACCATCCCAGAGGCGGGAGGGACAGACTTGCTGAAAATGATGCAACACTGAGGAAGCAGAGCCAAGAAATGAAGACAGGGAAAATGCACTGGCATCCTGTGTGCACCAAAGGATGCTGGGAGCTGGATCAGCCCCTGCCTGAAGCAGTCCTGTGCACACCAGAGGATGCTGGGAGCTGGATCAGCCCTTGCCTGAAGCAGTCCTGTGCACACCAAAGGATGCTGGGAGCTGGATCAGCCCTTGCCTGAAGCAGTCCTGCCATGAACTCCCTTTATTATTTAAGCGATTCCGAGTTAGGTTTCCTGTCCCTGGCAGCTCATGCGACAGGGCAGGGTCACTGGCTGGTTAGACACACAGATGGCCCTCGGGAGCCTGTGGCCTGTGGACAGAGCCCAAGAGCAGAGTCCCTGCTGTGTGGCCCTGAAAGCAGGAGGCTACACCTCTCCAGGGAGACTCCATGGGTTTTTATGAGAAGTATAATAAAATCCGCGCAAAGCACTTTACAGGTCTCAGCCCAGCACAACAAATGGTCATTATTTGCTAACAGCATTATTGTTTCAGAAATGGATATTACTATTGATGCCTATCTCTCAGGCTTGACGGTGAGCTCCTCGGCAGCAGGGCTTCTTTGTGTGGCTCTGTGCATCTACAGCAACAACCCAAGTCATCACTGAATTGTCGACTGCGCGTCGCGTTTCACCTACTTGAGCCCGGTGGCAAGTTCCCTCCAGGACTCCCCTCTGCACTCCGCCAAGGGTGGTGAAGAGGGCCGTGTCCCCGAGCCCGTCCTCAAGCACAAGTGAGCCCTAAGGCTTGCCGTGTCTAAGGGTCACACGCACCGGGAGGCCGTCAATATTCCCTGCTTCGGCAGGTGAGGAAACCAAGGGCTGCCATGGTGACGGGGCAGGCATAGGCGGGAGGTGGAGGCCCGGGGCCACAGCAAAACCAGCATCTGAACTCAGATCTGTGCACCGCCAGGGCCGTACTTCCAGCGCGAGTCTCAGAGTTCGTGTTTGGGATACTGAGAGGCTTCCGTGAGCCTGGGACTCACCCCGATGGTGAAGAGATGAAGGTGGCCCAGAGTAGACTGGACTGGGCTTAGAGGCAAGTGTTAACATTCATTAGTATTGCTGCACTGTTATTACGGATTTATATATCCATATATATAACCCTAGATGGTTGCTGCAGCGTAAGAAAAATGGTGGAGCTAGAGGAGACCAAAGGGCCCAGAGGACTCATTGGGAGGGCTCGGGGGTGAGCATCTCGTTCCTGGGCACTCACTGCCGCCCCTCACGCAGCTCATTCAGAACCCCTACCCTTGTGCAGACAGAATGCATGGAGAGGGCAGTGGCTGACAGCCTGAGAAGGCCTGGAAGGACCCGGAAAGTTCCAGAAAAGAAACAGAAGTGGGAGGTCGGGGAGACTTCGTCCCCCTCAGACACAGGACTTAAGGATCGCAACAGCCCTGGCGACAGAACCTGAACTCTGGAGAAAAGCAGGCTCAGGAAGGGAGGCTCAGCGGCTCACTAGAAGTCTGAAGCTGGGCTGGGGAGGCCGGTAGACTGGCAGTCTGGGCTCTTCCCAGTGCCAGGAGCCTCCCTCTCGGGTCAGAACCAAGAGACACAGGCAGGCGGAGGGCCCGCTTCCCTCCCTGTCACAGGCCTTGCCCGGGGCTGCCTGCACCAAACTGATGCGTGTTTGGCTCTCACATCTGTCTCTCGGGCCTGAGATAGGAAGCCCTGACCCCCTACAAGGCCCCCTACACGGCCCGAAAGGCTTAGGATACCCATTGTGCAGATGAGGACACTGAGGCTCTCAGAGGACCACAGCAGGCTCACCGACTGCGGGAGGCCATGGAGGTGTTGGAAGCCGGCCGTGTCCCCATGCCCGGTCCTTCATGGGTGACCCCAGACTCTGCGCTTCCACGGCCCAAAAGAGGCGGCAGGCGCCTCCCTGCAGGACTTGAGTGCCTCCAGGAGGGGCTGGACCTCCTTAGGTGCTCAGGAAACACGGAGGCCAGACGCTGTCCTCCGAGTCTGATGGAGGCAGAGGCGACAGTTTACAAGCACCCTGGGTCGGCGGGGACGCACTCCGCAGCCCCCAGCGCCTCTGGAGGCCGCCTCGCTTTCTGCTCCTCCCTGCCCCGCGCCCGGCAGCCCCTCTGAGCCTCGGTCTCCTCTGAAATGGAAGGCGATAAAGCCACACGCCAGGATTGTTCCGAGGGTGCCTCCCGGCACACAGGTGGACTGTGTCAGCTGAGTCCTCGTGGAGGAGCAGCGCAGCCTCCACCCCGTCCACACGGCAGGCCTGTGACTCCGCCCTCCTCAGGGTGAGGCCCCAGCGACGCCCTTCCTGCCCCTTTGCGGGGTCGGGAACGCCCTTTCCCTTGGAATCATTCCTCCCGGTCCTGTCCTCTGTGGTCCTCTGGGGCTTGCAGCAGCAAGTCAATAACTGCTGAATGACCAACCAACGGGAAAAATGGGGTCCAAGAAGCTGACACAAGGGATGCCTTCCTCCAAGAAGACTCCCTGACTTTCGACCAGGCTGGGTTCTACCAGGCTCTTCGTATGAGCTTCCCTGAAGCCCAGAAACACTTTTTGTTTTTAAGTGTAGGCTCTGGGGCCCAAGCTCTGGCTCTGCCCTGACCAGCTATGTGCCTCCGGGCAAGTGGCGCAACCTGTCTGACTCCGTGGCCTCCCTGTGAAAGGACGATGATAGTAACAGCACCCGCGCGGGAGAACTGTCAGGGCTCGGGAGACAGGCGGCACGGGGTGGCGCAGCGGGCACACTCCGGGCGCTCACAGGCGTCAGTGGCTTCCGTCAGCGGCCACAGTGCCGCCCAGTGTTACCTCGTTGGCCAGGCTGTCCTTTGCCCCTGCTCGTGAGCTTGTCCACACCGTTGGGAAGGCTGTCGGGCGCTCCTGCAGACTCCCTGGAGCCCCTTCGTGAGTCTGCTTGCCGCCCCTGCCCCTCAGGACCTGTGCCCACCGCTCTCCCCCAGAGAATGGGCTGCTTCGTTCAGGGCTGCAGGGCACAGAGCTGCCCGGGACTCTGCATGCTGAAGGCTAACCCTTGGCCGGTGACTGACAGGTTGCCAGCCAAGACCAACTCAAAGAGGTAATGTGGACCCCAGAGCCCCCTGCCCCGCAACGGGATCAGGTAGAGACGGCTCTCCGAGGGGCTTTGCCTGAAAACACACACCGGCTTGGTGGGCCCCTGCCATCTGCATCTTAGCCTGCCTCGCCTTCCTTACACCTAAATGCTCGCCACGCCGTGTGGGGTCTTAGTCACCCGAAGCTGCTGTCACTCAGTCGTGTCCGACTCTTTGCGACCCCGTGGACTGTAGCCCACCAGGCTCCTCTGTCCATGGGATCTCCCAGCAAGGATACTGCGGTGGGGTGCCGTTTCCTCTTCCAGGGGATCTTCCCGACCTAGAGATTGAATTCTTTACCACTAGTAAAACCTGGGAAGCCCAGGGATCAAGCTCGTGCCCCCTAGATTGGAAGCATAGAGACCACCAGGGAAGTCCCGACCCCGATTCTTAACACAGTGCCCAGACACAAGCTGTATGGTCGGAGCAGGGGAATGGCTGAACCAAGTGATGCCCAACAGAAAGATTTAGCGGGTCAGCCAGGGGAGGAATTCTAGGAGGGAGCAGACCCCCGACGCCGTCTGCTCACAGCCCTGCCCTTGCCCACACTGAGCCATCTCAGCCATGAACATTCACTGGAGCATGTGGTCTTTAATGCACAGGCCTTGAGTTGCATAAACAAGGTTGTAAAATTTAAAGGCAAACCAGACGGGGATCCCAGGGGCAGCCACGCTGACATCACAGCTGGGGGCAGGGCTGGCGCTGAGCGCAGAGGAGGCAGCTTTCGGCAGTGTTCATTCTGGGACAGAAGGAAGGGGCAGAGTGGCCGTGACTGATGGTTGCTGCTGTTTATTTGTTTGTAATCATCGGGTCTGAAATGCTCCGATGGGAGCAGGCCCACATTTCGACAGTACCGCAGCCAAGGTGAGGCTTCCCGGATGGTGCTAGTGGTAAAGAACCCACTGAGGGATCTGAGTTCGATCCCTGGGTTGGGAAGATCCCCTGGAGGAGGGCATGGCAACCCACTCCAGCATTCTTGCCTGGAGAATCCCATGGGCAGAGGAGCCTGGTGGGCTATACAGTCCATGGGGGTCACAGAGAGTCAGCACACGCTCGCAGGCTCCATCAGCAGGCCTCCGGGCTCTTCCATTGCCTCCCCTCACTGAAAACCAGGCAGCTCTTTGCAGATGAGACTCATCTTCTGCAGCCTCGCCGGGGGGATTCCTCACCCAGCTTCCTGTCTCCACACAGCACTGGTTAAGCATGTGAGCTCCCGAGCCACAGTCCTGGGTTCAGATCCCAGCTCGGCCACTTAATAGCTGTGTGCCCCGGGGCCTTGTTTCTGGTCTGCGGGATGGAAGTAGCGACAGCATCTACCCGTGGGGATTAACAACGTTGGGAAAGTCAAATGAGGCAGGGCCTGGCACCGAGCAAGCCCTCAACAGCACTAGCGATTACCGCTGCTTTCTCATTATCATTCCTTCCTTCCTGTGATCCAAGACGGCTCTGTAGTCACCCGTAGGCAGACCCAGGGGTTGGGAGTCACGGGGAAGGCAAAGAGTAGGGGCTGGGGGTGCCTGCTCCAGAGTCTAGCTGAGACAGGAAGAGAAGCAGCCAGTCAACTGGGGACAGAGAAGCTGGGGTGAGGAGGGTGGGGCTGAGCAGGGGAGGAGGGTCCTGGGGGCTGGGGATCAGGACAAGAAGGAGCACGGAGCCCAGGGAGGCTGCTCGTTCAGGACACACCACAGAGGGCCTCGAGGAGCAAGGAGAATGCTCTGGGACACTCAGACATGCCATCGTCAGGTACCACAGTGTGTAGGATGAAGCGAAGCAGAGGAGGGGAGGCCGCGGTCTGTTCTAGCTTCAGCCATTTAGCAGCTGTCTTACGAAACGCTCTAAGCCTCACTGGCACCATCTGTAAAACGGGGCTACCAACCCTAGAACTCTCCTCTCAGGGTCATTGCAAGGACCGAGATGTTACATGAAGTCAGCGCTCACATAAAGGAATTACAGTGAAGAGTGTGATTTTAGATTCAGTGAACCCAAGACTCCAGGTTTTACGATTCTAAGTGGCTCTCGAGTTTAAGACTAAATCTTACTAGAATGCTGGCTCTGTGGGGACAGACATTGTTGGTCTATTCTGTTCAGTAGTTTTATTTCCAGTTCCTGGCTCCCAGGACTTGGCAAATAGGTGAGTAATGTGTGTGTGTGGGTGGGTGGGTGGGTGTGGGTGTATGTGTGTGTGAGTGTATATGTGTGTGAGTGTATGTCTATGTGGGTGTATGTGTGTGTGAGTGTATGTGTGTGTGAGTGTATGTATGGGTGTGTGTTGGATAATCAGTGAATGAATGGGTAAGTGAATGAACGCGCTGGCAGGACTGACCATTCTCTGTCCACTTGCCCAAACCTGAAGCAAGGGTGCCATGCCTGACTTCCTCCCCACCCATCCATCCATCACATCTCCTAAGGATCAGCACTTCCCAGCACCTCACCGCCCCTCTCCAAGCGGAATGAATCCTCACTCAGCTAGAACACGCAGCCTCCCTTGCCTGCCCTCCTTTCCCACCTTAGAAATCTCATTTCCAAACAAAAGAAGTTCATTAACCAAATTGGGGGCATTCTGCTGCAGGGCTGAGCCATTACGGGCAGAAAAGAAAGTCTCACCTCACCACTTACCAGTTAGCTCGCAGGGACCCAGGCCCAGCCCAACACAGCACACCCCCTTCCCGAGAAGCCCTGGAGTCCCGCCAGGAGTGGCGGGCACCCTGGTCCCGCCCAGCCCCGGACCGTGGCAGAGCGGGAGCCCCACCGCCGTCGGGTCAGGCCCTGACCCAGGACTCTCTGAACATGAGGCCAGCTGCCCGCACATCATTAAGCAGCCAGCACAGGGCCCTGGGAAATGTCTTAATTAGGTGGTCACACTGGGTCGCATACATTAATTTGATAAAGACGATGAAGTTCAGCAGAGCAGAGCCGACCGTGTTTCTGAGAGCCGCTGTCCTGAGCTCTAGGATCAGGATCGAGGCACAGGTCAAAGGGCTTGTGGCCGGTGCCTCCAGGGCACGCTGTCCCCTCCCCAGCGGTCCCCACCGCCCCCCCTCACCGCCAAGCATTTCATCCTCAGGCTGAAGGACCTGGCGAAACACTCTTGTCCTAAAGGGCTTGGGAAACAAGCCCTGCTTTGTCCTGGACCACAGGGATCAAGTCACCTGAGAGAGCCTCGGTCTTCTCCGCTGTAAGAGGCGCGGCCATCCCGCGTGCTGCTGCTGCTGCTGCTGCTGAGTCGCTTCAGGCGTGTCCGACTCTGGGCGACCCCCTAGACGCAGGTCAAATGAGACGCACATACAGCACTTGACAAGTGCCTAGAGGACAGGCACGTCCCTGAGGCCGCTGCAGCGCAGGAGACCCCAGCTCAGTACCTGAGTCAGGAGACCCCTGCAGACGCGAAAGGCTACCCACCCCAGTATTCTTGGGCTTCCCTGTGGCTCAGCTGGTAAAGAATCCGCCTGCAATGTGGGAGACCTGGGTTCAATCCCCGGGTTGGGAAGATCCTCTGAGGAAGGGAAAGGCTACCCACTCCAGTATTCTGGCCTAAGGAATTCCATGGACTGTATAGTCCACGGGGTCACAAAGAGTCAGACATCACTGAGCGACCTGCTTCCCTGGTGGCTGAGACCGTAAAGCATCTGCCTACAGTGCAGGAGACCTGGGTTTGATCCCTGGGTCAGGAAGATCCCCTGGAGAAGGAAATGGCAACCCAGTCCAGTACTCTTGCCTGGAAAATCCCATGGACAGAGGAGCCTGGTGGGCTACAGTCCACGGGGTCACAAAGAGTCAGACACAGCTGAGCGACTTCACTTTCCTTTCCTTTAGAGTACACAGTGGGTCCTTAGTACACAGTAGCAGTTACCGTTATTACTGAAATGAAACAGTGAAGCCCTGTCCCTGACCCTGTGTGTCCATTT
Organism: Bos taurus; assembly: GCF_002263795.3. Lineage (NCBI taxonomy): Eukaryota > Metazoa > Chordata > Mammalia > Artiodactyla > Bovidae > Bos > Bos taurus. Next base: position 134,968,228 of record NC_037329.1, read on the forward strand.
GGAAAATGGTCCTGCCGGATAAACAGTGGACTCCTGATTTTCAAGAGACCTCTCTCATTCCAGGCTTTCTGCTCCCTTCGGGATTCGAAGGGTTGAAGAATGCGGTGAACATCACACAGCTGGTCAGTGGTAAATGCAGGATTTGAACCCGGTTTTTCTGACCTTAAATCTAAGCTCTTCCCACCACCCTCTGTGCTAAAAAGGGGTGGCCGTGTGGACGTGCGGGCCTGCAGACGGATGGGCTATCCACGAACACACTCACTGACCATGCTTTCCTTCTAACCAATTGTCAGCTGCACAGGAGACTCTGACAAGCTTGCATTCACACTGGCCATATGCGGCAAGTGGAAAGCCTAGTGGACTGGGGCTCAGGAGGCCAGGGCCCAGGCACAGCTCTGCTGAACTTTCTGTGGCTCCTTAGCTGGGTCACACCCCCCTCTGTGTGCCTTCTCCATCTGTAAAGGGGAAGGAAGCTTTCTGACCCTGAACAATTGGTTGTTGCTGTTTAGGTGCCAAGTCAAGTCCGACTCTTCACGACCCCACGGACTGCAGAACACCCGGCCTCCCTGTCCATCACCATCTCCCGAAGTTCGCCCAAGTTCATGTCCATTGAATCGATGATGCCATCCAACCATCTCATCTTCTGTCACCCTCTTCTCCTTCTGCCCTCAATCTCTCCCAGCATCAGGGTCTTTTCTGATGAGTCGACTCTTTCCTTCAAATGGCCAGAGTATTGGAGCTTCAGCTTCAGCATCAGTCCTTCCAGTAAATATTCAGGGTTGATTTCCTTTAGGATAGACTGGTTGGATCTCCTTGCAGTCCAAGGGACTCTCAAGAGTCTTCTCCAACACCACAGTTGAGAAGCAAAAATTCTCTGGTGCTCTGCCTTCTTCATCGTCCAGCTCTCACATCCACACATGGCCAATGGAGAGACCACGGCCTTGACCAGATGGACTGAACGACGTTCCAGGCCAACTCCTGCCCTGGGTGCTCCTCTGAACCCCTGCTCTCAGGCCTGGAGACGCCTGAAGCCTCTCCCCGCGCATCCTGCGTCCGACACTGCGTCACCCCCGGGAGCTGAGCACACCAGCACCTGCTCTGTCTCCCCAGAGCAGCCAGAAGGACTGAAGGTGGGCTTCAGGAGCCCCCCGATGGCACAGGACAGTTTTGTGGGGATGGAGGAACTGGGAAAAGGAGGTTCTCTCTGGGATGTAAAATCCCCAAGCTAGGGTACGTGATAACTGCTGATCAGCAAAGAAGAACGACAATGGTACCGCGAGGTCTTTTTCTCCCCCTTGTTGTAAATGAGAGAGATGCATTGGGTGTCTAATTAGCAAAATATTAGATAATTGGTGTGATCTGGTCCTGTTTCCTTTCTGACAGCCTTAGTCTCCTGTCCCATTTCAAGCTTGAGCTGCCAGTAATATCAGCTGATAATTGTAATGGTGAAAATGAAAAATGAAATCAGAGTCATCGGAGGCTCCCATTAAATTGATTTAAGGCTGGAAAAATTAATGGGACTCCCTCACCTCCCGCCTCCTCCCCGCCTGGTCTCTGCCTTGCTCTGCCCCTGAGCAGAGCTGCCACGCGACGCCATGGGTGGGGGTCTGCCACTCGGCCTGTGACCCGCCCCCACCCTGCCAAATGGCCAGGGGCCACCTCCCCTGCAGGCAGCGGTGAGCGCTCAGCGCCAGAATAGAGCCGAGCGCCCAGCACCAGGGCCCTGGACACAACAGGCTCACCTTTTCTTTCCTTTCCCGTGAGGATGGAGCCTCTGAGATAGAACAACGCTGCGTAAGCCATTTAAAGCCAAGAAATAGAGTCAGTGTGATGCGTCCCATCGGTTCCAGTGACGGAAACCTCCTCAAACCAGTTTAAAGGAGAAAGAACATGTAACTCATGAAACGATAAAGTCCAGGGAGAGAGCTGGCCCAGCAGTCACTGCACCACCTTCGAGTCCTCTCAGACCACAGCTGGAATCGACCTACTTCCAGCTGGCATGCGGAGGCAGGTGGGGAACAGGACCACAGACAGCTTCTGGGTTCACATCACCCCAGCTCAGCAAACGCAGGAGACATAGCTTCTCTCGCCCATCAACAACATATCAACCCCAGGAAGGGCCCTGACTGGTTCTTCTAGGGTCACATACCATCGCCAAGCCAATCACTACTGCCATGTGGTTTAATATTATCTTGACTGGGCCTGGGTCCCAACCCTTCCTGGGACTGAAGGAACAAGGTGTTAATAGGGTTGGTACCACCCCCCCGGTGAGCAGGTGAAAGGGCATCTCCCAAGGATGCTCTATTACCAGAAGGGGAGGAGGCATGTGGTCACATAAAGCGAACTGCCCCAGCGTTTAGCGTCTTAGAACAAGATCCTCTGTGATGATCTGCCATGATTCTGTGGGCTGACTGGGCTCAGTTCCGTGAGTCTTCTGCTCGACATGACACATCTGGATCTGTCGTCATCTGGAGACCTGATCCGGCAACAGGGTGCAAGACAGCTCACCTGTGTGTGTAGAGTTGGTCAGCAGGACTCTCTCAGGGCCTCTCTGACTCTGGGTCTTCCCAGCTGTGTCTCCATCAGGGGAGCTGGACTTTCCACACGGGAGCTCAGGGCTCCCAAAAGCATGAAAGAAGAAACTATCAGGCCCAGAACCAGCATAGTGTCGCATCCATCGTGCTCCACTGTCGGACAGAAAGACAGACTCAGATTTCAGAGAAAGGTGAGGAAGCGTCTCCACGAGAGAAGTGACGGAGAATCTTCAGCACCCTAGCCCATCTCTGAGGGGTAACCCGTCCCCCGAGGGTAACCCATCCCCCGAAGTAACCCATCTCCCGAGGGTAACCCATCCCCCGAGGGTAACCTGTTCCCAGAGGGTAACCCGTACCCAGAGGGGAACCCATCTCCGGAGGGGAACTCGTCCCCTGAGGGTAACCTGTCCCCAGAGGGTAACCTGTCCCCGGAGGGTAACCCATACCCTCAGGGTAACCCATTTCCAGAGGGGAACCCATCCCCGGAGGGTAACCCATCCCCCAAGGGGAACCCATCCCCGGAGGGTAACCCGTCCCCCGAGGGGAACCCGTCCACAAGGGGAACCCGTCCCTGAGGGGAACCTGTCCCTGGGGGGCTGGGCAAACCGTGGCGGCAGGCATGCCCCCTGTATCTACTCAGCTGTGAATTAACTCCAGAAGTACTCACAGAGGCCCTGCTCGGTGCCAGCCCTAATGCCAGGGGCTGGGCCTGGCATTCCTTCCCTCGAGGGAACTACCCGGCCACTCCCTCCCCATGGGGGATGGAGGCTGTTGTGCCCTTGTTGCCAGGGAAACCAAGCGTGCTGAGGGCACAGGTGCTCCTGCAGCTCTTTCCCCGCAAGGCAGTCCCGTGAGACACGGGGAAGGAGAGGAGGGCGGCCCTGGGAAAGAGATGCTTGGGGGCTCCAAGGGGGAACGCTGAGCTGCCAGTGGTCGGGTTTCTCATTCTCCCCAACAGAAAAGAAAGGTTCTGGAACCAGACTGGCCTGTGTTAGAGTCCAGGGTCTCCAAGGACCTGTAACCTTGAACAGGTCCCTTCCACTCCCTGCATCTCAGTCTCCTCATCTCTAAAATGGGGTTGATAATAACTTACCTCATTCAGCTGTAATGAGAACAGGGACTCCTGTAGAGAAGCTAAGACAGTGCCTGGCATAAAGGAGGCGCTCAGTAAGGAAGCCCTGTTAGCGGGGCTACAACCTGTCCCCAGGCCCGTGCCGCGCCCCCAGGCCCGTGCTGAGCCCCCAGGCCCGTGCTGCATCCCAAGGACACCTGCCCTGTGGCTTCACCACAGTGAGTCAGCTTCTCTGTGCCCAGAGAAGCTCGGCTCAGAGAAGCTTTGTGCTCAAAGCCCTCCTCCCCGCCTCAGTCCTGAGCATCCTTGCAAAGAGCTGGCCCCAGGGCTCTTCCTTGATCTGATAAACCCCAGGGAACCCTGGCCCCTCTGAGCTCCTCCATCCCTGCCTGTGGGGTTCAGGTCAACTCAGAGAGGTTGAACTCGACATACTTATTTCATTTCACGCACATTGAGTTTGGGCCTCTTGAACCTCATATCCAAAGGAATATGCAAATGGATGCAAATGAGCCCCTGATTTATGCAAAATAGCATGCAATTCTGTGTCCCTGGATTTGCCAGAGAAAAAGGCCTGGTCACCTAATTTAGCAGAAATAACAGCGGGGAAAGATCATGTCTGTCAGTCAGTTAGGTTCAGGCTCAAAGAACCCTGGAGGCCTTCTGGAATGGAGCTGAGGGATCCCTGATCACCCTGGGCCACAGACCACCCCCCAGCACTTGGAACCAGAAGCCCCCAGCCCTGGGCTTGCCAACAGCATCCAGCTTCACAGTCATGCCCAGTTCCCCTGCAGCTGGCTCCCAAGATCTGCCCCCATCGGAAGGGGATGCCCCCCAGTCCCATCTCCCTGCCCACATATACCTACATGGTCACTACTGACCAGGCCCATTGTTAATATCATTCTATTAAAAAGAGGGACCATCAGGACTTCCCTGGCGGTCCAGTGGTTAAATCTCCGGGCTCCCGATGCAGGGGGCACAGGTTGATCCCTGGTTATCAGAGAACTAAGATCCTGCATGCCTCACGGTGCAGCCAAAAATAAAGAAAGAGAGAAAAGCTGCCACTGAGTGAGCAGACCCTGTGCTGAGCACTTTCCACAGCAGCTCCTTCAGTCCTGGCAGCAGCCGGGGAAAAGGAAGCGCTATCACCATCTCGCAACAGGAGACTGAGGCCTTCCCGCTGGGCTGGCGTCTCACGGGTGTGGAGCATCCTCTTCCCTACATGTTGGCCTCCACAGACCTTCTCATTTCACACCTGTGCTGTCCGTGAGGCTGGGGGCTCAGCTCCAGGAAGGCAGGGACTGTATCTGCTCTGCAGCCCCACCCACACCCTGGTGCCCAGCCAACTCCTGGGTACTGCTTGCCTAAACACAGATATGTGTTCTGCAAACTTGTTAGTCACTCTGCTGCTGCTGCTGCTGCTAAGTCACTTCAGTCATGTCCAACTCTGTGCGACCCCAGAGACGGCAGCCCACCAGGTTCCCCCATCCCTGGGATTCTCCAGGCAAGAACACTGGTGTGGGTTGCCATTTCCTTCTCCAATGCATGAAAGTGAAAAGTGAAAATGAAGTCACTCAGTCGTGTCCGACTCTTCGCGACCCCATGGACTGCAGCCCACCAGCCTCCTCTGTCCATGGGATTTTCCAGGCAAGAGTACTGGAGTGGGGTGCCATTGACTCAGTCACTCAGTCATGTCCAACTCTTTGCAAGCCCATGGAGTGAAACACGCCAGGCCTCCCTGTCCATCACCAACTCCCAGAGTTTACTCAAACTCATGTCCATTCAGTCGGTGATGCCATCCAACCATCTCATCCTCTGCTGCCCTCTTCTCCTCCTCCCCTCAGTCTTTCCCAGCATCGGGGTCTTTTCCAATGAGTTAGCTTTTTGCATCAGGTGGCTAAAGTATTGGAGCTTCAGCATCAGTCCTAGTGAATATTCAGGGTTGCTCTCCTTTAGGATGGACTGGTTTCATCTCCTTGCAGCCCCAACCTGCTTTCTAGACCCCTTAAATGGCTCACAGTGGGATGTCTATCGGTACTGAGTTCACCACACTTTGCTCTTACAGTGTTTTCCCAAAACGCCTGGTGCGGGTACCAGGGTCTGTGTGAACTGAGACACCAGAACCGACAGCACTTTCTGCGCACACTGCTGGGTTCTCTGAGCTCCGCGTCTCTAAGAGGGGTGCAAAGGGCCCATGACGTGCCTGGGCGCTAAACGCTCTAAAGAGGAGCGTCTCAGATACAGGTGCTGGGCAGGGCCCCTGTGCGAAAGGATGACAGCCCAGCTAACGGGCTCACCACGGGCCAGGGGCTGCTCAGAGCGCTTTGCACCAGTTAACTTGGCATCCTCAAATCAGCTGCCGCAGGCGGTGCCCTTCCTAGCCCCACGTTCTAGAAGCGGAAACTGAAGCGAAAGTCCCGCACACGTCCTGCGGCCACACTGCCAGCTGGGCCCCTGCCCTCACCCCTCTGTCCTCTGGGGGCACAGGGACAGGGCGGGGCCAGGCGGCAGGGTGTGGGTATCAAGGCTTTCCAACTGTGGTGGCGGGGAAGACTCTTGAGAGCCCCTTGGACTGCAAGGAGGTCCAACCAGCCCATCCTAAAGGAAATCAGTCCTGGGTGTTCATTGGAAGGACTGATGCTGAAGCTGAAACTCCCATACTTTGGCCACCTGATGCGAAGATCCAACTCCTTG